>NC_081777.1:2618591-3218591 GCF_963082965.1 Carassius carassius
AACTCTAAAACACCATTTCATTAAAGTGATTCAGTTAACCAGTAAACACAAGGCCAATTTGAAATCCAATCATAAAAGAAAACAGCGCTGTGATGATGAATGGACACTCACAATTACATGAAAACCAACGCATTGTTTTGAATGTCTAAAGTGTTTCTTGCAGGTTGAAGGTTGAAAAAAAAAGAAAAAAAAATGCCATTTCAACGTCAGTGGGGAACAAAAGAAGCGTTTTTTTCTCTCTCTCTCTTTTTATATTTTTTTATTTACAGTGAGATCCAATGAAATCACCGAAATTACTAACGTTCTTCAAAGTATGCTCTTTTTGTGTTGCACTAAAAAAAACTGTGTTGGAATGACATGGGAGTGAGTAAATAATTACATATTTTTAATTTCTGGGTGAACTATCCTTTTAACATCACATGTTGAAATGATCATCGCAGCTCATCAGAATCTCGTTGATACTTAGACCAACAGCAAACTGGTGAGTGGGATATTGCTCAAGTATAAAAGTTCATTAAAGAGTTTTTTTTAAGTTCATTAAAGAGTGGAATTGTTTCATCGACCGTTTATTACGTGTTCACACCAAAAGCAAAGCGAATATTTGCATCATGTAGCTAGCTACTCGCATGAATAAGGAACATAAAAACAATAACCTTTTTTTTTTTAACTGGACGTTACATTAAGTGAAAGTTTTTGGTGTGCACACAGCATTAGAAACCTGCATTTTATTTTGTCTGTTTAGTTCCAAATGACACAGTGAAAACTGTGGTCTCAATTAGAATCCGTTTGGAGGAAATAATTTTGTGTAAAATACTATGCAACAGAAATGAGGATTTCCAGGAAGCGATTTCAGGCGATTTCGATGGGCCTGATTCCACAAGTCCCTCATTTCAATGAAAAATACGCTATCAGTGTCAGCAGACTTGTAGAATCAGTCTCTGTGGAAAGAGAAAGGCTTTCTCTTTCCACATTTAAATCTCATCAACATTTAAAGCGTGTTTCTAGCACACAAACATTAATGTGTGTTTGGATTGACACTGAAAAGTATATTCCTCGTCATAACAAATCGATATCTTGCTATGGGATTGTGTCTAAATATTAGTCCCTTGGTAACACTTCATTTTAAAAACAAATTCTCATTTTTAATTTGCATGCATATTGTCTGTTCATTAATGCTTATAAAGCAGATATTAATATCTTATTCTTCGTGGCTGTATTTCAGATCCCCAAATCCTAACTAACCTTAACAACTAATAATAATAAGCATCAAATTAGTAGTTTATTGTGGCAAAATAAAGTGAAGTGACATTCAGCCAAGTATGGTGACCCATACTCAGAATTTGTGCTCTGCATTTAACCCATCCGAAGTGCACACACACAGAGCAGTGAACACACACACACACTGTGAACACACACCCGGAGCAGTGGGCAGCCATTTATGCTGCGGCGCCCGGGGAGCAGTTGGGGGTTCGATGCCTTGCTCAAGGGCACCTAAGTCATGGTATTGAAGGTGGAGAGAGAACTGTACATGCAGTCCCCCCACCCACAATTCCTGCCGGCCCGGGACTCGAACTCACAACCTTTCGATTGGGAGTCCGACTCTCTAACCATTAGGCCACGACTTCCCCGATAGTTAATAGTGAGAAAATAGATAGTTAATAGTGAGAATTGGACTTTAAAATAAAGCAAAGTGGAACTTTGTAAACTGATTAGTTTGCAATAGTTTTTTATTGTCTACCAAAACATACAAAACTGCAAATACGCACAGTAGATATTCCTCTATAGATCCCAAAATCAAAACCACTCGAGTCGCAGCAAAGAGTGACCTTTGACCTTTGTGGTTTGCAGTCTGCCGGTGACCCAAAACATTTACAGAAGACTGATTTATCATGCATAGTTTAATATAACATGACCATCGCTGCTGACGTATATTTATAGCAAAGCAATAAGTGCTGAGTGATTTTGTGGGGGTACTTTTAACAGTTCAGCCGTTACAGCATGTCGTGCGGGAGTGTGTGTGTGTGTGCGTATGTTGATGAGTACTTCCGTCTTGAGTAAATGCAGCCTGCACGCTCCCCTTGCGTGAAGCAGTTTTGTGTATACATAAACAAGGGGTAAACAAGGGATGACTGTGTTGAGTAGGAGGGAAGCCTACAAAAGGGAAGAGTCGGGCATGAGTTGTCAGAAACACCTGGCTGGGAGAGAGAGAAAGAGAGAGCAGCAGAGTGTGAAAGACTAAAGGAGGGACACAACTTATTAATGAGTAACACACACAAGTTGATTTCCAATTTCCTGCTTTAGCTCTCATTTAAAAGACGGAAAAGAGAGGACAAAACCACACAAGCAAGTGAACCGGAGAACGAGTGAAGATTTGGCACCTCGACTTCTGTAGCAGGTAAGCTGAACATCTTTACATCTGTGATGCTTTCTTACATCTGCACTCTTCAGTGTAAATCTCTGCTCATCTGATGTGCAGTCTGGCTCGCTCATCAGCACCGATATCCTTCATGGTATTTTGGGAACATTAAATTCATAAATGGATGGATGGGAACTGCGGGTTCCTCTGGCTGGGCTGAACAGTCACTATTCTGTGATGTAATTGAGCTGAGTTGAACAGAGTTGATGTGTATTCTAATAGACTCTACATTAAACATTAAGCACACTCCAGAGATGGAACAAATGGATCTGGAGCGAACCGAGCAGCACTCAGCCGCTCATAAAGGACAGATAAGCAGAGATTACCTGCAGCTAACTGCCCTGAACATGCTGCCTTGCGATGCTTGCATTTATCACCGCTTGTGTTTACTGCTGTAATCAAGTACAATGAAACATTCAGAATGTGACTAGTAGAGTAGCATGATTGTGAATCAAAGCCTGCAGAGAATCCACAGGTCTGTCAAACACAGTCAGGTGCAAGAAGAAACGGACACATTAGGGCTTATTGATTAAACTGATTTGCACTTGCTATGCATAACTCATAAAAAAAAAAAAATTTGTCATATTTTAAGCTCTTCGAGCAACTTAAATCTCATGCCTTCAAATTCAACACAGGCTCGTTTAAAATACAATAATGTACCTATACATATATTTCACTGCAATTTCCTACTGAAATGAACATGCTTCAAATTATAATTACAGCCTCATATTATCGATTCACAATACTATATTATGAATACAAAACACTTTATAATATATCAGAAACTTTGATGCCGTTCTGCATGGATCTAAGAGATTCGGCTAATAAACAGTAACACGTTCACTCATGCATTGATTCTTGCACTAAGCACCGCTATAAAAACTTTCAAATGAACTCTCATAATGTCATAGAGAGATAAAAATACACTGAATTTGTTCAATCTGCTGTCTGTGATGAAACAATAAAGAGCCTCAGCAACTAATAACATTGCAACTCTAATATGTTTCTCGAAGTTATTGGCAATGTTATTTGAAAAGGCCCAGATTCTAAAGAATTGTTTACTGTGTGCAAAATGTGTAATCAACTCAGGTGCTTATGCACGTACGGTATGTGGACAGATTTGGCTATCTTGTCTCATGCATAACAATTGGCAGTGTTTAGCCCTAAATACTTCAGTCTGTTGAACAATATGTTCTCTGTGGCTGTAGCCGAGAGTTTCCGGTGTGCTGTTTGTTTTGCATTGGGTTTTGGTTTGGGTCTAACAAATATCGCATCACTCTCTTCCCAGACAGACCCTCAAAATGACTCGTTCCTTGAGAGAGCTTGTGAAGGAGTACATAACAGAGCGGCGAGTTCGCAAATGCCGCCTGGTGAATAAAGACGGCCGCTGCAACATCGAGTTTGGCAACGTGCTCCACCGAAACCGCTTGGCCTACGTCCTGGACATATGGACCACCTTTGTCGAGACCCGATGGCGGTTTGTCATCTTGCATTTCGTGGCGTCCTTCACCCTCAGCTGGTTCATCTTCGGCCTCCTTTGGTACTGGCTTGCCAGAGACCACGGTGACTTGAAGTGGCAGAATCCCCCTCAAAATCACACGGCTTGTGCCTATAGTGTCAACACACTGACTTACGCCTTTCTCTTGTCGCTGGAGACCCAAACCACCATCGGATATGGAAACATTTATGTCACTGACGTCTGTCCCGGAGGTGTGGCTCTGATCGTAATTCAGAGTCTTATCGGCACCATAATCCACTGCTTCTGGTGCGGCGTGGTTATGGCAAAAATCGCTCTTCCCAAGAAGAGAGCCAAGACCATAACCTTCACCGACAAGGCAGTTATCTGCCCTAAAAAGGGCACCCTTTGCCTTCAGATCCGAGTGGCTAACCTGCGCAAGACCTTGATGATCGGTAGCCAGATTTACGGCAAGCTCCTGAGGACCACAATCACCCCCGAAGGTGAGACCATTATCTTGGACCAGGTCAGCATTGACTTCATGGTGGACTCCGGCAAGGACAGCCTGTTTTTTGTGTGTCCTTTGACCCTTTACCACGCCATCGATAAATCCAGTCCTTTCTTTGAAATGGCGGTAGACACTCTGCATCAGCAGGAGTTTGAGCTCGTGGTGTTTCTGGATGGCACAGCCGAATCCACCAGCTCCTCCTGCCAGGTCAGGACCTCCTACATCCCTCAGGAGATCATGTGGGGCTACGACTTCCTCCCGATCATCTCCCGCAGCAAAGAGGGAAAGTACCGCGTGGACTTCTCCAACTTCGCCAAGGAGGTGCCTGTACCGACCGCTCATTGTGCCTACTGCTACCACAACGAAGCAGGACATCATCACCACTCCATCAGCGGCATTGACAACAAGGGCTTTGAGGTGAATGACATTGAGAAGCCCAACGTCACCAAAATGTAAAGCTTTTGGACTGACATGTACTGAGCGACATCGCAAGGTCACGAAAACACTGGACACAAATGCTTTTTGTCTCTCATAGTGAGCACAAGAAGCAAGACAAGTGTTTTATCTCTAGAAATGATTCTATCTACCCTCTGAAAAATGAAGTGGAGTGGCTCTTTTTTATTTTCTGGAATGTAGTTATTATTTTAAAGAGCAGCTAGTGTTCAAAACTCAGAAATATAAGAGTGTAAATTGTCCTTGAGGTGAAACTAGAACTGTCTTCTGTTACAGGGTCATTGGGAGTGAGAGCATGAACTGAAAGGTCATTCATATGAGATCGGGTTTTATTAATGGCTCTATGTATAAAAGTCTAAGATGAACTGATTTCAAATCGCAGTGAACCAGCAGGTGCCTTTACCCTCTGAATCACTCTGGGATTGTGTATTTCTTTGTAAATTAGTAGATATTGTTAATATGGTGTAAATGTCATTTGCATTTTGTATATATCATTTTGTAAATATAATTTTTTTAAATAAAAAAAGGTAAAAAGAAAAAAAAAGATTTGTAATTTGTGAATTAGGAGGAGTAAAAAAGGCTTTGTTAAAATCAACCAGGATTTTTTTGTGTTCAGTTAAAATTGACCACATGAGGGCGCACAAGACAAAGCAATAGATGACAAACTCTTGGTGTGTAAAATTATATATTTCTGAAATATCCATTATGTACATATAAGAAAAATATATATAGGAATGGATACATCAGAAATATAGAATTTTTACACACGCCAATAGTTTATCTATACAAACACACACACACACACACACACACACACACACACACACACACACACACACGTCAAAAACTGCATTATAAGATAATAATGGTATATATGTGTGTGTGTGTGTGTATATATATATATATATATATATATAGTTTTCCTTGAGTCGTCAGGGCCCCATTGTGAATTCTGCAGTAATTTCTAATCATACACAGTCAAACAAAGCAGTCAGTGTCACAGTTTCTTTGCCCTCAGCAGCGCTGACTATTTGGAAATGTGTAATTCTCGTAAAGCCTAAGCGTGGAGAGTTGTGCGTAAGGCAGGGTGGTGTGCGATCGAGCACTGCTGTCTGAGCTGTGGCCCGCTGACTCACTACATGACACACCAAATAATAAAGAGGCTTTAAAGTATATTAGACGTGGGATGGAGATAATGCCCTGAAGAGCTCTCACTGCCAAACACTAAGAATTCATACATCGTACCTTAGACCATCCATGTGTTTGCAATCCTTTAGCCCTGACATTACATCACTGATTTATTATTATTTTTTATGTTATTCATCTCAGAATTTCCAGTGAGATATTTTTATGATCCAGTCTTTTCCTTACCAAAACAGTAGATCAAAATCCAAACAAATGAATACTCATCATATTTAATATCATAATGAATCCTCAGATGTGCCTTTGATTGGTTATGATAAACCAGTACTGGATTAGATGAAATATCATGTAGTCTAGACCATAAGACTAAAATTACATAAACAGTTATGTAATTTTCCTATTCATCCGTTTACAAGAGTGACTTAATATTTAACAGCTGATATAAAGATTACATTATTTGTATGTGATCATATGAACTCTGTGTAAGCCGATACATGTTTCGTTTAGTGGTTTAGAACACCACCCTTTTTTAACAAATATAATTTCAAATTACGCACTGCCCAAATGACACACAGTAAACAAGTTATATGGAGAGATTTTTAATGTAAAAACATTTATTTTGTCACATTTAACCTATACAACAGACCCTTTTACAAAAGGTAATACTTATTAAATTGCAGAAACAACAAAATTAACAACAACAAAAAAAGATTAATTGAAATATTTCATATATATTTTTATAGTAATAAATTTAATATCCAAATACTTGCATATATAAAATAGCACAATTCCTTCATATCTGAGAGTGATCCATTAAAGAGATGAAGAGCTGGGAATCTTCAATCAGCTTACACAAAATAATGCACAGTAACAAGATTTGGCTTTAAGGTATTGTTATGGCACTTTGGAAACATTAATTATGTAGAACAGATTGTCTCTAAGCACGTTTGGTAAGGCATTTGCTTTTATGGAATGAAAATATCAGCTACGTATCAAAATAACCTTCTCATTGTCATGGCTATGCACCAAGAGCTTTAGAAAAAGCATTTTCTGAAAAATACAAGAACACATTCATAAACTTATTGCCTATATGTACAGATACAAAACACCTACGTAGTTCAAACTACTTTCAGTAACTGATAAAAAAGTTTGCATTTTGACCGAGGTCAACTCGTATTAACGTATGATTCTTAACACTGTCACATATGAAAATAGCTCTGCATAACTTATACAGTAAGATGCTTTTAATGCCTAGTTGACCTTTGATCAAAAAAAAAAAAACGAATACTAGCAAATAGGTCTGACAAACGCACAGCGTTCGCGAATCTCTGGTTTCAACGTCCCGTGCTGCTGTTTCAACTGTCTTTTTCTTTCAAAGAGGTACTTCGCGTGATGCCCACAATCATTCAGTCCATCCAAGATGCAAATCTCATGTGAACTCAACTCTTTGGCTGTTTTGAGATGAAATCGAGTGATTTTCAATGGCCAATGAAACGGGACACCATGCGTCAGAAACGTAAAGCAGGCTTCAATCCATTCACATCAACGCCATCAGCATAGAGGAGTGCTAAAGATGAGGGAGAGAGTTTAGCTTGAGCCAGCTAGCCTGAGAAGCTCCTAATAAACAATCAGACGCCACGTCCTCCAGCGAGGAGGAGAAACGGCACTTGAATGCCAACATTTTTTCCAGTTGCCAGATTTGCTTTAGAAAAGAGAGCTTCAGTCATGACTTGAGAAGATAAACTCGTGTTACTGAGTCGGGTTTTGATAAAATCCAAAAGGAAGCGGGGAGTAGGTCCAAAAACATAAACACTGGGTTCACAATTGCATTAAACACACATGGTGAGTTTACAGTGATTCTTTTCTCGGTCGTTTGCCGACTTCTACATAATCGAGGTGGTCTTTATTGGCTAGAAGGGACTCTGGCCCATCGGTGCAGCTTTCGGATGTAGAAAGGCACAAGAAACATGCACACGCTCTCCAAAACAAACAACAACCCAATGTCCTCCAATAAGTAGTACTCCATTTTTAAAGAGGATCAGACATTTTTTGGTCCGTTTTGCTCTACTTTCTCTTCCTTTTCCAGTTTCTTTCAACGTCGCTTCCTTCTGCTAACTTTCTGGCCACAATCCCTCCAGGTCCAGCTTGCTTTTTTGTCTTTGCTTCGAGTGCAGTTCAAGTTTTGGCGTATGGGCAGCGGGGTGAAAGGTGAAGGTTTTAGTAGTAACTGCCTAGGTGGGGAGGCACGTGTGAATTGGGGTGACGCGGCACGCTGGGATTGGGATAAATCCCTCCTGCTGGAGAGCTCCAGTACGGGGTGGCATGCCCGAAGAAATTGGAGGATGTGACGGGCATGGTGGGAGGATGGGGTGAAACGAAGTTGACCTTCTGCTGGTGAGCGTGGTAGCTTTGCACATAGGGCAGGTCGGTTGGGTATTTGTACATGGTGGCCTCAGTGGGATGGGGCTGCAGGGCTTGAGCGATGCCGTGGAAATCAAACTTGTAGGCGTAACGCTTGCCGTGCACTTTGGTCATGATGTTTTTGTCGTAGTAGTAGCGCAGGGCGCGGCTCAGTTTGTCATAGTTCATGTTGGGCTTGCTCTTGCGCTCACCCCAGCGACGCGCTACTTCGTCAGGGTCCGTCATCTTGAACTCTCCGTTGGTCCCTTCCCAGGTGATGCAGCCGGCGTTGGCGCTGTCGGAGAGGAGCTCGAGCAGGAACTGCCACAGCTGGATCTGACCTGAACCTGGACAAACACACAGAGTTTTACTAGTCACCCACAAGACTTCATGTAGCTCAAACAGTAAGCATGGTACTGGCAATGCCAAGGTCATGGGCTCGATTCCCAGGCAAATAACTGATAAAATGCATACTTTGAATACAATGCAAGTCACTTTGGATAAAATCATCTGCCGAATGAATAAATATAATGTAAATATATATATAAATATAATGTATTTTTTTTATTTAGAACAAATAAATATCAGTACACTGTAAAAAATAAATAAATAAAGAAAACAATGTTTAAAAATTCACATTAAATTAAAAATTTTACTTGCTATTTCTTGGTAATTATTTGTGAAATTCTAGCAATTTCTATAGTGTTACAGTATAATTGACATATTATTATTAGTAATAGTTTTTATAATAAATAATTAATAGTTTTTATTAATATTAGATTGTTTTCATTATATTTGTTTTTGTGATTTTATTGTGCTTTTTTAATTTTTATTAGTATTTTTAATGTCTTATTTCGGTTTTAGTTATTTTAGTACCTTCAAGTTAAACTAAAAAGTAAATTAGATGCCTTGTCAACTAGCTGAAACAAAAATGTATTAATATTTATTTTCTTTTATTTCAGATAAACTAAAAAAAATTGCTTTAAAATAAATCACAATATTTTTACATTGTAGATTATTTTTTATTTTGCAGTGATTTTAAATTAATAAAAAAATTTAAACTAAATATAAATACCCATTTTTGTAAATGATCAATGCCTAAATTCACATTTAAAATAAGTGTTTTTAATGCTTTGCTAATGTTTAATTTTTCAGTGTTTTATTTTTGAATTATTTAAATATTAAGCAAATATTATAGAATATTAGAAAAGTCTCAAGTTACGTATGTAACCATGGTTCCCTGAGTAGGGAGCGAGACACTGCGTCCTCTAAGGGCCACTATGGGGAAGCTAGAGGACACTGTACGAAGTTCCCTTGAAAGGGAACATCTCTGGTTACGTATGTAACCATGGATCCCTGAGTAGGGAGCGAGACACTGCGTCCTCTAAGGGCCACTATGGGGAAGCTAGAGGACACTGTTCAAAGTTCCCCTGAAAGGGAACATCTCTGGTTACGTATGTAACCATGGTTCCCTGAGTAGTAAGTAGGACACTGCGTCCTCCAGCTTCCCCATAGAGGACACAGTTGAAGTTCCCTTGAAAGGGAACAGAAATAATATAGAATCAACCAATGCTTTACTCTTCTTAATTCATGAAATATTATTATTTTTAATAGAATATGTCTCTAAATAATAATAATTAAAGGTTTTCCTAAAATGCAGTGTAGCTCAGAAACAGTACGCCTTCATGTTGTTACCTGGGTTGGCAAGTCGACTGCTAGTGGGTCCTAATATTTGGTAAGGATCTGAAAGGAAAGATAAATTATTCTTTGAACTGGACAAATGTCACAATTTAAAAGTCTTGAACTTGCTCTTCAGTAGATGGAGAACTGGTGTAAAATATTACTATTGCAAACCCATAAAAAGTTCAACTCCCAGAAAATGAATAAATAAAAACATACTGCAAATGCACTTGCCAAATGCATAAATATGAAATGTTTTTGAACGCATGCGTGTGCTCGTGGCAGAGCGCTGCTCACCGGGCTGAGGCCGAGCCTGTTCAGTGTTCTTGGACACGTTCTGAGACACCACTGTAGGAGAGCCTGGGAAATGGAAAGAAAGAGCGTGACAGAAAGAAGGAGAGAGAGAAAAAAAAGTTAAGCACATTCGTCTGGGCGAGCAGACGCACAAGTCTTCATCCAAAGAAAACATGGGCAATATCTGATCCAACTGCTAAGCACTTAATGGGCCTCTTCAGTGTCCCTAAACTAAAGACCGTCCATCAGCTGGAGTTCAGTATCACTGTCCAGATTAAAGCCTTGAATCAAACACTCTGTCTGAAAACTTAATCAAGACTCCAGATGGGTGTTTGACACTCACCTTTGCCGCTGTGCATGTTGTTTGACCAGCCTGTCCTCCGTACAGCATCATAAGACGCATCTGGAGAGAAGAGAAAAGAATATGAGGGATTTTCATAACCTGCTATTGTTTTTCCAAAAGCTCAGTATGCCTTTGGAAAATGTATTAATGTTCCTGAGAAATTTGATTTGGACTGGTTATAGCAGTTTATATCCCACTCGAAGTCCTTGCTGATGGAGCGTTTTTGGTTTATATTCATGGTTCATATTTTTTTAAGAAACTCTCTCAAACTGTCTGTGTATCTGAGACAATGATGTGCCGTAGCTGTTAGGTTTGTAAAATTATTATGATGATCTGATTAAGTCTGTTTTTAGAGATCTCTCAGAAACAAGGAACATAACAGACTGGGAAAAGGTTTTCATTTATTTATTTATTTATTTTATTTTTTGAACCGACAAATAACAAATAAGATATCAATCTTCTGGCCTTTGTGGTAACTAAACTTAAAAAAAAAAAAAAAATATATATATATATATATATATATATATATATATATATATATATATATATATATAATTGTAAATATTTTGATTAAAAATAAACTACACTAAACTTAATAAAAATTCTTATTTTAATGCATTACTGCTGTGGTACACATCAGGGTTATTATCATCAAAACTAAAATTTAAAACTTAATAAAAGCTATATCGACAGATTAAAAATAGTAATTAAAGAAAGTTTAAAGTTAACAACAAAAATATAATACAAGAAAATGATTACAGAAAACATATTACTAAAACATCATTCAAAATATGACCAAAAACTATATTATATCAATGATAACTATATAACATTGGAACTGAGTTACTGTTTAATCTATTTTATTAACAAGTTCCATTATTATTATAATAATTATTATTGTTATTTTTACTCTTTTTTTTTTTACTTTATATTTATTTTAATAATAGTTTTTAATATTTTAGTTATTATTGATTATTATTTTTATATTTTGTGTAATCCTGTCAGAGGGTTGTTGATTTAGAATGAATGAATGAATATTCTGTTATCTTCTAAAAGGTTAATCTGAGAAGCATGTGTGCTTCCTGTAAGGGTGTTTTTATTCCTACTCTGGAAAGGCATCTGTATCGGTATCCAGGAAAATGGCCAGTCTCCTTCATTCTCAAACACAGGCTACTCTTAAAACATTCCCATCATGCCTTGTGGCACTGCAGTGATCCCTCTTTCCCCAACGGAAATTAAGCAATGACTGGCACTAATCAAGTCTCTATATGCTCTAGATGTACGTTTGGCCTTGGTTACGGAGTGAGTGTTTCCTCTAGGGCTTACAGGGGCTCTGTGCACGACCATATGAGAGCGCATCGGAACAAAAAAAACTAAAAAAAAGAGACGGCCAAAAAATGCTGGCCCCATGCTAGTATACTGACATCATGTCTTTGAAAGTAGCCTTTGTGGTATGACAGTCCGTAGAGTTAAAGCTTTAGTTCACAGCTCAAGCTGAACAGAGCCAAAGCGTTTGCAATGGTGACATAACGCCGCCCTCTTCTGGTCACTGCACTGGAGATCTCATCCAAGCTTTGGGTGGAACTACAAGACATTAACCTCTGGAGACAAAGACAATGTTTGCTTTGGAAAGTGTTGATAAACCTACATGGCCCACGTTTCAGAATCGAAACAGGATCTGCAGCCTGCATTTCTCAGCAAAAGCAGAATCCAAGAGAAAGGAAGATGCTAATCTCGAAACGCAGAGAGTGAGAAAGAGCACGACTTTCACTGCTCCTGTTTCTCACTGAATCCACAGCCCAACCTGACTGAGAAGAGCTTAACTCTTTACATACAGTATTCAGCACACACACACTTACACACACACACACACACACACACACACACTTACACACACACACACACACACACATACACACACACACACATAATGAAGTAAAAAATAAAATAAATTAATATGGAAATGTCCACATAATACAAGCTTGAAGAGTAAATATAACAATAATAATACAAAATAAATAAATAAATGTATGAATAAAATAAATGAATAAATTAATTTGAAAATACATAAAATAGTAAATAAATTATATAAGATAATTCAGAAATTTTCACACAATCGACAGTTTATAAACCATCATAAAAATAAAATTGGTCTTTTATCTATGATATGTTCTGATCCATTGTAACTTTATCTAGATTAAAGGAATAATAATAATAATAATAAAAAAAATGTAGACCAAATCAAGCTATAAAAGTGATAGATAGATAGACAGATAGATAGATAGATAGATAGATAGATAGATAGATAGATAGATAGATAGATAGATAGATAGATAGATAGATAGATAGACAGACAGACAGACAGACAGACAGACAGACAGACAGACAGACAGACAGACAGACAGACAGACAGATAGATAGATAGATAGATAGATAGATAGATAGATAGATAGATAGATAGATGGATGGATGGATCACTTGGTCACAGGACACGCAAGAATGAGTGATGTTTAATTTCACTGACATCTATTCTGTGTCACCACTCAAGATTTAAAGATTACTCAAAATACCCTCTTTTGTGTTACATGGGAGATAACAGCATATGGTTATTAACAACAAAATAATAAATAAATACAATTAAAAAGAAGTTTGATTTCATTTGCCCTGAAGGCACTTTAGATGAATAAACTGTGTTTTCACTATAAATATTGATTCTGTACATCTGTAATAGTAATTTATCAGAGAACCAGGCGCTATAAATCTAGGCCCCGAATTCAGGTGATATCTGGGAAACATTGCTTTCCATTTAACATTATTCTATCATTCCTTGTCCTTAAATGCTCATTCTTTTTCTGTAATGATCTTCCATCCTTCGCTCTCTTTAGTGTCTGTCAGATGTGATCTGGAGCCGGGCCGGAAAGAAGAGAAAACGAAAGAGAGAGAGAGCGAGTCCTGAGAGAGTTACGTTTCCTGCCTGCCGAGTCTCTCACACAACCTCTCTTTGTTTTACAGGCCTTTTTTTCCCTCGTTTTTTCATCCCCCTCCAACATGAAAAAACACAGCGGCCAGGAGAGAAGAAGAGGGGTCAGGACGCGATGAGGAGAACAGAGAGAGATGGAGAGCAGACCATACACATCATCGGAATTCACAAAGAAAACCGCGGCGGTGGCCATTGCTACTGTCTGATGGCCGTGTCCTTAATTCAATCACATCAGAGCTCAACTGCGAAACAAGAGACAGACGTGCATCTGGGATATGGATAGAATGCGTGCTTTAGGACAGTGCGCTGTTCTCTGTCATGAGTAAGAGGGAATCAGTGTATGGGTGCAGAAGGTGCAGGAGTGCTGTGTTTGGTTGTGGCGTCTCCTCAAGACACCAGACTGCTGCTCTCTAGTCAAAACAAGACTCGCGCACAGCCAGCCGTCTAGACTATCTCCGTTTTTAGACAGTGCTGGAAAAGTCCAATGTATGTGGCCGTTTTGAACCTAACCAAAGTCTACAGGTGCTTGTCATATAATTAGAATATCATCAAAAAGTTGATTTATTTTCACTAATTTCATTCAAAAAGTGAAACTTGTATATTATATTCATTTATTACACACATACTGATATATTAAAATTTTTCTTTTCTTTCAATTTTGATGATTATAATTGACAACTAAGGAAAATCCCAAATTCAGTATCTCAGAGAATTAGAATATTGTGAAAAGGTTCAATATTGAAGACACCTGGTGCCACACTCTTAATCAGCTAATTATCTCAAAACAACTGCGAAGCCTTTAAATGGTCTCTAAGTCTAGTTCTGTAGGCTACACAATCATGGGGAAGACTGCTGACTTAACAGTTGTCCAGAAGACGACCATTGACACCTTGCACAAGGAGGATTGTGAAACAAAACTCATTCAAAAATGTGGGGGAGATTCACAAAGAGTGGGCTGCAGCTGGAGTCAGTGCTTCAAGAACCACTACACACAGACGTATGCAAGACATGGGTTTCAGCTGTCGCATTCCTTGTGTCAAGCCACTGTTGAACAACAGACAGCTTCAGAAGCGTCTAAAGACAAAAAGGACTGGACTACTGTTGAGTGGTCCAAATGAAGGTAAATTTCTCTGATGAAAGTACATTTTGCATATCCTTTGGAAATCAGGGTCCCAGAGTCTGGAGGAAGAGATTAGAGGCACACAATCCACGTTGCTTGAAGTCCAGTGTAAAGTTGTTACAGTCAGTGATGGTTTGGGGTGCCATGTCATCTGCTGGTGTTGGTCCACTGTGTTTTCTGAGGTCCAAGATCAATGCAGCCGTATACCAGGGAGTTTAAGAGCACTTCATGCTTCCTGCTGCTGACCGACTTTATGGAGATGCAGATTTCATTTTCCAACAGGACTTGGCACCTGCACACAGTGCTAAAGCTACCAGTACCTGGTTTAAGGTATCCCTGTTATTAATTGGCCAGCAAACTTGCCTGACCTTAACCCCATAGAAAATCTATGGGGTATTGGGAAGGGGAAGATGTGATGTGCCAGACCCAACAATGCAGAAGAGCTGAAGGCCACTTTCAGGGCAATCTGGGCTCTCATAACACCTGAGCAGTGCCACAGACTGATCAACTCCATGCCACGCTGCATTGCTGCAGTAATTCAGGCAAAAGGAGCCCCAACTAATCCATACTTTTCATTTTTATACTTTTCAGTTGGCCAAGATTTATAAAAATCCTTTCTTTGTATTGGTCTTAAGTTATATTCTAATTTTCTGAGCTACTGATTTTGGGATTTTCCTTAGTTGTCAGTTATAATCATCAAAATTAAAAGAAATAACCTGTATATGCGTATTTTACTTTTTTTTTTGTCCAAGAGACTGTTTATACAGAGAGCACTCTTCAATTTTCTGCTTGGAAGAAAAGAAGAGAAAACTCAGTGCGACTTGTTGGCTCTGTTCTAAAATCTGGTGAGATGCCCTGCTCTCTATGGCTTACAGACAGCTGCCTTCTAAGTCAGCATCCTAAATGAAACAGAAATCTCATAATTGAGTGAGTTAGGAAGCTATTTAGACTGTAAGTCCGTTACGGAACTATCATGGCAATGCTCCGATTAATATAAACACACAATAGCACAATAGTACACACAAAATAATAAGCAGTTAAATTATTTAAACACTTAATAACTAATTAAATAAATTATTATTATTATTATTATTATTATTATTATTATTATTATATATAGTTTGGGGACTTTTATTTATTTATTTATTAAAAATAATGCTAATACTTTTTAACAGGAAAAAAAATTAACTTTATATTCTTTAAAATGCAAAATAAATATATATATATATATATATATATATATATATATATATATATATATACACACATACAGTTTCCACGCATACATTAAGCCTTATAACTGTTTTCAACATTGATAATAATACAACGTTTTGCTTGAGCAGAAAGTAGCTTTTAATCACAGAAATAAACTACATTTTACTATATATATATATATATATATATATATATATATATATATATATATAATAGATATTTTAAATTGTAAAAAATATTTAACAGTATTACGGTTTTTACTGTGTTTTTGATCACATATAAGCATGGTAAAAAAGAAAAAAGAAAGAAAAAAGAAATTAGCTTCTATTTTATTTTTTATTTTTTATGTGTAATTTGAGTGCACATAGTTGCACAATTATATTACAATACAATTATATAAATGTATTAACACATGGCCAAAATAAGTTACCTTAGAAGGCAGTATAATTAAAATAATGTATCTTAAAAGGCAACGTAGTCATGCTTGACTTGTTTTGCAACAGGGTTTGCATCAGCAGTGTATTTGTGATGCCTAAAATACTCAGTGAGTTTAAAACTAAGCTATTTAGGACACTAAACATAAGATCAGTTGTTAAGATTAGTGTAATATGGTATTTACTGCATTACGTGTAGTATTAATCAGTATTAATCTTTAACTACCCGTGAGAAATTGGCTTAGAAAAAAAAATGGCCTGAGATCAAAGGGCAAGTGAAAATAAATCCAGCCCATAAATCTTGCTATCAAACGTTTAATCTTCAGCTGATAAACCGAGACCTGTGAAATGGCCACTTTTTTGACGACTTTACCATTTTTATGCCTTGCATTAAAAGCACAGCTCCAGGGAAGGTTATTGGATCACTAAATTTCAAATTCAGAGATATTTAAGTATTACACAAAGGATGCTCAAGACGTTTTCTCATAAACCGCAGCCCATCAGAGCAATGCACTTAGTGCTCTACTATGATTGACAGCTGTGAGAAGAGGGTCAAAGGTCTCACGGCCTTCTCAGCATTATCTTATCTCCATGCTCACTGTACTAATGACCCTAATATGTGTAGAGAACAGGTGGTCTGTCTTCTGGCTTTTATCAGGCCAGCTCTGCTCTCAGGACTATCAGTGTTATTGCAGCCCTCTGCTTTCTGAAGACGGAAAGCCCAAAGTGGTCCGTTCTCCAGAGAGACTGTCAAACATTTACTTAAATGGTTTATTCAAACCGATTTCCTTGATGAGCTTGAGAGCCTGATTTCATTTGGATGGGAATCTTGTGTTATCATTGGAAAGTACACAAGTAAATTACGTAAATGAGTCACAGCAATCGTTGTCTATCATCTCTGTGTTCATGTAAGTCTGAAACTCAAAGGCGCGTAAGTCATCTAAAAACATCGGGTGACACGATTATAAAATGTAGTAGCTTTTTTAGATTAATATTAATCCTTCCGTGTCGTGTTTCATATCCATTTGACCCAGTAGCTTATCCAAAATTTAGCAGTTTTGTTATTCACTAGAACTATATCAACTTTTAGTTGTTTTTTTTTTTTGCTATAATTTGTTTAGAAATTGTCTATCATATGTTTTAGTATTTGATGCTAGGCATGTTGCAGTTAATTACTTTATATATTTAATGTTTGTTTTTGTATGTTTTAGTACTTTATATTAGATCTGCTTTCTGTCAGTTGTACTGTACTTATGATGCAAAACACCTTTTCAGTGCTGTAAATATGGTCTGCATGTTCAATAACGCCTCTAAATCACTGGTATTAAGGCACACGTGTCTTCCATTAACATCTCAGTTGAGTTCTGCTGTATTGTTCCCAGAGACACCTGTCTCTCTGCTCTTTCTCTGTGTGTGTCTCTGTCTCTCTCTTTCCTGCTCGTGGCTTTTGTCTTGCTAATTGTCTCTGTGCTCTGAGAGCCTCTGCTGTCCGTGCTCAGGTGGAGACTGAATGGTTGATGCTTTTTATTTGCGGCACACAAAAGAGAGCACCTGCTGGGCGCTTCGCCTCGGCCTCGAGCCCTGCACTGATACACATGATGGAGAGAAGGGACAGGGGGGCGACTAAACGCTGTCTAACGCCATTATTCTGATGAAATGATCAGACTCACTTCCTCATGTCATATCCATATGCATTGTTCATCTAATGTGCCTTTTGCGCCTCAGAATTAGTAATCCACATATGGGACCATAAGGATTTCGAGTGAAATTGTACTAATGCAATTGTATTTGCAGAACAAATGAAAATATTGTTGGAGCAAGAATATAAAGGAAACTTATTTTGAGGACAATTGGTTTGTCGTACCGTCTTTGGCAGCCAAGCGAGGAGACTGGTCGGTATGAGATGGTGTGTTGTATGATATTGATGAGCTGCCTGCAACACATTACAAAAAAATAGATATTAGAATAATAAAGATAGTAATAAATTTAGTGTGGTTTAAAAACTCAATAAAAAAAAACACTTACATTAAATATATATTATCTGGCAATACTTCAAATTTAGATTTATATAAATGTAAAATGCAGTAATATGTGTTATAACAATATAAACTAATTTATATTCTATTCTTGAAATTTAAGTTGAAAATCAGTCAACAACAACAGAACAAAAACAAATACACTTAAGACTTACAGTTAAGCGTTATACAGTTTCACTCATTAAAATGTTATATATATATAATATATATATATATATATATATATATATATATATATATATATATATATATATATATATATAATAATTACAATATATCACATGTATTATATAATATTTTTATATAATAATACATGGAACATTCCATTCTTAAATATTAAATTATTATTAAATTTTATATTAATGCACTTGTATGAAATGTAAATTACATTAATGCACTACAGAAATTACATATAATGTGTATTATTGTTGTTGTTAATAGACAACAAACTTTCATTAAATTCTATGTAGTCTATGCTGTGGCATAAATAACATAACTTTAGCATTTGAAACACATTTTTGGCCATTTCATTTCAGATTAGATCTTTTTTTTATTAAAATCAATGGGATTTTCTATTTAGTTTATAACCATGTAATTACATATTAGTTACACAGCAACAAGTGAACAGTGCATATTCCATTACAAGAAACTTCTTCTAGCAATAACCATTTATCTCTGATTCTCACCGTTCATTTCTTTTCACGCAAGCTGTTCAGTTTTGTCATTACAATCCAAACACAATCTACACTTCGGACAGAGAGAGGCATTCATGTGCAGTCCGAGAGTGTTTCCAGTGAGCACTCTCTTAATTTGAGCTGCTTTAACTCATAAATCAGAGCAAAAGAAAACAAGAGGAAAATTGCACTGACGAAACCTGAGTCTTCCTATGGAAGGAGGGCTGATGGTTATAGCAGTGGGATTCTCTGTTCTTCTGAATGAGGAATCAGAAGGGATAACATTCAGCATTTCTTTGTTCTTTGATCAGCTCAGAGAAGATAGCAGGGTGTTTTAATGAAGGTGTGAGTGTGTTTAAGTATGTTTTATGCAAGAAAGAGAAAGCACTGAACACATATTTTAACCTCCAGGCCCCTAAACCCCCCAAAGCGATGCCTTTGGGGCCACAGAACAGGGCAGTCTTTGTGTGGGGTGCGATCCCCTCACAGCAACCAAAGACTGCTGTTCCCATACAAGAATAACCCCCACACATCCACGTGGAAGAGAGGGAGAAACTTGTACAGAAAAACCAGCATGAACAACACATCAGGGCTGAAGTGAAGGAAAGTTCTGTGCATCCTTGTGAGTTTTACGTGTGCTAATGTTTTTGTGATCCATGTTGCTCCCCTGAAGCTTTTGAAGTTTCATCTTTTACACTGAAAAAAGCGAGCGTGAAATTTTGAAGCAGAAATAATAATTTCTTGCAAAATGTGCACGAATAATCTTTAAACTTCAATAAATGCATTAATTAAAATAATTATCTATTGTTCTATCACTCCTTCTGTAAAATCAAACCACATAATATGCTTTTCCAGTCAAAAAAATGTAACCTGAAATTTAACTAATTTTTAATCTAAATTCAGGTCCTTTGATCTATTTTTCCATTTATTTTCAAATTTATTTCTATTTTCATCTTTCTTGCTTTCTTTCTTTGTTTCTTTCTTTCTTTCTTTCTTTCTTCTTCAACTTTTAAACAGTAAAATTTTGCTTTTCTAGTAAAATAATACAGTCCTATGAATTGAAATGCAGTTCTTTACATTCAAATTCAAATTGCAATTGCTACCTCAATTCAAATATGAATTAAATTTAGGAATTTCATTCAAAAGCATTCTTAATTTACTTCTTTATGCAGTTTTTTCCACCATAATTTTAAATATATATTTTTTAATTCTATATTTCTTTTGTTCTGTCATTTTTGTTCGTAAACTTTTAACACTTTCAAACAAGCAAAATGACCTTTGTGTTTGCTACCGCAATTCTAATTTTAAGTCAAAAAGAATTCTTAATTCAGTTGTTTTTATTTTTTTTCCCAACTATTTTTAGTTATTATTATAAATGTACTATTTATTTATAGTTCTACACAGTATTGCACTATATGTATTGTTCTATTTTTCAAGTCAAAATTAGTCATATTAATGTCTTTGATTTTTAACTTCATGTGTCTACATCCTTGGGTTGCTTGGCACCAAATTTATCTAGAATATCTGACCAACAGCAAAGTCAAAACAAAACCTCGTCCAGCACAATCGAGCTCCAGCAGCAGTTCCTATTCACCAGCTCTGCATCTTCAGCTCGTTCTGATGCGTGTGTGTGTGTGTGTGTGTGTGTGTGTGTGTTTGTGTACTGTATGATTCAGCGTTTGCTTACAGTTTGGCCAGAGGCGGGACTCGACCCTGCCCTGCTCCGCTGTGTATAAGCAACGACACGGAGGAATGTTAATCAGACTCTATGTAAACACCACAGCATGTACACAGATGTGTATGAAATGATTACGCTGCCGACTGTCAGACTGGAAAACAGCGAGCCGATGGATGTGTGTGTGTGTGTGTGTGTGTGTGTGCTCTTGTTTTTGTGTCATATCAGGACACTCTGTATAATGACATGGGTATGACACAGGTATTACAAGGAGAGGGTGACTTATGAGGACATAACCCATGTCCCCATTTTTCAAAACGCTTATAAATCATACAGAATGAGTTTTTTTGAGAAAGTAAAAATGCACAAAGTTTCCTGTGAGGGTTAGGGTTAGGTGTAGGGTTGGTGTAGGGCCAGAGAATATACAGTTTGTACAGTATAAAAACCATTACACCTATGGGATGAACACACTTTACACAAAAACAAACGTGTGCGTGTGTGTTTGTGTTACGAGAGGAAAGAGATCTTCTTTGGTTTAAAACTCTGAGGCCCGGGGCTCTAAAGAAATCTGTCTAGAAAACATATGGACCTACATACATGTACACATATGTAAACTACATAAAACATGGACCTCTTAGAGAGACAGTTCACCTAAAAAAATGTTCATTCTGTTATTTACTTATCCTCATGTTGTGGTTTATATTTTTAGAATGTTTCAACTTTTTGCTCAAATAAGATTGTAATTTTAACAGTAAAAACCTGTTAATTGGCTCACAGTGAGTTCCCTAACTCTAAAAACAGCAATATATCTTATGGGTAATTTCATGTAATTTTAAAGAAAATACATTGAAATTCACAGCTTTTTGGAAGTGAAAAAGAAAAATTCATCCTATAATTTACAGTGAAAAAAAAGAATTGCCTGTTTGATAGCTCACATGTTATTTATATATTTATTTATTTACGTTATATACATTTGTTTTTTTTTTCTTTAATTTTATCGCTTTTCCATTTCTGTTCTTAGGGTGGTTGTCAGCATAATTATTTTTTTTAAATAGAAATATATAATTATAATTATAATAATAAATCATTATTTCCATTATTATTATTATTATTATTATTATTATTATCATCTAGTGTTTTCTTAATATTTTTATTATTAATAATAATAATTCATTATTATTATTATTATTGTTATTATCGATATGGCAATAAATGACTTTTATTTTGAAAAGTGTGAAACTTTGCAAATGCAAATTTCCCAGAATTTAATTTAATTTAATTTAATTTAATTTAATTTAATTTAATTTAATTTAATTTAATTTAATTTAATTTAATTTAATTTAATTTAATTTAATGAAAATTGAATATTGAAAATTGAAAATCAATGGTTTTCAGTGGCTTGCTTTGGAACTTTGTTTTGGACCATTGTCATTAATTTTATGGACAAACAGAGAGACATTTTTGAAGATGTCTCCTTTGTGTTCCAGAAAGGAATAAAAAGTATAATATGAGGGCGAGTAAATGATTTGTGCTTAAAGTGTGTTTAAAGTCACAAACAGGTCAAAGGAACACAAATGTCTTCTGACTGAGAGTGAGGAGCCTCTGGTGGATGGACCACTGCTCTTATTAATATTTGATTTTGACTCGGGATGTGTTCCAAGGCAATACAAATGGTGTAGCGCAGGATTACGAACCATTTCTTCTGTTTCCAAAACACACAAGCTAAATCAAAGAAAGAGTGGAAGGCAGATCCACAATGCCCGGCGCATAAGCTCTAGCTCAGTCCTGAAGCAATCGTCCCTAATGAAACTCGAAAAAAAACACCTGACAGCACGCAGACAGGCCAGGCTCTGCCCTGCGACTCACAAAGGCTCTCTGTTATACTCTGTATGCAGGCCCACAGCTTGGCCACCAGCACAAAACCGTTGACACCCACGGAATAAAGTTCCAATTACCTCACAGCAGAATCCATCACTATTTTTTAAGGAGGACTGTTTTAACCGCTCAGCCCTGCTGTCATAATGTTTGGATGAGCCAGCTGCTGTCACCATCCCAGCAAATTGCATCTAAATGCAACCCTTCGGAGAATGCGTAGCTCTGTTTACCGACGCGATTCTCGTCCAAACAATTCACGCACAGATGTACGTGTTCTCCCGACAGTTCGCTTATAGATGGCACTGATGTTTTAAAGTGGATGAGTGGACTTAGTTTTCGCCCAAAGCTGTGGGATTCTAGTCAAAACATGCAGGGAAATAACATAAAAAATCCTTTGGAAGAGAAATTGGGCAAGATGCCTCTGTTGTAAATTAGGGATAAACTTTCCCGTGCAATGTGTAGGCAGGGGCCTCGCTGGCCGTCTCCTGAGGCCATGCACCTGGGCTTCATCTCTCTAAGTCTGGGGCCGAGAGCGCTCAGGGGGAGATGCTCTGGACGGGACGGTTGCTGAAATTCATAATCACTGCAACTCTGCCAAACCAAATGCATCCAGTAAAAGTCAAGCAGGTGGAGCGAGACAGGAGAACTCCCTACTAAAGCCTTCGAATGGAATAAAAAGTGAACGTAATGTGCAAACTATTAAAAAGCATGTTATAAAATATTGCTGTAAACTTGATCTCAGTGTGGTTTGAGTGACTGTGCCACGGCGTGGCTAAAAACAATGACAGCAGCCATGTGGAATAAACTAGGCTCTATTTCTTGCATGGATAGTCATGCATTAAACAGTTACAATTACTTCCAAACATTTTACTGTTGTGGTACAATTATTACAAGCTTTTCTAAATAGTTTGGGAACAATTTATTGGTCAGTTGCTTGGCACCTCATAAATAGTCATAAACAAAATATAACACTGCTCTAGAATGTCTTCGGGGTGATTTTTGATGAAATTGCAATTAAGTCATTAATCAGAAGTACACTTTTATACCTAATTTACCCCAAAGGGTGCTTATTAATACCTTAAACATATAAATTATTACCATTTGAAAGGGTATGCTCTCATAAAAAAGGTACAAAAGCTGTCACTGGAGCGGTACACTTTCAAAAGAAACAACTTTATACCTTATTTACGTCAAACAATTGCATTTTAGTCCCCACAATGTTCATGTTTGTACCTAAAGTGTACATATTAGTACCTGAATGGTGCATATAATTGGCATCCATTCAGTGACAGCTTTTTTTTTCACAGCTTTTGCCTCATTTCTATTCTGAGAGTGTGATAAAAATATATGTCTATTAGGGTTACAATATATTCTGACATCATAAAGCGAGGCATGGAAAAGCAGCATGTTACACATTTGAAGGCACAAAAACACTAAGAGAATGGCAGCAAAAGTCAAAAAGACCCAAATTAGCCAATCTCAAAGGAAAACAAATAGGTGGTGGACTTACTTTCCCTGAGGTAATTGAGATGTGAGAGCAGGACCTCCGTGTTATAGCCGCTGGTTAGTCTCAGGAAGTCCTCTTTGCTCATCTTGCAAAGTTCTTTTCCATCTGTGTTGTGGAACATGGCTGTGTCGATCTCCTGAAGACCATACTCTTTAATGGCCCAATCTAACCATTGCCGCACATGGTCTGGAGACCAGAGAGAAGGGTCTGAAATGGAAATAAAGTCACAAATTAGCTGGAGACTCAAGGATCAGATATGATTGGTTTATATCACCACTTCAATGTGAGGAGTGTGAAGAAGTGAGCAGATCTTCAATTGTCATTAACAGAAACATTCAGTATTTTCAGAGAAACAAAGTAATCATTCCTGCTTTATTAGTGGCTGCAAATTGAAATGCAAACATAATGACTGTTCCAAACACACAAAGGTCATGCATTATTATTAGTTTCGATATTCTCCAGCAACTTTTGTTAAGTTCAGATCATCATTAAGATTTTTTTGAAAATCAATTGCAATTTCAAAAAAAAAAAAAATATATATATATATATATATATATATATATAAACAAATAATGTGGAAGTCAATGGCTATCATCATCATTCTGCAAAATATCTTCTTTCGTGTCCAGCAGCTGAAATTCATACTGTGTTTGAACAATTTGAGGGTGACTATATACTGACAGATTTTTGTTTTTGGGGTGGGGGTGGGTTGTAAATAAAACAGGTTATTTGGAATATGTTTTAAAATTACAATTTCAGCCTTTCTAATTTCATATTTAAATCATATCAATTTGCGTGAAAGTTTCTACATCGTTTTTTCAAGTTAAATGTGTGGCTCTATAAATGCAGCATCGCCGACGAGGCGAAGTGTGAATACCTGCTGGGACGATGACTCTCCTCTCATTGGTTGTCATGTTTGGGGGCGGAGCACACTTCTCATCCATGTAGCCAGTATAGCTCATTTGAGATGCGTCGGTCCCACCCACCATTTTATTGCATTTACCCACACTGCAGTCCACCGGGGACTCTCTGCTAGAGAGAAATAGCAGAGTCAGAACACTTGTTGCTTACTAATGCTTATTTCAGACAGAACAACTCAAGAACACAAAATAATGCCATACCTGGATCCATTGATGTGGTCATACTCTCGCTTGACGTGAACCCGGCCGGGCTGGCTGATCCACTCCTGCTGAGGGGCGATAGGGTTGATCTTGTGAGGCTGACCGTAGTCCTGTGCGCCGGACGCAGTCATGTCTGTCTTGGGTAAGGGAGCAGCAGCAGCGTACGGAGGCTCAAACAGAGACTGGTCTTCACTCACTACTGACAGCGCCTCCTGGAGGAGACAACGGGCCCAACACTGTATCACTGTTTCTCATTAAAGCACAGAGCAAATGATAAATGGCTTTCAGTTCATCATGTTTAACCAGAATTAAGCTGAACAAATTGTAAATTGTTTCTTGCTGAAGGGCATAATCACAGATGCTGGGTGCAAATGAAGCAGTGCAATTGATTGCTAACACATAGCCACACCACTGCTACGCATACAGGAAAAATGGCTTGAAGTCAACAAGGAATGCAACTTGAGGATTTTTTTTCATTGAATTGCATAGAAAAATGAAGTCAGGTGGTTGAAGGGGAGGAGCTAAAAACAGGCATTTGTGATGTCAGCAGAAAGGAAATTAGTTTTGGAGGTGAACTAAGTTACTGTGTTCTGATAAAAGATCATAAATGCACATAAATGTCATTTAGCATTTAGGAGGTGAAGTTATTGTTTTTTGATACCCCCCCCCCCCCCCCAGTTTTCTGACACTAAGACCAGGAATGTGCATTACCAAGGTAAATAGGGTAATTTTGCTTTTTATGTTGACTTCAACAGTTGTCAGTATTATTGAGAATATAATAATCATTGTCATAATAATAATTACAGTTAACTGTCACAAAAAAAAAATCAACCGTTAACGTGACACTGACCACTTTAGTTTTAGAGAAGAATTTCAAGATGTGACTCAATAAGTAGAAGATTTCTCAGTCTTGTTCATGACTCATGTGTGAGACAGAACAGAGGCAGACAGATCTGTCCAGGGTCACTTCTACATTTGCTCTCATTGCAGGCGCTCAGCTGGGGTGATGTCGTTTTATTAAAGAAAACAAACGCAGCAGACAAGGCCCTCCGGAGAGAGCAGCGTCTACACGTGCATGTGATCGTCTCCATTCACATCTCAGTCAAACCTTTCTGAAAACAGTCGCAAAGATTTCCTGCAGTTATAAACATCTGTCAAACCCTTAACGTTCACTAAACTTTATCCTCAATAAATGCATGACCAAAATGAAGATATACAAACACAAGGCATTGAAAGATGTGAATCATTGTGGATTTCGAGAGCGAGTTTAAGTGAATGATTCTTCCTTGGCATCTCTTTATAGAAACAAAGCATGCAGCATCCAAACATCAAACTGAGTGCATTTCACAACTCATACTGCTGGTTTTACAGATTCAAACGAAATGGCAAAGGGGGTCATGGGACACTGTTTTAGCTATTCTTTATCCCTCTTTGGCTTTTGAACTTTGGTGACAGTCGTCATCAATTTGACCAGCGTCCCGTGGACAGTATCGGGGCGACCCACAGCAGCAGCCTGTGCCATGATAAGTATGGCAGAGCTAAGGAATGCCTTCATGGTGCCAGATAAGACCAGAGCTGCTATTATGACTGTTACACGTTACTTACACGCAGACATATCAGGCTCCACCATATAATTCATGATTGGCAGTCAGTCGTTCCCAAGATTACAGAGGGTTGTAAAAATAGGAAAATCTAATTCCACACTCATGTCCGTATATATGTACAGACAGGCTTGTCAAAAGGCGAAATTCCTTCATCTCTATGAAACAGAGAGCTAGGCGATGGTCACAGTACAAGTGCAAGTTTCTTCTTACAATGAGGCTAAAATACTCACAAAGGTGCTATTTTCCTTAGGCTATAAATTGGCCGTGTCTACATGGCTCGCTTAAACCGTCCAGAACCACAGGCTGGTTTGGTGTTGTAGATTTATGGTGAGGTACGCCAACAGCTGAACATGCTGCATAAATAATACATTATGCTACCGTATGTTATTATTCTCACCAGGAAAAGTAATTTAGAATAAGTTCATATTAGAATTCTAACAGACAACTTAATCATAATGGGCCGTCCCGAAGAAGATGCGTCATTCAGTCAGGATGTGCGGACCCCCTTAAAAGCACAGTGCTATTTTATACAGAACGCATTCCTGTCTTTTGTTTCAGGAGGAAAAGGAAACCTGACAGGAAACCAGATTGTGTGGAACAGGAAGTACCCGTGGATTGAAACCCCCCCCCCCCACCCCCCTCATTGTCGACCTAAGTTTACAGTTCAGAAACGGATCAAGACAGCTATAGGTGTCAAATTGCAATTAAAAAACACTATAGATTCCTCTAGATTTCACGAATACTACTGTAGACACAGTACAGTACTAATATTTAATGGCTGTGTTTGAAAATTATTGAGGGTCGCACTTTATAGTAGGTTTTTTTTATAAACCATATTATTTTTTAACTTTAAGGCATGTTAGGGAAAGGTTATTGTTAGGCTCATACGACAAAGTACAGACATATCTAAATGTTATGTTTTTAATATTTAAAAACACACAAACATTATCTCTCTCTCTCTATATACATATATATTTATATTACTTTACATAAATTAACAAAGTACAGACAAAGTGTCTAACATATTTGTTATGAGTGTTTTTATGTGTTTTGTATATTAATATAAATAATACACAATTATTAAAATATACAAAACCACACAACCATTATCCTATATATTATCTTAACTGAGATATGATTTAGTACAGTAGTTAACTACAAAGAACGATTTATTTATGTGTTGACATTGTAATAATAATAATAATAAATTGTGACATTAATAATACGATTTATTTATTTATTCATTGTCATTTTTAACAGCCAATCAAACAGTACTGATCATATAATAATAAAAAAACACTATGTTTTTATTCGTAATGCCCTGCAGCAAGGACTGTACGCTCTTTGAAGGAGTTTTGCTGCATTAAAACCAGCTCTTTTTCTGTCCCCAGTCACCCCAGCGCAGTCGAAACAGTCTATTTAACATGATACAATCTAACACAAGCATGATGTGTACGGCCCCAAACATATACCACACCCAAAACCACTTATATGACCGCAGAAATAAGGAGTGTTTAAATCTGCAGCCCTCCCCTCCACACAAGAGTCAATAATCAATCAGTGATCTGATGCTCAGAAATAACTATTTCATTCAAATACTGATAGCTGTTTTTAATCAGAGATTCGATGTGTGGATTATTCTTATTATAAATATAAAACTATCGAAAATGCAACAAATAATCGTGTGGACCACACAAACAATAATAATTTGTAATCGCAACCCATTCAGGAATATTGTGCATTAATTATTATTAGTTATCAGAAGAAGGGAACGAGTGTGGAGTAATATTTTATTGTGGGTGGGCTCGGCGTTTGAACTATATGAATGGATGGAAAACCTCGGCACGGTGCCACTCCAATTGCGCAGCCACATCTCCAGCCTAAAGCTGTATGATTTACACACACTACTGCACTGCATTCACACGCATACACGCGCCACGGTATGCTGAAAACACAAGGCAGCCTCGTCGAGCTCCGGACTTTCGCTATTCTAATCCTAAAACCCAGATTCCCCTTTCTCCTTTACTCCAGCACAAACAGCGGCTCTATAGCCCGTGCGTTTTTACGAGCGTCCGAGTGTGTGTAGAACCCATCTGGACGCTCGGGTGCTCCGCGATAGTTTTCAACTTCCAACAAAGTTTCGACGAAAAGGAAAAGGAAACTTGGAGAGAGAAAGAGAGAGAGCGAGAAGAGGAAAGCGTTGCTCGGAGCGGCTGAAAAGTCCCAGACAGGCAGAACTACAGGCGTCTAAGCTCTCAAACTCTGTCCATCTCTGAAAGATCCCTCTCATCCACTCTTACCTTAATAGTTCCGTCCATTTTGCGCAATTTTCAGTGGAGCCCGACAATATTCCAAACATGACACGCGTCTGAATTAATTCCAGATCTCGATATGTGGCGGAGAGACAGAGACAGTTTCGCCGGATGGTTTTTTCCTCTAAATTTGGGAAGTGAAGTCACTGCGCTGGAGAAGGAAGCCGTGTATGTGTGTGTGTGTGTGTGTGTGTGCGTGCGTGCGTGCGTGCGTGTGTGTGTGTGTGTGTGTGTGTGTGTGTATCCCTGGCCCTGCCTTCATTACGGCAGGATATTTGTCCCGAGAAGATAAGACACCAAAACAATAGTGTTTCTTTCCTTTCTACATGTTTTCGCCTGGAAATATTTACAGAACGCCTGCCAGCACTTTACGTTTGTTGCGCTTTTTCCGTCATTAAAGTAGCTAGCCTACGAGATTTGATAGAAGCATGAATGCATCGAATGTATGTAACAAAAAAAATAAAAAAATAAATAAATAAATAATAATAATAACAAATCTCAAATAGCCAAACAAATTAGATAAAGCTGATACAAATACAAAAAATAATAATAAATACATCTGGTTGACTTTTTACATGAATGGATCATACGAGATCGAGTAAACCTATAAACTATGAAATGATGTCAAAATATTAGGATTGGAGTTCCGGTATAAAGAAAAGCACGAACTGGATCTACCTATAGTGAAGTGAAGAATGTGATGAGTCTGTCCGGACTTCTTTCGCTGCAAAAACGGGTTTCCATTAATAAAACCGCAGCCCGCAGCGCAGTCTGTCTGCTCCACACGTGTGCGCGCCTCTGAATGCACACGAGCAGCATTTCTCCAGCGACAGACTGTAGGCTATGGACCATACTGAGAGGCTGATACCTCTCGTGTGCTGGCTGTTCGACATTTCGCAAAATCAGTAACACATGGCCTCACATATTTAATATCTTCACGGGAAATGAGGGGAATCGTCTCTATTCCTGACTACATACTGTACATTAAATATTTAGGCTACTTTCATCCTGGAAAAGAACTGAAAATCGTACCATTATTTATCACGATAAAAAATGTAAATAAAATAAAAAACACAGATTTTTGAAGTGCCAAACAAATCTATTTTGCACCAGTATTGTATGGTTATAATACATTTATATTATTTTGAATACCTTGCTTGTAATTGCCTTTTCCAAATGCAGAGTCAGTCTCCACCCCCTACTTTTTATTTATTCCCCCCGGTGCGCTCTGTTACCCAGCGCCCTCTAGACGCGCAGCCAGCCCAAAACGTGACCAGACCCCCGGATCCTGAGACCCCCTGACCGAGAGGGCCATGCCTAGGGGAGCGAGACTGAGTCTGCGCCGGCTGGCTTGCACGGTTCGCGACATGGGGGTCTAGAGGGGGGAGAGGCCCCCTCGAGAGCGCCACATCTGGATCCTGCTAGGGGTCAAGGCTTCTCCTGCCTGAGGCCTGCACAGTAATTAACGGAGACACCTTGTTTAACCATTTCGAGTCAGGGCCCCTCTCTCGCGCACAAAACAACAGTGGCTTTTCTTTCATTCAAATAAACGGCGTTGGCATATATTAATCAATTTCTGTGTTCTGGATTCTTGGGGAAGGTGAAGGATGGTGACAAAGCAGAAAGATGGAAATTGTGTTTTGGTGCGTACGACCCATTTAGGCTGCCCACTATTATTTATGGCCGAGTAATACAGATTTGGATCATCATATCAGGTTATTTATTTATTTTATTTTTTTATTTTTTGGGGACATGTGCATGCGAGTTGCAGTGGAAGGGTGGACATAATTTCACAGAGCGTGGGACTTGATAGCTGAAACATATGTTTCCCTAGAGGGGCCGCTTAGACTCCACCATTCTTTTAATTAAAACACCATTATCTCTGAGCGCATGACGAGACGGAGATCTGGTGGAGAGGGGTCACTAATGACAGTATAATTATGTTTTATGGTCTCCATTTCGATTATTATAAATGAGACGTCCCTTTACTTGAGACTAAACTATATATCAGATAAACAGTGAACACAAGCGTTTCATTCAAAATTACGAACTGCATTTGTGGTGGATTAAAGCAAAGAATTGATATGGTCTAGTAGATCGGTATGATATTCCTTGTTTGATGACAACAATTTAGACATCATCTGCTTATCTAAACCAAGGCTGTTTTCACATACAGTGCGTTCTCAACTCTCAAGATGTAATGATAACTTGTCCAGAAAAAAAAAGTTTTATTTATGGAGCAAACATCTTCATTAAATCTAGAAAAATCAGCCTCTTTTCCCGCGTGGAACTTGCCCAGGTCATTACGAGTCCAGCGTTAACAAACATTTTGGAAGGCCAATAAACAGATGCATGTTGGTTTATGTAGTGAGCCACAGAACATCTGGCTCGACGCTGGAGCTTGACAGCCAGGCATTTCTCCCAACCACGACCTGTGGGAAGCCAGTGGCCTAACGCTACTGGAAAAACCCTGAAGTGCTGGAGTAAGACTAACCCAGACAGAGACCAGAGGCTTCCTCAACTTCAAAAGGAAGAAAGAAGAAAAAACTGTGTGGGAGCAACATGTTAAATGGACTTTCGATCATACAATTACTTAATGGGCTACAAGTATATACCAATTTTATAGATCCTATCTATCTATCTATCTATCTATCTATCTATCTATCTATCTATCTATCTATCTATCTATCTATCTATCTATCTATCTGTAGTTTTGCGAAAAATATTAGAGCGGCGCTGTCTGAGGCATCGTGGTTCTCAGGTTTCTCAAGACCGTCACGCGCCCTTTTCTTCTCACGCGCGAGGAATAATACGAACATCGAAAATCGTCTGGCCTCCTGCTCCGGGCCATAATTAATTAGAGATTTGTTTTTATTGGAAAGCCCCAGTCTCGCCCGGCCTTGACCAAACAAAAACCTAACCCGTGGCTTCGCCTGAATGAAGCTGAATATTTCTCCCAAACTGGCTTTTCTTGAGGAGCGGTGAGGTAAACCCACTTTCCCGCTCAAATTCTGCCCGCCAGCAACAAAACCCAAATATGACCGTTTATCTGCAGCGCGAATTAAAGAGGGGGAGGGGCACATATTTGCGGAAACATTTCTGGAACAAATTCGTTAAATATTTGTCACATTTGACCAAAACAAAAACTAGGGTTTGGTTTTATTACACATATACAGACACACCCAAACAATGTTTACAAATAAGTATAAATAAAAAAAAAATCATAAGATAGGACAACAAACATATTTCCAGAGACTTCTATTGCTCCATTTTATTGTTGTTTAGACGTGGCCCAGCTCCACTGCCACGCAGCGCACTATTTATTATTCAGTCTGTGGAGAGAAAGCTGGATTTCAAAGAGAAGGTTTTCCCTCTACATTCCTGCGCAGCTAATGTCTCGAAACAAATCGAGGACTGTTCGTGGGACTGTGAAACGCAGCCCCTCTGTGGAGGAACACAAACTATAGCGTCTGCATGAAAAGCTCCCTTATGCAGGGGGCAATAAGTCTCCATAACATAACAACTCGGCTCTGGAAAGTATGCTGATTGTAAAGATATAATGAATGACTTTAGCAGGCACAATACTTCATTTTCATGGCTCTGTCTTTGCGCTCTGCACTAAGCCTTTTGATACATTAAAGTTATTGCTGTGGCACTCCGCCATAAATAACCATCCAAATATGCCAATGTACCTTTCACCTTCTAGAAGAACGAACAGTGATAATACAACATACCTTTCATAAAGAAGCAGACTATATAAAGTGAGCGATCAGTAGAAGTGCCACAATCAATGTGGGCTTATATATACCCATCTGAGAGATTCCTGACACAGTTCGAGTTCTGGAAACTTCCCTATGCATGGTTGGTCGAACTTAGTTCATGCTAAAACAGATGTCTGCCATTTGCAATGTTTACATTCTTTAAGACCATGTCAAGAGAGAGAGAGAGAGAGAGAAGCACCACGTCGAATACAATAATGTGCAATAAGTAACATTTGTGAAGGTCAGAGATGGCCTGTCCATTCGTTCAATGGCCAGATCAAATTTAAGACTAAGCTAGACAGACAGTGTACACTCTCCCAGATGTGTTGTAAACCAATTAAATCATTAGTCAAACTAAATGGTCTTCATTCTGTAGGCTACCACCCATTTGAAGTCAAATATGGCGAGAGGTGAATCCGGAAAACCGCGTTTGAACAAGCCATTTACATCAGTCATCAGCTGGGAAGAGGAAAAAGGCCATTTAGAAGTTCCACTCTGTTTCCTCCGACATTACCTGCTCGTAGTGACGATGCTGTCTTACCTTGACGTAAGACGACGTGTCGGGGACGGTCTGAAACATTTTCATTGGACAGAGAGCCCGGAAATGTGTGATGTTCACTTCACGGCCCCTTTAAAAACACAAATCCACAGGTCACCTTAGAGGAAGCTGGAGTGTACCCAGTGCACAAAAATTGATAATAATAAAAATAATAATAATAATAATTAGGCCTATAATAATAATAATAATAATTACAATAAAAATAAATACATAAATAAAAAGCTAATTTAACCGAATTGTTTCTTAATTCTGACTTTATTACGGCCGACGCAACAAGACAACTGACCCAAATTAAGCTCTAAAATTTTATTTTATTTCAGGTTTTATCCGCTAAATTCCGAACATTTTAAAGAGCAAACGAATCCATCGAATATCTCTTAGCCATTCATTAATTCCCGTCTCTCCCAAATCAGCACAAAACCATTTTATTTATTTCTTTCTCCGAATTACGCGGATTCTCCTCCGTGAATATAGCCTGTTTCCTTTCGCCATGCCAGTACTTCTCAAAATTGATTTCCCTATCAGATTCTACGAAATGCATTTCCTCGTGCCATACAGTGATAGCTTCCTGTAGAAAAAAAGAGAAGCTCGTTTACCTGCATTCTCTGTGTTTACCTGCAGAGAAAGTGTAAAGCGGCGCAGCAGTTCTAGTGAATAAAATGGGAACGTTGGTTTCCAATTAAACCACATCCAGTAATCTAAACAGAGAGGTCAGATCTGGTGCATGAGCTTATACGAGCGGCACGAATGGACAGAGCTGCATTTATTCCTTTAAGAAGTGTAGCCTATACTTTTCATCCCTCCAGAGAGATTTAAAAACCGGGTTTTTTTTTTAATTGACTGCACACACAGGCCTCCATTTCATGCAGTATTTTAACTAAAGGTGGCAGTACAGTATACTAATAATAACAATTATTATTTGTATTAGTATTATTTTGCTTTTCATATTTAAAATCAGTTAACCTATACATGTTTTGCGTTTCTCTTTCCAGTTCTTCATCTTTCGTTCTTGTATGTGTTTATATGATAAGGCTATCTGAGATAAGTCAATTTGTGAAGTGTATAGGCCCAGCCCCCTTCACGTTCGGGACAGCCACATGTTGAAACACTTTTCGTTTTAATAAGTGAAGCTTGCAAAGTCTCGGGTGAAAGGGCAGCTCGGGGACGGTGTCTTTCGCCTTTCCTTCGGCGTGCAATTACAGAGCAGACTGGCACGAGCATTATTTAACATTCCACAGCAGTTCAGCAGCACTATGAAAATAACTGATGGCCATATCAAAACACTGCATTTTCACAACTTTATTTCTCGCAAACCGTCCTGATGTGTGCACTGACCACTGACACAGTCTTAAAATTTATTTACCATTCTACAAAGGCTATGCTAATCATTTAAATAAGGATTTATCAGAACAGCGGAGTTTTCTGCACCCTGATGTAGGCTAATAAAGAAACTAGTTCCAAGGTAGCTTTATTATTATTATTTATTTGTAATTTTTTAACACAGTAAAACACCAAATGGCTTTTCTCAAACAATTCAGCCTACTTTCCCGAACAATCGCTGTGAAAACATTCATTATTCATGCATCATTATGTAGCTATAAAATAATTCTTGCTTCACTCCACTTGTTGAAATAATTTATTTCAGTTCAAGTTTTTAGTGTCAATACGACTTTCTTCACCGCTAATTAAAATGAAAATGATTTAAAGGTGTAGGCTATAGCCTTTATGAATGTAGGTTGTCACTTTGGTTCCACTTAAAATTGCAATTCAGCTTGGGTTGTAACTGCATATAACTAATGAGAACTTTTTTTAAAATCATTTTGTGCATAAAGTTTCAAGCTAAATAGTTGTCTACGTGTTTGCACACTTCACATTAGTTTGAGTAACATAACAATATGTCGGACGCATGCGTAAGTGCAACATGGTAATAAAGGAAATTAAAAGACATTTCGTCAGTTGTCTGCCTTTGCGATGGGGGATGAGATGTTGCCATGTCGATACCTTAACACACTGACCGTGATGGATAAATCAGGAGTCTTATAATTCGCTCGATTTATATTCGCAGCGTCAGACCTCGGGCTCCTGCGGGCTCCTGCCTCATAAACTTTCCCAAATGCATCCAATTTCTAAACGGTAAAAGAGCATAGAATTCCGCATCTGTGGCCAATTAAGTGACTGGAGGCTCAACAGGACTGTTAAGTAACTGCATCGCCTCTCCTCCGAAGAGGACCGAGAGCGTCTAGTGTTTCACTCGAAGCGTGTTCGTGTTATCCGTCAAACAGCGTCTCTCTCGACTGTCAACACGCTGGAAACCAGCAACGAAGCGACATACCAAAGTGGACAAGGAACTCAAATCATTCGCCTATGAAAAGTAGTTCCACGTGCGTAAGTTTTTATCCCGGGAACGAAACAAGGATTGCAGAGAGACGAAAACTTTCTGGTCAAACTAAAATCAGAAAGAACACATGCTCAACTTTTGCAGCGCTTAACCTCAAACACAGAATGCTCACCTGTCTCGTGTCTGTCACAGGATATTTCTGGATATTTCTCTTTCCCAGTCTTAAATAATTAGTCCCGTCTATGAGAAAGTGATTGTCATGGATAAGTGTGAGTCATGTGGAGGAGGCGTGACAGGAGGAGAGGAGGGATGTATGGGGAAAGAGAGATGGAGAGCCAATGAGAGAGCACGAGCTCACCCTGAACATCCACTGAACCGTCAAATAAGGGAGATCGGACTGAAATGAGCACAGCACCATAAAAGAGAACGAGAGAAGGGGGAAAGCGTCAAGAATACTGGAAAACATCCGAATAATTCCTGCAGATACAGGCAAACATTCAAAAGACAATTTGAAAGTTTGACAATTTCGTTCATTCATTCACTTGTTTAATTATATCGAAAATATAAGCGAATCTACAGACACACAACACAACTAAACAGCGCAAAAAAAAAAAGGTTTATATATGCATTTTATTGTCTTTTTATTTTTATTGTATTTTTATTTGAGCGATGCCTGCTCGAATGGATGAACGCGCCCAGTGGGCTCCTGTCACATCCACGCGTCCCCCCTGAGCGTCTCTTTCCTGTTAGGTTGACCCTGTTCACTTCACTAACTCCATTTCCTCCAGCAGAGATCTTTACAGTCGGGAAAGCCGCTGATGCATGAACATCAAACACTTGATAAAGACTCTCTCATTGATCTGAACTGGTTCTCAAATTAGGGTTGAGCGTTTCTTAAACAACTGATTAAAAGGCTTGATGACACGTTATTTATGCACTGTGTGAACAATAACCATGCTTAATATGTGAGTTGCTTGTGATTGCAATTTGCTAGCTATTGTAATCTATGTGCTAATGTTATCAATTATTACACAGTAGAAAATGTGCAACATGCAGGATGCAGCAATAAAAAGTGTTACAATATCTTGCAAAATAATTATATGTCTTTGCTAATGGATTTTTATCAAACAATTAAGTTGAGCTCATACAGTCCCTAAACTATACTGATAAATGTGACCAAAACAGTAGCAAATATATATTTTTTCCCATAAACCTAAATTTACCTTGCTGATGTAGGTAAACCTGAGTGAACTCTGAAACAGTATTTGGAATAGCACGCCACGTTTCCGTAAGATCACATACTTGTGAACAATAGCAGGAAATTGCCACCTTACCCAGAAGGGAAACATATCTAAAGGCAAGCGTCACTACTTGAGTGGCTGAATGTCATCTACAACATGTACAATGCTAAATTCTTACATTCTTTAACCAACATAGAAAAGTTTTATTTTCTACCCTCTTTTATATATATTATTATTTCTTTTATTTCTCAGTGTATCCTGCCGGAGGAGCTCCAGGAATTGTTACAGATGCCGGGACTGAGAACACATCACTGGCTGGATGACGCACTTCCACCCGAATGCCTTCAGACAGACGTGAGCAACAATAAACATGGCCAACGCTATGCTAGTGTTCGTTCTCAGAAACTGGTTGTTGTTTTTTCTCTCCATTGTCTTGTTGCTTTAAAGTTTTTACTGTAATAAAGTTTAGGAGTGAACTAAGAGATCTAGACAGACCAAAATATATGAATATATATATATATATTCAAGCATGAAAAAAACTGTTTCCAACTGCAGAGGTCTATTCTTCAAAATAAAAGTTATTTTCTGGTTCCATGAAGAACCTTTAACATCCACGGAACCTTTCCATAAGACAAAAGCTTCTTTACATTAAGGAAAAGTTTCTTGAGATTATAAAAATTTCCTTCACACTAAGAAAAAAAGGGGGTTTATTTTAAGAACTCTTCCCTGAAAGGTTCAATGAGGAAGCCACAATGGCTCTTCTATGGCATCATTGCGAAAACTCCCTTGGAAACACGTCTTTTTACAAGTGTATGTCCAGTCTTGATAAACACAAGCTGACTAACAAGAGTGAAACTAGCCCCAAAACTCTTGTGTTAGATTTTAAGAATCGTATTCATATGTGACCCTGGAGTCATTTTTTTCTTTTTCGAAATTGAGATGTATACATCTTCTGAAAGCTGAATAAATAAGCTTTCCATTGATGTATGTTTTGTAATATTTTCTTTCTAATGTAATATTTGGCCGAGATACAACTATTTGAAAAGCAAAAAAAAATCTAAATACTGAAAAAAAGCTCCTTTGAAGTTGTCCAAATGAATTCTAAGCAATGCATATAAAAAAATAAGTTTTGATATATTTACAGTAGGGAATTTGCAACATATCTTCATGGAACATGATCTTTACTTAATATCTTAATGATTTTTGGTATAAAGTGAAAAGTCGATAATTTTGACCCATACAATGTTTTTTTGCCTATTGCTAAAAATATACAGTGACTTAAGACTGCTTTGGTGCTCCAGGGTCACATATTTTATGCATCACTTGGTTTCACTATTGTGTTTCAATACACATTTAGAATGTTTCAGGACTGAATGGTGTTTTAGCAATCAAAGGTTAGAGGGATCAGAACTGCACTCAAGGAAAGGGAAGATCTGAACCATAGCAGTCTCCATGAAATGGTTAAAATGAGTAAAAATGTAACTGTCTCTCATGGGATCTAGCATCTCACAAGCCGAATTCCTGCATCCCATCTATGATCGGCCCCCATGGCTGGTGTTAGCGTTAGAGACTTATCTCAAAGGTCCAGCTCCACCTCCTGGGACCTCTAATATCTGGCTATTTAGGAATATGCAGAAACATACAGACGTGTCTGATTACATCGAGTATGTAGTAATGAAGGCCTGGATCCTCCAGTGTAATGTCTTATTTATTTAACTGGAGGAGCAAGAGAGCAGCAGAGATGAAGATAGCTCATTTTCCACATCTCTCTATGTTCTCAGGGGGGACGCGTAAATGAGATGCCGGCACCAGTGAAGGCAGGGCAACTCTTCACGCTAACCCCGTCAAGGCCCACACGCAACAGGATAGACCCAAGGGCTTTACTAAACTGAAGCACAATCAGACTCATTCGTACTTAAACGCCAGTAATGTCAGCACAGGAGAATGGAAGACGCTCTGCAAAATAATGTGACTCATAATCTCATATATATCTATTCCCTTAGCCCTCATGAAACTAGAGGACAGTTATGAACACCTAAAGGCCGTCTGTTTTTTCCGGCCTTGCATGGATTTCATGTGTTAAGTGTGAATGCTCTAGATTCATGGTTTTTAATATGAATTTCACAGACAGGTGAAACCGGATCTGGAAATGTATCTTTATGCAAACAGCAGACCACTCAGGCATGTCATTAGAATTTGCAGAAGGGAAATTAAACCGCTGTGTTTGGTTTATAAGAGAGAATTTATAAAGGTAAAACTTTACCAGCGAAAGTGCTGAATTTCTTATAAGACACTAATCATCACGGCTGTTAGCTCCATCCAAACCAAGCAATAGATGACCTCTCAGAAATGCCATACATCTGGTTTATTCAGACCCCAGGGTTTGCTTTCAGAAAGAAGTCAGACTTACAGAGTGCGAAGAAATAATTGCCAGCTATGAAGTGAGACAACTAAATTGCATACTAGATCACTCTAGGGATCTACTTCTCTCTTTAAGGCTGTGAATTATACAGTATAGCTTTTCAGACCAATTCAAACTGGTAATGCACATTTTTGGACTACTCATTCAAAGAACCATGCAGCTCATGAATAGAACTCGTTCTTTTTAGAAATCTGCCTCTACTGGTCGCGCAAATTCACTGACAAAAATTGGATTTTAAGAGTTGTTTGGCCCTTGCTTGTGCTGTGTTCTTACAATCAGCTTGCTAAACATCTCAGAAGAAAGACGTTCCTTGCCCTAATTTACATCATGTAACTTTCGATCGTTTTATTGCATCATATCCAATGCAGACTGAAAACTAGCAATAGATGCTTTCGAAACCCTGCCTCGTGAAGCTTCGAAACATTTGCAAATCATTTGTTTCGAATCAGTGCTACAGAGCATGTGTTAAACTGCCAAATTTGGGTGATTTCAGTAAACTAGTTTTTTTTATGCAATTTCAGTGGTCCGCCGCAAGGGACTGTCTCTCTGAACCAGTGTTTATATTTTGGTTTGATTTGCTAAGTAAGTTAGATATTTTAATAACTTATTTTGTATAATATAAGAGCAAGAGTTGTAGTTCTTAGTCTCATATTGGCCTGATTATCCAAGTTATACATATAATCTCTACAGTTTAAGAAACTAGAAGATATTAAGCATACACTTTATGTTAAATTATATTAAATTATTTGTTAATTACATTTAACAGATTACACTTTCAGTAAAGACTTGCCATTGGTTTGTAAAAGGTGCTTTTACACATGTTTGAGCTGAGCTGTCAATGCATTTAGACCATTCTGACCAGTAGATGTCACCAGCGGGTGGCATATCAAGAACTTCGAAGAAGTGAACCATTTGCAAAGCAAATTATTAAAACTATGCGACTGGGTGAGAAGACCAAATATATACTGCAGTTTTGACACAAACGCTAACATCTGCATACAGCTGAATGCACAACCTTTCAGAATATACTTTATTTGATGCATGCATGAACACGCGCTCGACACATGCGCACTAATTTCATCCTTGTTCAGCGCCTGCATTATTTCTCTCCAGAAGTTATCCACCATACTGTCTTTTATACTTTTCACAGACTTGCATGTCATTCATTTTTCAAGGGCTATATATCCTTTTTTTTGTCTGCTGATGTAAGTGCACACATGCACAAGTGATTTGAGCAGAAGTTACATCACACGCACTGCATGCATTCCTTATTGTTGGCATAAAGTATACAAAGTATACTTTGTGTAGGGATCATTCAAATAAAGATTGTATTAATCTAAAATCAACATTTTAACCCAGACCTAGTCACATTTATTTTTATCTGTTCAAATTTCGTTCACCAACCCTCAGTGAAACTCTAGGGTATAAATCTTAAGATTTAAGACTAGCCAGGAGAAATAAAGCCATGTGGATGAAAAAAAAGGAAAGAAAGAAAAATCCTTGGTGGGAAACAGCAAGTCAAGGCATATGACTACACACCTCGTCTAAGAAAATTTAAAATCATCTCCCTTCAATAAATCCTCTGACCACTCATCATTCAACAGGCTTTTAGCAGGCCCTTAAAGAAAAGCAGCAACTGAAATGAATACTCTGTCACCTCTCATTTTTGTCCACAGGCCGGCCCTGTGACAGAGTGTGTTGAGGACTCTCAGGTTTACCGTGCCATGCTCTTTTTCTCAGGCATGTGCTTTGAGGGCCCCTCTCCGTTCCCCTAAACCCCCACCAGACGTGTCTGACCGCCTGAACTCGACGTGAGCCGCTCACCAGACTACAAAACTCATTCATCTGTGGCTCTGACGGTCAAATCTGGATCCAATAAAGCAGGATACTATTGATCCCTCGTCTCAGTGAGACTTGCTGCGATGGTTCTTCACCACCAGGGGGTTCATTGAGCCAAGATTAGGCCAAGAACATGAGAATGAAAAGATGGAACTGTGCAGTCAGATACATTTTGTTTATATGTGAGGTGTAAGCAAATGTCTTTTTTTATATGTCTATATGACTTTCTATGTTCTAGAAATCTTAGGGTACAATTTGCCACAATGACAACCATCGACCACCTACTTATGACATCTCAAACGGCATCCATGTCTTAAGATTTTGAAAAATGAAAACAAAGAAATAAATTATGCATCATCTGTGATATTAATGTTAATTCCTTTGTTCAAAAGATTAATAGATCAGTTCAAACAGATCAAATAGCTCAAATGAATTTATGTACACACACACACACACACACACACACATACAGTATATATATATATAGTAAATTATAACATGTGTGTATTGTATGTGGTTGAATATTTACTACTTTATATATATATATATATATATGTATATAGTAGTAAATATTCAACCACATACACAGATATTTGGGAAAAATTGACTGTGCATAATGCATATTTATATACACACCCCTTTTCTCTCTAAATATTATTATTATTAGTTCTATAAATAATTGACTAATTTACTAAACTAGGAATTCTGTCCCCACTGTCTCTCAGAAAATGCTTTTATCAGCAATGTCAGGAAATGGCAAGTCCGGATACTGGAACTGCTGACAGTTGTCCATAATTTATTTGTTGCAAGACTTACAGATTTTTTTGCAAGGCACATTATAAGTCCAAAGTGTTTGTGTGTACCGTAAGGCCTTCTTGGGAGGCACAAAGTGAACCCCTCCCTCTCTCCTGCTCCCTGGGGCAACAAACAAACGTATGAAATGGGAACCAGACCTAGCCACATTCAAACGCTCTGTTTGCCTGTTGAGTGAGGGGGTTTACTGATTGTTTAGTGAGAGAAATACCTGAAAAGTAAATGATATGATGCACATGGGGCACGGGACGCCTGTCTGAAAGGGTGAAGCCAGCTTTAAAAGGGAGACAGGGAGCTGGCCTAAAACTGTGCATGTGTGACTGACTGCAGGGGCACTGCTCTAAAGGCCCTGGCAAAAACCACAACATTCTTCCTCATCCTTAAAGAGACAGAACATTTTCTGTGGTTATGTGCCAGACACACATACATCACATTAGATTAACATTTCTACACACTGATGGCGCTGCATGTCTGTGAAACATATGCACATATGCTTAACCCTTACTGATTCAATCAATGGGTTTGGATTATGGTTCAGAGTTAAGCATTAGTTTTTCGTTGTCTTCCAAGTCTACCTCAAAGTTAGAGTCTTCAGAAGACATTAAATAACGTAATAATTTCCACTGACTGATAGAGGGCAGAGTTGAGCTATGGAAGAACCCAGAATATATGTGTGCATCAGTATCTTTCAAAGTATACTTTGTAATCTAGCAGAAATCTATAACTAAAAATAATAACTGCATGGTTTAATTTGTTGACATTAGTTAACTGCATTAGTTGACATGAACTAACAATGAGTTAATGAGATATATTTTTTAAGGTCAATAGTTGTAAAAGTAATGCACTGTGAACTAATGTTAACCTTTTTTAATTAACAAACACTGACAAAGACTAATAAAAGCTTGTAATAAATAAATGATTGTTCATTGTTAGTTGATGCATTAATTATTGTTTACAAATGAGACCTTACCACAAATAATTATTATTTTTATGTATATATCACTTGTCCATTGTATATTGAAATTGCTGTAGCACTGACAAAAATTATATATATATATATATATTTTTTAATTTGGTAAAAAATCGTTTGTGATGTTGCGTTTCTTTTTTTTTTTTCAATGACAACCATAAAAGGCTCACAACAAATGCCAATGTACTAGGTCACATTTTTGACACTGTTAAGTTGTTTCTTGGCGTTTTTCACAAGCTCTGACTCACACACTTGAAAACATCTCTAATTGAGGGAGTGGAGCTCATGAGCACAAACACACAGACATGTAGAGCCAGCAAAAGACACAAAAATACATCTAGAGGCAAAGACAAAACACAAGCACACTGCACCCACACAATCACAAGCAAACGTGTGCTCACAGCCCCTCAGCAGCACTGACACACATTCCCTCACATCAACACCTGTATCTTCATTTATCTTTCACCTACATCTTAAGTAACTTATGTCGCAATAGAGATTTTATAGAGCGAGATGCTCGGCAATAAAATTCATCTGCTAAAATTTGTGCCCTTGATTTTATATGTTCACCCATGCGGTTGCTGAATATTAAACTGACAGTATTTTACAATGGAAAAAGTGATGTGCTTTAAACCGAAGACTCTGTCATCACCTTCCCACCTTCGTATTGCTTGAGGACTTTCATGCAACGCAAAGCGAGTTATTATCAAAATGTCACAGCTGAACGAAAATACACAGTAATCACTGGCAGTCAAATTTAGCTGCGAAAAAAAATTATGCATGACGCCTCTGCTGCAATCTTCCACAATTATCATCTAATTCCATCATATACATTTTAAATAAATGAGTATAAGCAGGCAGGCAGAGGCAGATAACGTGGGCAGAGGTGAATAATTATTTGGGACGAGGCTTTCCTGCCTATTTTGAATGTGGGGGCGCTGATTTGAGCTCAGATTAAACTTAGGATAGGAACCAACTACGTTCAAAAGACTGCTGATGACAGCAAAGAAAGGTTTCATCACCAGCACAGAGATAGAGAGGGAGAATGAAAGAGATCAGACTCATCAGAGAATATCAGACTTCAGGATAGACGCTACATCCTTAAACCACGTCTATAAATAGTCCTGTTGTTCTGTGGTAGGGGTAGTGCAGTTTATGTGTGTGTGGTCATGCTATTGTCTGTTTGGCTTCACATAATACGCATGCTAGCAGTAGAATGTGTGTGTTGTGAGAATCTGGGAGTTCTTCCATGTTAGAGTGCAGTTTGATGGGAACGTGGGCTGATTATTTATGTGGCTGTAATCTAAACCCCCTTCAGCTGCACCCAGATCTTCTCCATCTCCCTGCAGTCAGCCATCAATTTCTATCCGGAAACAGCAAATACAGCCTCAAGATGGTCTGCAGATTATGACACTCTGATACAGCCTTACATGAGCTTGAACACCTGAAAGGCATTGCGGGAGCTGCCTTGGTGGACACTGCGCACCACAGATTTGGGTCAATGTTTGGGCTTAAGATTTTTATTCAGAAAGTTTTTATAACTCAGTATGTTGTAGGGGTTACTGTACCCGCAATTAATCATTCAGAGACCAAATTTGATTTTTGAACATCAATAATTTACCGTGCTAGGTCCGGACCTCGGTGACTTAATAGCTGCTTAAAGGCCTGTGCTGATTCACAGCCATTACACTTTTGCAAGGGTGATGTGTCACTTAACAAGTATGAAAATAAATAAAAGAATTTGGTTTAAATATGGCGTAAAATCAATATCACATTTGTGAGGCCATGTTAAATGTGGAATTACCTTCAAAATATCTGTCCAAAAGTAGGGACAACCCTTTTAGACCATGCGCCCTGGGTGCAACAACCGTTTTTCCGTCGTTAAAATAGCAAAAGTGGATTTGGACACGCCCTGAGTGCATCTGCACCGTGCGCTTTACACTTTGCATTTAGATCGTTAAAATAGGGCCCTCTGTGTGTGTGAACAAAACAAAAACAAGACTCACTCATAGGAGTCACTTGTTTTGTTCCTAAAATGAATTAAAGTTTTGAATTAATCATTTGAAGGAATTAGTCATAGACTCACTCAGAAAGACAGCCATTTATCGCCACCTACTGGCACTGTAACAGAGTGAACGAGACGTGAGATAGGCAGGGTCGAATCACTACGGGCAAAACACTAGAGCATTCCAGTAAACAGGCGTGGGTCGGTTGACGGTGAACAATATCCAACAGGGTAAGGCAAAGAGAGATAATCCAGGTACACATCAATAATCCGGGCAGGGGCAAACAGAGTCTGAAACAGCAAGACAGAAGGGTAATCCGAAAACACAAGCAAGAATCTGAACACAGGAGAACAGGCAAGGCGAAACTATGACTTAACAGAAACATGGAATAGTGTGTTTAAGTGCTTTCAGGTGAGCATGTGATTGGTTACAGCTGTGTGCAATCATTGCAGTGGATGATGGGAAATAAAGTCCAGGGTAGTGCTGGGCGGTATACCGGTTCATACCGAAAATAGGTGTATATTTTCTTTTTTGATATTAATTTTTAATATACCGCCATACCGATGTATTTAATTACTCAACGCTCAGAACGAACGTTATGCTGCGCGACGACACTATTTCAGACGGACCCTTTACAATGTTGCACTTCTAAGCAGCGACTGCGAGGCGTGGTGAGGGTAAACTCAGCAGTGCTCTGGTGTTACGTTATAACGCCTGTTTCACACATAGTCTGTCTGCAGTGCGTATTAACGTATTCCAGCTGCACAAGGTTAAGGTCCGTCAGTGCGTTCAACGAGCGGAGCGTCTGCAGCAGTGCAGCGATTGTTTACGTACTGAGTCTATTTTTGCTGTGCTGCAGGCGCTGAATTAAAGTGATAGCGTGTTGTTCGCCGTAAAAATTAACATGGATTGACATGGAAACGCAGTCATTTCACAATAAATGTATACTAATTAAAGCCTACTGTGTTTCACACACAACACATGGGTTTTTGGCTAGGTTTAAAACAAGAAAAAGAGCACTTTTAGATAAACAAGGAAAACAATATATATGTTCACTTTTATGGAAGCAGAAAAACAAAGTTCATTAAGACCCGTGGGATTGCTTGTGATAAAGATTTAAATGCAAAATGCACTAGACTGTTTCTGTCTGTGGTGTTTTAATTTTAAATATTTGGTCATGGGCTAATTATTGTGTTTAAATGTTTTGCCGCTTGCTTGAGCAGCTTATTATACAAACCTAGAAGTTAAATGCACGAATAATGCGTTGTTTATATTTATTTAGTTTAAACTAATGTCTATAACTATGAAAGATTGTTACTGTTCTGTGATAAAAGATTCACAATGCTGAAAAAAATATATATATATTTTTTTTTAAATGATATGAAATCAAAACAATGAACAAATGTTGTGGACTGAACAGACGCGGATCAGTAGCGGACTGCAAACGCATCCTGTGTGAAAGCACAATGAGTCTGTGCTGCGGACGGAGTATGTGTGAAACAGGCATTACAGCCAAAAAGAGGAGCCGGGTCTGTTGTTTGGAGGCTTTTTGGTTTCCAAAAATCCGACGTCGACCAAACATCCATGCTGTCGGGCTAAAATTGTCCTTTGGCGGCAACACAAGCAATTTGCTCTAGCACCTTAGCCGCAAGCACGTCTTGGAATATCAACCAGCAGAAAATGCATTGTACACCTGATTATACATGTTAAAAAAAAAAAAAAAACATCATAAACCGGAAAACCGGCATAATTTTGAAAAAAAAAAATGTGAGATAAATTTTTGGCCAAACCGCCCAGCACTAGTCCAGGGTATACTGTAACAGTCTGTGTAGTGTGAGAGTGCATGTAGTGAGAAAGTGATCTCTGGTGGTGAGTGAACGGAAGTTCGTAGACTGGTGACAGACTTCATGACACAACTTACAGAAGAATCTCTGCCACAGAAAAATCTCTGCCACTAATATACAGAGTATAGGGGTTTTGTCCATTCATGGGGATCATTCCTTTATAATGTTTCCTTAACTTTTCTTTCTGGAAACTGTCATTAGGAACTGAATATGAAAGTGTTTAATGAAAATGTAGCATAGAACGATCGTACAGCGTTGTTATTGTTTTCCTTTTCAGACCTGCTTAAAAGTCTGTCTGGAACAAACACAGGCAGGTGGAGTGATGTAACCAGTGAAAAGTCCTATTGCTGGTGGACGCTTGGAATGCTGCTCGACCAATCAGATTCAAGGACCGGAACTAATGGAACGTCCGCGTCATGTCAGAATTCCTGTAATTATGAAATGAGAGTTGGAGCTCTTAGAAAATTCCAAGTTTCCGAGCTGTAATTATGAGTTCTATGAGGGCGTCAGAATCTCATGTTGGTGGTAAGTTTCTTACAAAAAAATTTAGTTATAGCTTAAGCCAGCACTGATCTTATGAAATGGACCGTTTAGTAAATTTGATGTCACGCAAACATTTGTTATTGGTTTAAAACCAGAGTAAATAAGAAAACTTAACTAAATGTAAAGTTTTGGATCAGTTTGTCTTTTATCCTTTTGGTGACTTCCTAATTTGCCATAAAAGCTGTGCTATAAACAGAGACCATGACAGCTGGAGTTACTCAACTCTTACCATAGCCTCAGTACACACATGAAACAGGCTGTTTTGAGGACATTTCTCTCAAAGGCCACACAAACACACAGAAGTGCACTAATATGAATCTGTATTTGGCACCTTCTCTTGTGAAAAGAGAAGTAACTGAAGAAAACTATGATCCACACAGCTCTTGCCTCCTAATTATATCTATGTGTGTGTGTTTTAAATGTCAGATTCTGTACCACTAATGAAGAGTAGTTCTGTGCTGTTGGATGTTGAAGCTTGTTTGTATTGGCCCGGTCCCAGTATCTTATCAAGACTGAAAATTAATTTTTCCTTCATAGCTGGATTGCCCTCATTTTTAATCCTCTCTTTTTCCTTTCCAACAGACAATCTGCTCCACTGGCACACTTTAAGCTCTCCTGCCATCCATCTCCATAAAGAGACACTCTGAGGTGAAACACCTGTAAGATGCAAAACTAGTGCAATAGAGCTGAGACAAGACGGTGTTAAATGTTGTACATTATAAACACATGTATTCAATTTGGAACTAAAAACCTTTGTCATGGGAAATAAAAAGTAATTAATAAATAAATTATAGATAATAAATACATAAGGTAAACAGTACAAATAAAAAGGCAACTGCAACATTTTATCTCACAATTCTGACATTTGTTTTCTTGCAAGATATAAATTGTGACATAAGGACATAGAATTGCGAGATATAAACTTGAGATTCTGAGAAGAAGTCCGAATTGTGAGATGAAATCACAATTGCAAGACAGAAAAAGTTGGAATTGCAAAATAAGAAGTTGCAAACAACTTGTTTTATTTGTAGGAGAAGCCTTTTTTCCACCACAAAAACACAAAACAAAAAAGTGATGTGAAATACAGCCAAGTATGTTGACTCAGAATTCATGCTCTGCATTTAACCCATCCAAAGTGCACACGCACACACACACACACACACACACACACACACACACACACACACACACACACACACACACACACACACACACACACACACAGAGCAGTGGGCAGCTATTATTTAGGGAATCGAACCCACAACCTTAGGGTTAGGAGTCAAACCCTCTAAACACTAGGTCTTGACTTCACCAAAACATTAAACAAATAAATAAATAAATAAATAAATAAATAAATAAATAAATAAATAAAGTGATTTGACTCAAACAGATGATGTATTAAAAAGCATCTCTTTTAAATGTAAGAAGAGGCGGTTATACTGAGAATAAGAGAAGTTTGATATTTAATACGGCAAAATGTGTGGCAGTTAACACAACATTGAACTTTTTATGCATTTTACCTGTTTTTTTTACACGTCAACGGTTTTTTGATCATGGAAAACACATATTTTGAAAACAGGTTTTCGAAAATGCCACCGATATCATTTCCGTGTAAACTCCTAATACAAGAATCTTTGAAAACATAGACGCTGAGTATGCGTTAGGTATGTAGACGTGCGCAGTACGTGTTGATTTTAAAGGCAGTGTTGGTTTACTTCACCAATATTACAACCAACATCATATACAACAAATATCGTAAGAAACAGGTATTGTAGGTGACAGCGCCAACTACTGGCCCAAAATACGTAATACAGCATTTCTGGCCGTTTTCGCAGATATGTGTAAACACAACTCATTTGGAAAATGTTGGCGTGTATACATGAAACTGTTTACAAACGCAAGAGAAAGACTTTTCAGTTGTTAACTACATCGTCGTCGTGTAAACGTAGCCTGTGTCTCCTCAACACTGTACACAGTCCATGAGGGTCCTCAACTCAATAAGGGTTGAGTCACTTTAACCTTTCCTCACTGTTGGCCAAGTTTCACACCTCTGTGGAGCAACACTGTATCCGATTGTGGTCAACAGCGGCCGAGCGACACTCCCTGCTCCCAAACACCCAGGTCGCCTCGGACAAACAAAGCTCCTCAGAATGAGTTCCGGCACATGTGTCCTGACCGGGGAGTGTGGCGGAGGTTAGTTAGGCCCATTGCGAAGCCTCGTGGACGGGCAGAAGCCCTGGAACCTTCAAGAAACTTGAAACATCTGGAGAAAGCTGCACATTTTCCAAGGCATGTTTATGTGACCTAGAAGGCCTATTTAGAGGCTGTTTGTGCAACTCATAAAAGGGATTGGGGACTTAATTAAAGATAATATCAAGGGCTAATGCTAAAGAACGCAGCTTCTCAAAAGTCACCCAAATTTCAGAATCTCCTCATACATTTCTTTTCATTCTCATGATTGCCAGCTCTTTTGTTTAGCGCTCTAAACTCGGGTTTGGGTGATCAAGAGTCGATACTGTCATGAAGCATTACATGCTCGCTTTTGTCATAATTTCCACAGCTTTTATCTAAAAATACCTCAGGAAGAAATAAAAACAAGGCTTCAGCAGAAAAGAGATCGGCCCTGTACCTCTCGGAAACGCTGCGGCCCAAAATAGACTCGGTCTTCATAAAGACCTCCTTCTTTGTAGTCGCTGGAGCAACATCTGTGGGCCAGTTTCTTTTGGGAAAGAGCCGGGCAGTGAATCAAAGCAAGCAGAGATCTCCTGCGAGAGATGAGTGGGAGGACTTTCTCTCACACAATCTCTCGCTCTTTCCCTCCTCGAAACGTTAGAAGAACCTGCAGCATTCGGGACGATTCTAATAAAAGCTCAATAAACTCGCCTGTCCTGCGGTGTCTTTGGGAGACCGAGGATGTGCTAGCAAAACTAATCAGGATAGATAGACTCTGCAAGATGATAAAGCTTTGATTTGTCATTTCATTTGATGGTTAATAAAAGGTCTGGCCGCTGTATTCTTTGGGTTTAACACTTTGAAAGTCAATTATCCCACAGTTTAGCGTGAGGTGTGATCCAGTGTGACGACAGCAGGATGGACACGAGCAGTAAAGCAGTCAGACGGAGTGAGTGATGAACGTTTAGAGCTGCTGGAGAGGGAAAAGTGCTCTGTTTAATGTATAGCGTGACCAGACCATGAGAGAGAAAGAGAACCAGAGCGAGAGACATACAGAGAGAGCGTGAGAGCGGCAACTATGGATAGGAAAAAAGTTCTATCTATCTATCTATCTATCTATCTATCTATCTATCTATCTATCTATCTATCTATCTATCTATCTATCTATCTATCTATCTATCTATCTATCTATCTATCTATCTATCTATCTATCTATCTATCTATCTATCTATCTTGCCATTCTAAGAAGAGGAATTGTGAGACATTAAATCACAACTGCAAGAAAAATTCAAAGAAACCAATTAATAAATTATTTGAAATAAAAATAAATGTACCGGTTTTTAAAACATTGTTATTAGTAGTAGTATTATTAGTTTTATTATCTAAAAAAAAAAAATATATATATATATATATATATAATTTACGACTGGATGATAAAATAAAAACAATTAACAACAACAACAGTAATAATAATAATAATAAAAATATCTGATCAAAATAAATATTCATTGCATTTCTAATCCTCAAACAGTCTCTGGCAGCAGAGATGGGTTTTGCTATTACATTTTATTTTATTTTATTTTATTTTATTTTATTTTATTTGAGGAAAAACATATAAAATGTTTACCATGGTGATAATGACTTAGTTATAAAAAAAGACAAAATAACAATAACATATAATGGATTTTTATTTATTTTATTTTATTTTTTAAACATAATTTTCCTAGTTTTAAAACTTCTGTCACAGAGTGTTCAAAAATTCTAAAACACTGAAATTCTTTTTTGTCACTTGAAATAAATGTAAAAAAATTAAATGTTTGTGTTTAAATTTATGTAGTTGTTTTTTTTTTTAGTTTAACTTTTACTCAATTGATACAGGTTTAAAACCACAATGAATTATAAACTGTAATAAATTAAAACAGAATAATCAGCCAGATATCTGAGTGAGAAGGGTGAGAGAGGGGGATGTTTGACGGGGCGATCGAGAGGTGCTGGAGTGATAAGAGCGTGCAGGAGGTGATGAGAGGAGATCATGTGGAGCAGAAGAGCATCAAGGCCTCTCCTTTGAAGCCGTCATCATGCTAATCGAAACAGCATTGTGGGCACACGGGGAAGATCTGGATCACATTCACTGCCTTTTATTCAATTTGGCTCATCAGAAGGGGTGTGTCTTACCCACCTATCTGTCTTTTCTGCAGTTTCTCTCAGCACATGGCCATAAGTCACGCAGCTCCCCTTTACCCCTGATGTGTTGGCCCTTCTGAAACCCTCTGGGATTGCTTTGCCTGGCTTCAGAGAGATTCCCATCCGAGACAGAGCAGGCTGACATGCCACTTCTTCATGCTTCTCACCTTGGACTTGAAAGCACCTCCAGATTTACTTTTAAGGACCCGCACGGAGGATCTTTGACCACGCACTTTCACAAATGAGAGCCGCGAAGGGCTTATCACTCACCGCAAGGTGTTTCAGACGAGATGTGAAAGGCCCGCTGATAAAAACTAAGTGCTTTGAGAGGGCTGTTGGAGTTTGATGGGAGAAAATGGGAACATAATCATCTGGAAAATTATTTCTTAGACATAATGCTGTGTATTCACCAGGGTTATTAGTGAAAAAAAAAACTGTCAAAACATTTTCATTCAAAAATTGCTAGTAAATTTCACAATTAGTTACAAAGAAAGGTCAAGTAACACATTGAAGTAAATGTTAAATCTTTAAGTGAAAACACCTTAATAGTATTTTCTTGTAAACATACTCCAATGATATTTTATATATATATATATATATATATATATATATATATATATATATATATATATATATGTATATGTATATAGAAATACATTTATTATAAAGAGGACGTCTGAGTGAACAATGAGTGAACTGATAAATGAATGGACAAACAAATAAAACAAACAAATTAATAAATATATCAATTAATAAATAAATAAAATATTTTATAATACTTTTATTCAAATATAATTATTAATTTTGTTATTTTAAATAAAAATGACTATCAAAATAAAATATTGTAAAAAATGTTTTAAGTTTTTATTTTTTATTTCAGGTAGTTCTCAAGTAAACATTTCTGAATTTTTCATTTTCATTAAGTTTAACCTGATCACTAAATTAACTAAAACTAAAGCTGATACACCTATATAAATAAAATTGATACCTTAAACAGAAAATATAAAAGTAAACTATTAAAAACTATAATAGTGACACAAAGAGATGTGATCACACAACTGCCACTTCTGAGTAAATATGCTGTTTTCTCAAACAAGGCCAGATCAGATCATAAAGAGCACAAGCCAGGCTTTCTCTAACACTGTATTCTGTCACACACACGTGGAGTCTCTCTCAAATACACACATGAATATACAAACACAGGTCATGGCCACCCAGGCCTCGTCATTTTTCGTTCATCTGGTCAAAGCGACGCAGCTGTATTTAGGAACCACGGATGATAAATAGCCTCTCCTTTCTGTCCAAAACTCATCCTAACTCAGCAGCACATCATCGCTCCGGCCCAAAACTGCCTTCCTCCCACCAGCAGCATAAAGAGGGACCTTGGACAGTGTGTCCAAACAAAAACCGCTCCCTGAACCTCTCCCTGACACTCTCCTCCTCTCCACGGCCCAGCAACCTGCTGGACAGACGTGACCAGAGGAAATCCACTCATTGTGACCCCCATCGGCCGTGCTCTTCCTCTTCCTCTGTATTTGGACATTTTCCTCCAGAGCCCGAGCGAATCAGTGCTGGGAAGACGCTCCGCTTCCTCTTCAACCTTTGTAATGCGGTCACGTCCAGGAAGAGCTAGTGTGAATAACTGATACAGCTCACATCATGTGTGGAAATACAGAATGTGTCAAACTCTCCTAGAGCTTTCAAAAGTCTCTTATATCTCTTATATATTTTATTTGTCAAATACATTGAAAAAAAGTTTTTCTTTTCTTTTCCCTCTCTTAAATATGTCATATGCTTCTAATACTACCAATAATTTGTTATATATATATATATATATATATATATATATATATATATATTATTTTGAAAGGGAAATAAATAAATAAATAAATGATAATAATAATAATAATAATACTAATAATAATAATTATATTTATTATTATTATTATTATTATTATTATTATTATTATTATTATTATTATTATTATTGTTTTTGTGTTTAAAATGTGTTTAAAATTAAAAATACAGTAATAATAAAAACCATTATTAGTTTGATAAAAAAGTGAAGCCAATATAAAGATTACATGTAGAAATTTGACATGTTTAAAGTAGTTACAAAAATTAAGTAAAACAATTAGTAAAAATGTTTTATTAGTAGAATAAACTAGATTAAAACACACACACACACACACACACACACACACACACACACACCATCATCATAATCATCTTGGATATTCTTTTCTGCAATTGATTCAAACATTAGTGTAAACGTTCATTAATGTAATTAATTTGAATATGAGTTGTATGTCATATTTAAACCAGAATTTGATTTAAAGACAAAAAAAAAAAATATATATATATATATATATATATATATATATATATATATATATATATATATATATATATATATATATATATATATATATATATATATATGTAAAGAGAGCAGTCAGTATTCTCGTCTGTGTGGCTGCACACTTGTTAGATGTGGAGAGTCCTGAATGGTTTTGGAGGGGCGCAGTGATTGGAGAGGGTGGGACTCCAGCAAGTGCGCTTTATCCTTCCTCTCCAAAGACGAGCCAGGTACAAACAGCAGCTGACAGACTCCAGCGACTCCAGCAGACCACGGTAAGAACAGAGTTTGTTTGTGTCCTCCGTCGACTCTGTAGCTGTAGCGGAGAGCGCGCTAACTCTGCACGCGCGCGCGACCGATCTGCTTATGACCAGCTGATCTCGGAATGTCTTGCAACTTTATCGCTTCAAATATGACTTTTCTTCTTTTTTCTTTTGTTCTGTTTTTTTTTCTGTTTTTTTCTTTTCTGTTCTTCTTCTTCTTCTTTTTTTGCTGTCTAAAGAAAAAAATAACTTTTAATATGTTTTACATTATGGTTAAAATGTCAACAAAATTATTTGAAACTGATATACAAAGACTAATGTATATACTTTTTACAAACAGAAAAGCAGATGTAGGCTATTATTATTGTTAGTATTATTATCTATTAGTTAAATTGTGGTCGTGCTGTTTGGAATAGTGACGTGCACTGAGCTGAATAGAGAGTGTTGTGATAACTTCTGGAAGATCCATCTGTGACAGTCACCTCAACATCAGATGCCACACTCTCTATAAACACTTCAAGATGTTCACTCTCTCTCTCTCTCTCTCACACACACACACACACACACACACACGCTGCTGTTATAGGTGAATCCTTAGTTGTTGGTCAGCTTGTCCATGTGTACATCATGAAGTCGAATCCTCACAGCTGGGCTCCTGCTCTCTCTCTCTCTCTCTCTCTCTCTCTCTCTCTAATGCCTGCTCTAGTAAACAAGAGGGATGGCAGTAAGAAGACACTGAGAGAGGAGGGTAAAAGAGACAGACGCCAGATTCTGGACTACTTCTGAAGAGATCAAACTTTTATTGCTCTGTGTTTGTTCAGTGTAATATTGCTAACTAAGTATTTTTAACATTATTATTATAAAGATTAATGGTTTGCATTGAGTAAACAAATGAATCATTCCACATATAGCTTTTATTGATAGATTTTTTTAATCAATAAAGTGTTTATTTCTCTTGCTGTCTCGTTATCTCCTGAAGAAGTCGTTCAGCTGACCACTTTTTTTTATTTTATAGATTATACTTATTTACATAGTAGTAAACAATGACACAGTCTTTTAAAGTCATGCAAATGTAAAAACGTACGATGACTCTTCTTTGATTTATCTGATCACCACCCAGTCCGGTTGATTAACACACACTTAAGCAACACAGCATTGCAATAGAAGCAGGCTCTGGGCCTCACACTTCTGCTGCGCTGGGCTCACCTCATGACAGCTTTAGCTTTGAGTGGCAGGTTATTTCTAATCCAGGTCGGTGGAGCTTGTCTCTGGGATAAACAGTGTGAGATTGATTGAGGTCCTCACCTCTCGTGTGTGTGTGTGTGTTGTCCGCAGGCCTCCATCGCTGCAGCTCCAGCTCGTAGAATGAGTTACTACTTGGATCTAGTTTCCTTCTGTCAAGCTCTTCAACCGCCTGACTGTCTGGGTGTAATGGTAAGACCTCCACCATAAATCACCTCTGTTTGACCTGAGCTGCCCACTAGCCATGTGTAAGAAACAAGTGAACACACACTCCTGGTTATTACAGCAAACACAACCCCAGAATCTGTTGGCAGGACATTCACTTTCACTTTTCTGAGTTTTAAGCTCAGTTTACAGCATCTGTGGCATAATGTTGATTAATAGAAACATTTATTTCCACTTGTCCTTTCTTTTGGGACAAAAGACTGATACAAAGTGTATCCTAAATGCATTGTAAGTTTTTGGAAAACCTGTATGAGTTTTTTTCTTCTGCATACAAAAGAAAAACACAAAATAAACCCGAAAGAAAAATATGTTGAAGATTGTTGGTAACCAAACAGGTTTTGGTAGCCATTGACTTCCATAGGAATTTTTTTTTTGTTATTTTTTTATTTATTTATTTATTTTCTCAATGGAAGTAAATGGCTACCGGCATCTGTTTTGTTACCCACATTGTTCAGAATGACAAAATTACATTTTTTGGGGTGAACTATGCCTTTAAATAAAAATTAAATATATTAAATATATATAAAATATCCCTTTAAGTCTTCAGTTGCAGTTCAATCAAAACATCTGCTTTATTGTATGCATTGTTAATGCATTATATTCCAGCTCTGTCACCTCAGGTTTTTTGCATCCAGGTGTTTCATACACATTTGCTATTGTCTGAGCAGAAGCAAAGGTGAATATCAATGTGATATCAGTGGCATTAAATGGATGTGAACCCACGGTTGACACCAGATCTGCCCCTGAATGCAGAACGCTGTTCGCACACTCGAGAGCTACAGGGAGGTTTTTTTTTTTTTTCGAATCATTTTAAATAAATGCACAATACAAAGGGTGGGGAAGAATTAGTATGGGAATGCTTAAAGAAAAAAAAAAAAAACATTTACCTCCTTTTAACCCCCATCCGCCCTGTCTAGAGGTCAGAGGGGTTAAGGCAGTTTGTTGGGCGCTTGTAAAAAAGGAACATTTTAACAGTCCTGACGAGGAGTCGTTCGGGGCACATTGGGATTCTGCACAGGTGAGTGCAGAATCAAAGGTGTCTAATAAAGATTCAGGCATCAGTATGCACAGACAGGGCTGTTAGTGTTTGAGCCGGAAAGGGTCGCATGCTAATCTGCACCCGACCCGGCCTCCTCATGCAGGGACTCACTGTTCTGCTAATCTGCTCAGGTGGCCTCGTGGCTTTTGAAATCGAGACGCTTGTCTCCCACTACGGTCAAAGGCTACGCGGAGGGGGCTTCCCTCCCGGTTCATTCATTTGCATGTGCTGAAGAAGAAAAGACATTCTCTGATCTCATCTCTCCCCCTGAACATCCCCTCCACCCCTCGCTCGCTCAAGAAGACCAGTGAACTGTCTGTGGCAATAGCACTACAGACTAAAAGAACAAGATTGGCTGGTGTTGTTGTTTCTGCTGAAGTATCTGTTGAATAAATACATAAATAAATAAATACAGCAAAATTCATGAACAAAACTGAAAAAAAAAAAAAAAAAAACATACAGTGCAACCAGACAGTGTAGTTCAATATCTGACCAAGTGAATCTGAAATGAGCTGGTGAGTAAACAGTAATAATAAAAATAATAATAATTATAATAAAATAAATAAAACGTCAATGCAACTAATGCAGTCTTATTCTCGATATATGAGCTCGTTCTTTTAAGTGAATTAGAAAACTTACAGATTAAATAGTCTAATGATCCCAGAACAAATGATGCTTACAAATCCATTCTTCTTATTAAAAAAACAAAATCATGCTACGCGACCAAGTGTAATCCAATCCCCAACTAAATGACTCTCATGAATCAGTTCCTTTAAATGAACCAACAAGCATACAGTGCAACCGTTGGCATTACAGTCTTATTCCTGAATGAATAAATCTCATTCATTTGTACTTTTAATTAAAAATAAATAAATAAATAAATAAATAAATAAATAAATAAATAAATAAATAAATTGTACATAGTGTAGTGATTCCAGGAAAAGTACAGCTCAAACAGTATAGTCAAATTCCCACCCAAATGACTCTTTAGAGTCAGTTCATTTAATTGGATCAAGAAACATAAAACGCAACCAATGCAGTCCAATTCCAAATGAACGAGTCTCATGATCAGGTTCTTTTAAGTTAAAAAAATAAATAAACCTAGAGTAACAATTGTAGTCATTACAGAATCAATGACATTTATATGTCTATTCTTCTTAGTGAATCTAAAAACAAAATGCAACCAGGTAGTCTAGTCACCAAACAAATGATTATTAGGATTCTTTAAATAAATCAGAGCACATACAACCTAACCAGTGTCATCCAGTTTGTGAATGGATGACTTGTATGAGCTAATTCATATTAAATTCTTCCATGCATTATCAGCATTATTTTATAAAAATAAACAAATAAAATATATTACCATGTTTTTGTTCATTTCAATACATTTCATGCATTTAGAAGATGCATGCTTTCAAAGCAACTTACATTGTTTTTGATGTAAGGCTTATAGATTTTATAGTTAAATATAGTGAAGGCCAGTTATGAGATTGCAAAAAAAAGTTAAAATTTTTTCAATAATTATGCATTTGGCAATAAAGTTGCATTTCTTGTTTTCTGTGCGTTTATGCTTTAAAGGTTTTCAAAGCAGATGTAATGGAACTGTTAAGGAATCCGAATCATTAAATTCTTTACAATTCCCATCATTCCTCTTTGTACATCCTGATGTTGTACCACTAACTTCCCACTCATCATCAGATATCCCAGCTCCCTGTGGGTTCAGGGGTGGCATTGCCCTTTGTATTGGACAGGACCCTCCTGTACCCCATAAATCCTACAGCCGTCCTCCCAACTTCCTCCGTCTCTCCCTCAACCATCATCTATATCGCTCTCGACTTCTCGTCTCCGCTCCCCATGACTCCAGCCTAAGCACGATCCTCCAGTGAGCTCAGCTCTATAAAGCTGCTGATAACCACAGTCTTAACTCAACAGCAGGTTTATCAGATGGGCAGTGGGTCAGGCTGCAGACGCCTCCCTTCATGAAGAACAGCGCTGGAGACAGACAGTAGCTCAGATACAGCGGCTTCTGTCGCCACAGCAGTCTGTTGACACTTAATAGTGGACACACATTCTCTTTCTTTGAGTCTGCAGGGGCACAGTGTTAAAAACAGATAATCTCTTATGTGTGCAGATTTCGGAATAGTTTACGTCCAAATGAATCAATGTGAACTGGGTCTGTCAAGCTCCAAAATGACCAAAAAAGCATCATGAAAGTATCACAAAAGTGGTGCAAATGAATTTGCTAGTCTTGTGCAAGGAACTGATTGAAATCTTTGTGGTTATTCATGGAAAATCTTGACATAATCAGGTAGCTGTATGAATCACTCTTTGAAGTTTTCCTTTAATCAAAATGGTTCATAGTTGAGTTCAACCCAATTAAAGATCCAGTCACTGCATCTTAAAGCATAAGATTATTAATGATTATGTCTTGAATTTTGGACTGTTGGCTTTAGAGAGTTTGTGAAGTTTTTATGATATTTTTTTTTGTCATGTCAGTGTAAGGCAGTAAATACTGAAACTGTAATTTGAATAGTTACTTTTCAAATTATTATTATTATTATTATTATTATTATTTTTGTTAACATTACATGCAATGTAGGTGTGTTTTATAAAATATATAATAAAATATAAAATAGGATAAATATATATTACAAAACGATTATTTATTTATCTATTCATTTGTTTGATTTATTCAGTTCACAGCATTGGTTATGTTGCTTTTATGTCATTTTGAAGCTTTTAAAACTTCAGTGTCTAATTATTGTGCATGCACTAAATTTGGTGTGGGATTCAATTAGAAGCAATATTCACTCAGACATTAAAGAAATGGCAAGTAATTGAATTGCAAATAACATTTTGAAGTATAAAGAGTAAAATTACTCAATCTCTGCTTTGGGTACAGCTTCAAATATGTTACCATATGGACATTAGAAAGTGCTGATTTTGGATTTACAGATTGTGTGTAAGTCATAATGTTTGCTATGCTATAGCATAATGTGTGCTATTAAAATATCAGCTTTTTGTTTTGACTTGAAAAAAAATGGCTGGACTCAGGTTGTCACTTTAACTCTACAGTTATATTATCTTCAAAAGACATGAGAGCTGCTCGAAATGAACTCCAGCCGTGGCACCTGTGGCACACACGTCGAATTATAATTTGCACCACAACCAGCCATGCTCAACACTTTAGTCTTGATAAGTCATATAAAAGAAAGCTTGCAGCTTCTTCGAAATGGAAAGAAGCTCTCTTTTTTGCAGACAGATAACATTTCAGACAGATAATCTAGAGCAGACGCATGCGCTCACCCTGCATTAATGCTGATTTATTCACCACAAAGATGCTTTAGATATGCTGATACCAGTTAACCTGTTTCTGTACCCAGCAGTGATCATCATGACATCAATCAAAACCCCACTGAAAATGGGACATGATTTCTGAGTCAAGCGTGCAGCTGGAGATTTCATATCAGGTTTCTAAAACAAGAGTGCACGGCAATCTCCTCCAAACTGAAGGCCAGCTACGCTCTGGTCACAAAAACAGCATTGTTTCATCAGTCTTAAACATTCTGTTCAAGAAGTTGACCGAGACTGTCAACAAGCCGAGGACAATGCCTGCTTACTGTACACACACATCTTCTACACAATTACATGTGATGGCCAAAGGAAGTTGATTTGCCTATTTCAATAGACCTTTATCTGTCACAAATTGTTTTGTAAGAGGTATTTTCCCTCAGAAGCTGTTCTCTGAAAACATCCTGCAGATGAAGAAATGTTTGTGGATCTGATGGCCTCTTAGACGCAGATCGCAGAGAAGGATTTGGGAGATTGAGTGGCTAATGCTTCTGTGTGTTTACCGGATCTTATTTTTGAGGGTATTAAAAGGTCAGGGCTGATCTTGGATCAGTTTTCTTTCTGCTAAACATATTCAACCTATGACCTCTGATTCCACAATACTGATTGATATTTTAATGTGAACACTGTACTTTTTTTTCTTTTCTTTTTTTTTTGCATATCCTAAAGGCAGAACTGACGTACAATTTATAAAATAAAATTAAAGAAAACTAAATAAAAACTGTCTGTGAAAAACTAAAATATGACTATTTTGGTGCTAGCCTTTACAAAAATTCTAAGAGCTTCATGGAAATCAAAAACAATAAATGGTGTTATGACCCTGTTAAGGAACCTGTTGACTCAGCAAAGTTCTCTGCTAGTGTCTCACTTTCATTTTTACATTTTTTTTTCTCTGACTGTCTGATTTCCCCTTCTCCTGGCCTGACGTCAGAATCCCACCGAGATCAAAAGAGTAAAATTGCTTCTCAAGCGCTTTGCTTCAACAGAAACTCGAGCTCCCTCGGGCCACACAGGGAATTTCATATGTAAAATTTTTTGCTGTTCACCGATGGTAAGCGGTCATGAATGAAACCCCTTGAAAGACAAAAGACCTTTGACAAAAAAAGGGTTTAGATATACATTTCTATCACTATTCTGCGTTTAAAGTGCACTGCAAATCATCCAGTCATCTCTGTGGCTTTCCCAAGTTACAGCAGCATCCCAGCTTTGGCTTCAGTAGTCTGTGTTGTGTTGTTTCTGTAGAGGACGAGTGGTGGGATGACAGTGACTGGGGTTCCTCATGTGCAGCCTCCTGCCGTGTGTCACCCACAAAACCCAGCTCCACTCAGACCCCTGTACGGCCAGCACATCACCCTGCAGGAGGTGCCCAACGGACCAGACTACAGCCCCAGCGGTAAGACAGAAGCTGCTCTGTGTGTGTGTGTGTGTGATGGGATGAATTTCTTAATGTATATCTTCTGATTTATAATTAAATGATGCTTGAGCATTCATCACTGACATTTTGACTTTTTTTATATATTTTTCCAACATTTACCTTTGTATATATTATACAAATTAATAACATAAATAAAATAAACGTTATAAAGTAACATTAAATTAACAAAAACAAAAAGCAGCAGCAACAACAACAACAACCACAACTATAATAATAGTGATAATAATAATTATTATTACAAATCAATTTGTTGATCATAAACATTTGTAAAATTAAATGTAAATAAAAGTAAAAACACATTATTATCATCATCATCATCATCAAATATTACCTTTTTAGATTATAAACACATTTTTTAAGTAAACACTTTTGTATTGCATTTATGTTTTGTTTAAATTATAGGCATTATGAATGTATATATATATTATGTATTTACATTTACATTTAGTCATTTAGCAGATTTTTTTTATCCAAAGTGACTTACAAATGAGGAGTAAAGAAGCAATCAAAATCAACAAAAGAGCAATGATATGCAAGTGCTTTGACAAGTCTCAGTTAGCTTAACACAGTACACGTAATTCGGTTTTATTTTTATTTTTTATTATTATATAATAAATAAAAAGAAAACAAAATAGAAACAGAATATAGCAAAAAACGCATGACTCAGAATGAGGTCAATACACTCTTAACACAATGTAAAGTTGAGGCCTGTTTGGCATAAAACAGATCTTTGTGTGCGTGCGTGTGTGTGTGTGTGTGTGTGTGACTGGGAAAAGTGCATGTGCGCAAACACACACTTCAGATTTGAGGAGGAGGAAACTGCAAGGCATCTGGTAAAAGCATCTCTATGGGGGTCAATGTCCCCATCGTCCCCCAGAGAACAATGTTTTCTCTGCCACATTCAGTGCATGTGTGTGTGTGTGTTTATTTGTGTGTGTGACGTTGGATGGAGGAGGTGACTACATGCTCTGGATTTTTTTGTCCAGGACATTTTTTTTTAATGTTTATTCAGAATGAGAACATTCCTCCCAGTGTTTGACATCAGCCTCCCTGCTTTTCAAAATGCCAGAAAAAGCGGCGACATGCGCCATCTGTACTTGCATGTGTGTGTGTGTGTTGGGATGGATCCAGCAGTGGCACCAACTATTACTTGACACCTCCCCAAACGGGACACAAGGCCACAAGGGTACAAGGGCGCGAGGGCTCAGCCACGGCCATCCTTTTCCCAAGCCTCAGGCCCCCGGGGGGATCGGGCCGGGTCGGGTTTGATGGGATTTGCTGATGTTTGTTCATAGAGCCACTCACTGAAAGCCTCCAGCTTGGCCTGAGCACATTGCACCATCACAAACAACGTCTACCGGAAAAAAAGGACCTCTTGAACTTTTTTCCTCAGAGGTGAAGCGCTGTGAATGCTCTGATGTTTGGCGTTTTATTTAATACGATGTGCCGTTTGTTTAGAGAGCCTTTGGAGGTTGGCAGAATCCAGAGAGGTTTCTTTAGTCATGGGTGAGGCACGGTTTAGTCAAATCTAAAGCGAACAAGCTCGCCTGTGTGAGACGGTAACCTCAAAACACACTCTTAAACTGTCATCCAAGCCACCGTGTGCAAAAACCGTTGGACTGTTACAGTTGTTAGTCAGAATGAAACGGGCCGCCCTCCTGTCACCCTTAAGATCTCGTCTGGAGCAGTTACTGTGACTTTTTACCTTATTCTTTAAACTGAAGTCATAAAGCACATGCATGAGAGTAGTTGGAATCACGCAAATTTTGAAACGTGTCAATTTGTCACATTTGTGGCATAGATTTAAATATACGCCACACACATTTAAAGGGTTAGTTCACCCAGATAGCAATATTATGTCATTAATAACTTACCCTCATGTTGTTTCAAACCCGTAAGACCTCCGTTTATCTTTGGAACACAGTTTAAGATATTTTAGATTTAGTCCGAGAGCTCTCAGTCCCTCCATTGAAGCTGTGTGTACAGTATACTGTCCATGTCCAGAAAGGTAAGAAAAACATCATCAAAGTAGTCCATGTGACATCAGAGGGTCGGTTAGAATATTTTGAAGCATCGAAAATACATTTTGGTCCAAAACTAGCAAAAACGACGACTTTATTCAGGATTGTCTTCTATTCCGTGTCTGTTGTGAGAGAGTTCAAAACAAAGCAGCTGGATATCCGGTTCGCGAACGAATCATTCAGTTCACCAAATCGAACTGAATCGTTTTAAACGGTTCAAATCTCTAATATGCATTAATCCACAAATGACTTAAGCTGTCAACTTTTTTAATGTGGCTGACACTCCCTCTGAGTTCAAACAAACCAATATCCCGGAGTAATTCATGCACTCAAACAGTACACTGACTGAACTGCTGTGAAGAGAGAACTGAAGATGAACACTGAGCCGAGCCAGATAAGAAGAATCGAGGAGCTGATGATAGTGTGAAGCAGACCGACACACAGAGCGCATGAACCGAACTGATTCTTTTGGTGATTGATTCTGAACTGATTCTGTGTTAATGTTATGAGCGCGGGTAAACCGAAGGCTTGAATCAAGGGCAATCATCGCAAATGACGCCATTACGTCGAGCGCAAAAGAACCGGTGAACCGTTTTCTTCAACCGGTTTATTGAATCGAACTGTCCGAAAGAACTACTGGTGATCCGAAAACCGATGCAACCGGTTCTTGACTCGTGAACGAGTCAGTCTTTTGTTCGTTATCAGGCTCGGCTCAGTGTTCATCTTCAGTTCTCTCTTCAGTTCTCACAGCAGACTGAGAGCTCTCGGACTAAATCTAAAATATCTTAAACTGTGTTCTGAAGATAAATGGAGGTCTAACGGGTTTGAAACAACATGAGGGTAAGTTATTAATTACATATTTTTGCTATCTGGGTGAACTAACCCTTTAAGTAGAAATTATATTAAAATATATTTTAGTTTACCATAAATGCTTGTCAGTACATTTGGCAGTAACCATATTTCAAAAACAACAGAAGTAATTATGACACTAAGAAGCACTCAAGTTCTACTTGGGTCAAAAAGGTTCATGCAAATGCATTTAAAATAAATTTAAAATGATACATTTTAATTCATTTAGAAATGACGTCATTTAGTGTCTGGAAACCCAGTTTATCAGAATTGTAGTAATTTTAAAAATTACAATTAGCCATCAGTTTGTCATTTTAATAGACATTTTGTACTGAATTAAATTCAACCCATATATGTGGTTCGCAATAGCACCCATAATTCGCCTGAAGTTTAGCATTTCTCAACCTTTTGATGTTCTCACTTGCTTTATGCTCCACTGTCAATCCCACAATCCCTCACATAATTTGCTGATTAGCTCTCATGGAGAACAAATGGGAACCGCCCACTCATGCTCCGCTGTGGTCATAGATGCTTATTATTTGGTACATGACTTTATGATGTTAAGCATTGCCTCAGAGCTGACAGACTCTGTTTTTCCGTCCTTTTCACGACAGCAAAATCTTTTGGAAAGATGTGACCAAATTTAGTTCCTGATGTAATTTCCAATAAAAAGACTGACTAAAATTATTTTGACTAGATGATTAGGCTTTCCAGATGTCATTTTTTCCCCTGTCCTTTTTTAATGCTAACCAATCACGTGCGAAAGCTTATGATGTTTAATGAACCAGTATGAAGGTGGAATTTATTCCACGACTATTAGAACAGCAGGCCGGCCTTTGGCTTCCAGGTGTGCTGTGAAACGCACCGCTCGACACACCATAACGCACACAGACACGCGCACACACCCACGTGTTTTCAGACAGCTTCAGTGGAGCTGTACTAGCCCTGCATCTGTAGCCTACAGGCACAGGTGCCGGCAGTTAAACCAGAGACACGCTGTAAACGGCTTTTGCGTTTGACACATATGGGACCTGTATGTGGAGAGGGAAAGCTTGTGTCAGTTTTCTGCAACGTGTCACACACTGTTGCTCCTCAAGTCCATCAAGAAGTAATTATTTGTCTGCACTATTTGACAGAGAAACATGCACTAGTGGACTAGACTTTTCTATTTAGTATGCATGCAGTCAGAGCATTAGCTCTCTACAGTCCAGATGTGAATGCTGCTTATCACACGGTGTGTTTCCAAAGATAAACCATGCAACCTTTATGCAATAAGGAGGCATTTTCTACATAAAATTCTAGAGAAGTCTAGAGATTTAAGGATGATAAAATGCTTTAAACTGAGCAGAGGAGCTCAATTACACTCTTATCATCATCAGAACCATTGCATTCCATTGAATCTGCATTTGTAGTGTACTTTGAATTTTAGGTTATATTTCCTTATTTTTTGGGGGTATTGTTTGAAATAAAAGGCCACTTTAAAGGCATACTTTACCCCAAAAATTCCCTCAGTGCATCTAATACTTTTTTCTTCAGTAAAACAATACAGAATTTTTTTAGAACAGTATTTTTAGCGGAAACCATGGTCTTTGATGAATCATAAAATGCAAGTTCACACCTACTGTCACTTTAAGAGTCATAAAAACCATATCCACTTTATTTTTCAACGTGGAAGTAAGCTGTGAAGGTGCTAGACTTACGATTCATTAGCTGCTGTACGGAAATAACGGGAAGAATATAAAAGTGCAGTAAGCAGTGAAACTGTTTGCTATACAAACCAATGTGCTTATAATTAAGATGATACATTAAAATAATATTGTAAGAAAAATAGCTGGAACCGGATGACACCGGAAGGCAGACAACACAAAATTAATATAGTGAGGTCTTATGAAGAGAAACAATCAGTCTGTGCAAGAAACCAAACATTCTTTACAGCACACCAAAGCACATGTGAAGTACTAGATTATAATTTTAAATTGATAATAATATGTTTATTAAAATGCTGTTTTACTAATTAATTATGATTATGCTGATCAGAAATGTAACAAAAAAAATTTAACTACAATAATATTAAAAACTATAGCTTTGGACTGAATTCTTCTGTTTTATTTAGAAGGGTTTGTTTTATAATAGGTTGACCATACGTCCTTCTTTTCCGCCTATATTGACGGGATTCCTAAATTGTCTAACTTGCCTGGGCTTTGGATTTGTTTCTCTATTGTTGTCATACTCACTGAAGGCACTGACTGCGAAGTAGTTTGTATGATAGCCAGTGTTGGGTGTAACACATTACAAGTGACATGGCTAATGTAATAAGAATACTCCCCCCCCCCCCAAGTAGGCTAACTAGTAAAGTAACACATTACTTTTAAATTTACAGGAGAATATCCAAGTTACTTTTTCAAATAAGTAGCACAAGTTACTTTGTTTTACCCATTTATTTCTCGTATAACTCCTGTCCTGTCCCATGTCTAGAGATTCAGGAGTGAAGTGCAGAGGCACATCCTTCAGCCTAAGGGCTTATTAATTTCACTTTTTTCTTTTTTATGAAAGGGGCTATACAGTTGCCAATAATATAACTTTTATTCAAACAGTCAAAGCAATGCAAATACTTTCTCCACTTCTCTTATTTACAAGACTTCATTGCTCAAATTACACACATACAGCAAGTCCAATGACACAAATGTGCACACATACAAATACACATTCTCACAGCTCCATCCATTAACATCACACTGTAAACTCCCACATCTCTCTCTCTCTCTCTCACACACACACAGAGTGACAGCTGTGTTATGCAGCTTTGGCACCGCTGGCTTACATTTTACGTGATTTGACAACTGGACAGATGAATTGAGGAGAAACTGCAGAGCTGATATTGAAAAGTGTGTGACGTTGCATGGAAGCAGCTTCCAGTGTGTGTGTGTCATGTCTCTATCTTTGTATATAGATATGTGTGTGTGTGTGTGTGTGTGTGTGTGTGTGTGTGTGTGTGTGTGTGCCTGTTTGGAGCAGAGTGCTGTCTGATGAGGGGCACGTCCTCTCGGACCAAGGCCCATTTTTTCTGGGTTAAAATAAACAGACGACTGGCGGGGGTCTGGGGGTTATGGGAAAGGAGGAAACAGTGATGCTAATCAGTTCTGCACACACTTCCCCCAACTGTAAAACAAAACATGAGAGAGAGAGAGCATTTTAGCTGTAAGTGCGCATGAGTGAAAGTTTAGGACTACAGCTCTACTTTGCAAGGTCAAGTGTTGAAACTAACTTCAGTTCCCCTCCAGATCATTTTATTTCTTCATTACAGTTTTCGCAAAGATGATCCATGTTACAATGTTACAAAATCAAATGTATAGGCAACAATTACACAAACTGAACATTCTGAATTTGCATTATTAAAGGGTTAGTTCACCCAAACATGAAGATTTTTTCACTATATGTTCTTTCTGTAGGATGTAAAATATCTTAAAGGGACAGTTCACGCACAAATTCTGTCATTAATTACTCATGTTGTTTCAAACCCGTAAGACCTTCGTTCATCTTCAGCTTCAGCACTAACTTTAACCATATTTAAAAGACAAAATATGTAATTATGAAATTACATTTAAAACAACCTTAAGTTCAAGCAATTGCATTTAATATTCATTTAAACTATAATGTATTTTCATTTAATTGTAAATGACAAGCAGTTAAGTGTCTTTTGCACTGAAGTGTATTCTTTTAAAGTTTATTATTTCTATAATAAAGTATCCTAAAATGCAATTTTTTTTATAAAGGCTTGTTTGAATATTGCGTGAGCTATTTGTAACTGATTCATAAGATTTGAGAATGACTCACACCTTAAATTTGTAGCTAAATAACCATCCATTTTATTCACATGGAAAAGAGCAACTCTGACATTCTGCCTAAGTTCTCATTTTGTATTGCACAGAAACATGAAAGTCATACAGATTTGGAATAATGTGGGTTATTAAAAAAAAAAAAAGACAGGTTACTGAATGCTCACGGGCCGTGTAATGTAGCATTCCTGCAGTATATGATGAATTGAATATGCCAGCAGCCTCTGACCTGTCAGATCAATGAACTGAGGAGCGGCAGCACAGTGGCCTGTTGCACATGTGTGTGTGTGTGTGTGTGTGTTTAAAGTCAGAACGACCGGGGGCAAAGACACCAGGAGAGGGGAGGAGGAGAAAGGGTGAGATGGAGGGATGTAATTTAATTTGCCACACAATGGGGTGAATAGCAGACACGTGGTGGAGCTAATGGAGGAGAGAGATGTGCTTTTTAGCAGCGCTAATTGATAAGAAAGAGCTTTGCCTTTGTTCAAGCAGTCCCCCTCCCCGCCTGTTTGAGACACCATCGGTAAACCCCCATCTGCTGTCCAGGGTCCTCATTAATTCACCAAACACACACACACACACCAGCACAAAGACAAGTGTGTCTGCTACATTTCTGTGTGTGTGTGCTGATGTGTGAATGTTACATTGTTTCATGATCAGTATCACTGTGAGAAAGTCTGTAATAATCCCTCAGTGTAACCTTAGTTTATTTTGCTGAAATGTGTTAGCTGTTGCTTTGTTTTACTGCTGTTCATTAGGGATAGATTGATGTGATGATGTCATATTGGTTGTCAGTTATTAGTTCACACACACACACACACACACACACACACACACACACACACATATATATATATATTTGCATGATTAAAAATGCAATAAAAAAAAAAATAATAATAAAATTACACTACACAAACAAGACTGTGACCAATATGAATTTTCCTATATGATATAATATTTTTGTCCATTCCCAGTATAAATGCTGATGTCGAGCTTAACTTGTTAGCACCCGTGTCTTGATTCTGGATGGTAGCCGTTATACAGATGTTGCTCTGCTCAGCTCTTCCCCGGCCTGATCTACCTCATAACCACCGAAACCATGACAACAGCACAGTGGCGGCGGCGATCAGAGAAGCGGCGTCTGCGCCGGGGTGATCCTCCAGCGTCTGACTGGAGCATAATCAACTCCTTAACACAGCCTGATTCCCCTCCTCAGGGTAAATTCCCATACAACTATGAACAGTTCTGAGGCAAAGCACATGCTTCCAGTAAGTGTGACGGGCCAGAGAGCGAGAGACGGCTTTTTCCTTCACTGTATCCTGGAGACTGCTTGTTTTGGGGAGTCAACAACTTCTGATGTTGCTTGCGATCCAAGTTGGATGAATGAATTTCGATTTTATGAATCAAGACCAAGACTCCCCTGTGTTCATGCAGAATTTCGTATGATTCCCGAAGCGTTGGCCACATTGAGGAGGTTTCTGAGAAATCCTGTTACTCTACAGTTAACTGGTTTGGGTTCTTATCCCAGACATCATCAGTTTGTACACAACAACTTTCCATCTTATAATACAGCAGCCAACAAGACAGAAGAAGCATCGGGAAATTAATCCACGACGAAAATACACTGGTCATAATCCACCTGAAACCTTCATGGATCTGATAAAAAAAAACAAAATAAAAAAAAAAACCCAACCCAAATTATATATATATATATATATATATATATATATATATATATATATCTCAATAATAGAAAATACAAAGCTAGGATAATTAAGATTTTTGAATGACTCTTCTGCTCACCGTTTGGGTTAGTCCATATTTGACTCAAAGTTGGGTTGAAATAACCCGTCATTTTTTTTTTAGTGTATTTGATAAAAAATGCAGTAAAATCAGTAATATTGTGAAATATTATTACAATTTCATATAGCTGATTTCTATGTGAATATATGTTAAAATGTCATTTATTTCTGTGTATTTTCAGCATCATTACTCCAGTCTTCAGTGTCACATGATCTTCAGAAATCACTCTGATATGCAGCTCAATAAATGTTTCTGATTATTATCAATGATGAAAACAGTTGTGCTGCTTCATATTTTGTGGAAATCGTAATACTCTGCCATTCAAAAGTTTGGTGCAAATAAGAAATGTATACCTTTGTTCAGCAAGGATGCATTAAATTGATCAAATGTGACAAGACATTGATAATATTACAAAACATTCATATTTCAAATAAATTATGTTCTTTGAACTTTTTATTAACAAATCAATGAAAAAGGTATCACTCTTTCCTCAAAAATCAGCATATTAGAACGAAAGGATCTGAAGGATCGCGTGAAGACTGGAATAATGATGCTATGATCACAGGAATAACTTACATTTTAACATGTATTCACATAGTTTTTTTTAACATTGTAATAATATATATATATATATATATATATATATATATATATATATATATATATATATATATATATATTTGAAAACAGAGCCATGCCATCCAATCACACATGATACATCAGAGTCAAAACAGATTAGGACACTGGCAAGAAAGCAAGAAAGCTGTGACAGTCTGCAGGCCGGACGTAGACGTCCTTTCTTAAAAGGAGAAAAAGAGCCACTCAGCAACCTCTGGCTCTGATATTAGTCAGCAACCCCATTAGTCTTAATGGCCGCCTCTGGGCGCAAGGGAGCCTGGGCTGTCCTTTTAAAAGTACATACAAGGAGCTCATTAAGACTTAAAACAAAGCGGAGCAGTGAGAGGGGGTCGAGTGAGTGACTGACTGACAGAAGGGGGAAAAGTGCGAGATCTCCTCCTTCCATTAAGATCCCTTCCCCCTTTCAGCTCTCATTGACGGGTTCCTGTGACCACAGAAGCCCCATAAAGGCTCAGCCATTTCCATAATCACTCATATCTGTCGGATGAAACACTATCCAGACAGCTTAATGGACACTCTGAAGAATCCCTGTTTGAAAATCCATAGCTAATCAATAACGCTGGCTCCCCGGCCTCTCAGCAGCGCTCGCAGATGTGCACCACCGTACTCGCAGCCTAGTATTGACCCGGATAATAGGGTTATTCTGAACACAGAGACCTGTGCTGGTCACATTTCTTACCTCAGCTTTCCATCGCCGAAGCTCTTTGTGGAAAATCCGGGAGGTCAGAATTAGTTTTACGGAAACGCACGAATCTGCCGTGACGTAGCTAAGTGTTCTAGGCAGCCGTTCCCACAGTTGTCAAAGCTGTCGGGCTCCACTTAGGAAACCAGCCGATCAGCACATGAAAATTGCAGAGGCAATCTGTTACCATGGCAACTAATTAAGTTAACGCAGTCGCAGGCCCTCATCCCTCCGCCTCCATTCACCTCCTTTTAGACGCAAGTCAGTTTTTGCTCAAATCCATAAGCAGGGTGATTCGATTTATGAAATTGAATTTCAGCTGTTCACAACATGTGTCGAAACAACCAGATATATACGTTTGTTGACGTTGTCAAAAACGTTTTTGATGCAGATATGTTGTGGAATATGTGTCTTTAAAAGCTAATTACAATTTAGCATATGGAGCATATATGGAGCAATACTATTCAGCATATTAGAATGATTTTTGAAGAATCATGTGACACTGAAGACTGGAGGAATGATGCTGTAATCCAGCACTGATCACAAGAAATAAATCATATTTTAACATTTAGGCCTATTCACATAGAATACAGCTACTTTAAACCTCATTATTTATATAGCGGGGGATTATATATTTTTTTTAGCACCAATAATAATCGATTATAATTGTGAAGCAAATCAGCATATTATTATGATTTCTGAAGATCACGTGACACTGAAGACTGGAGGAATTATGCTGAAAATACAGCATTGATCAAAGGAATAAATGACATATAAATATACAATCAGAACAATCAGAAGAACCTTTTTCCACTTTCAAGAACCTTTTGTGGAATGGAAAGATTCCATGGATTTTAAAGCTTCTTTACTGAACCATCAATGCTGATTAAGAACCTTAGCTTTTAATAGTGTAAGCGAGCAGAACAGGTTTCTTTCAAAAAGATTAAAAAAAATCATCAATTAGACATGATGCAATAGCATCAAAAAGAGTCAATATTTGCTAAAAAACATAAATTGGGTGATTCCGTTTATAAAATTAAATCTGAACTGTTCACAACATGAGTCGAAACCAACCAGATATGCATTTGTGCATGTTTAAGTGTTGTTTTTTATTTTAATTGGAGTTTGCTGCAGGATTCGGATCCAGCGCTGCTGGTGTGGCGAGAAGATCCTCTGTAAAATCCTAAGTTGGGTTTTTACTGATCTAGTCAAGGTGGACAGGAAATACGCTGAGGTGTTTATGAGGGCTGGGTCGAAGTTATGAGAGCACTCGTTACTTTCAGATCATTAGCAGACTATTAGCCAGACGAGAGATGTGTCTTTTTATCCTCTTGTGTTGCTCTTGTGATTCCTCCGCTCCGGTGAGAGTTCAACTGAGCGTAGCGTCAGCCATTCACGATGACGGATGGGACACTAAAACACGAGCCAGCGCGGAATACACTGTTTATCTGTGTTTTTAAATAGACTGAATAGTTTTCTTGCCCTTGGCAGCTTTTCCTTGAGAGAGTGAGGTGTGTCGCATTCATCATTTGGAGGTCAGCATGTCTCAGCTTTTGAAATCGCCAAAGAACAGCACATGCAAGTACATGAGTGTTTGTGAGCTATTATGGTGATATGACACTTTCAGCAGTAGATTGCATCAGTGCAGTTAGGCAACATTTTTACCCATGTGTTTTTTTTTTCTCAAGACTCACAGATAATGGACAAGATGTGTTCTTTGTGAAACTGCTCTCTTTGTCAACATTAGCTTCTCTGTGTTGAATAAGCCCATAATAGTAAGTGTAGTTAATAAAGGGGAAGTTCTCATAACTATTCAAGTGGCAACTGTGCCCAAGAAATGACCAAACTCTTTCCAGGTCAGATATAATTACAGCTTGGCGATCCCTGGTGACCGTTCATTGGTACAATCCAATGCTTCTTCATGCAATCTCATTGGTGGAGTGCAAACTTTCACTGATCATTTCAGTGCAAAAAGAAAGGGTGGGGATGCAAAAGCCACATTTGAAAAGTGTTTACACTGATTTTTCGGTATTTGCATAGGACTCACAAACACTGGGAAACCGTGTACTGAGGTTTTGTGCACAGCCAATAGAGAATAAGAAGGTGTGTGCCGATTGGAATGGTCAATTTTCATCTGGCTCTTAAAGATGCAGTGCGGGGAAAAGGAATTCATAATTTTCTACATTCTGACAATCAATAAAACGGTTGCTTTTGATGCAGCTTTTATTATCACTATCTTCGCAAAAAATAAATAAAATAAATAAATAAATAACATAAAAGTAGAAACAATAAAAAAAGTAAATAAGTACAAAAATAATCACCTTTTTCATTAAAACTTTATTTTTATAAGCAAAATCATAAAGTATCTTTCCAACAGAAGAAGCATATAAAAGCTGTTTTATATAGTAGCCTAAGTAAATAAATAAACACTTTTTATATTAAATTTATTTTACTAAGCAGTCATTAAGTGGAATCTTACCGATACAGGAAATTCACACACACACACACACACACACACACACACACACACACACACACACACACACACACACACACACACACACACACACACACACACTGATTCATTGAATTTACAAAATTTTTTATGGTAAGTGGTTGCAATCAATTTATTTTAGCTATACTTGAATAAACTATTTTAGTTGATTAACTTTCAGCAAAAAATTGTTTATTTAAATGTATCTAAAATAAATTGATTGCAACCACTTACCATAAAAAGTAAATTAAATTAGTAAAGTAAATTAATAATTTTGTTCAGTGTATAGTGTATATATATATAAGTTGTTTTTATACCAATGGATTTCCGCTAAAAAAGAAAGAAAGAAAGAAAGAAAGAAAGAAAGAAAGAACATTTATCGTTCATTTTACTGTATCTGAACTATTAGCTCTGAGCTCACAGCTGGTTTGTTGGACGTTTTGAAATGACGTGCAGCTTGAACGCGTCCAGAGCTCTGGCGGCGCGTGCGTCGCGTCATCGGCCGCGTCCAGAGAGACAGCAGAGTGGAGTGTAATTGAATTGAATCAGCGTGTAACGCCGCCCCTTTACGCGGATCAGCCTCTTCCGTGCCGCACACTGAACCGCCCTGGACCGGGGTAACTAACAGAGGGAGGCAATGAAAGAGTGATTGAGATAGAACGGAGAAAGAGAGAGGGAGGAAAGAGACGCTTCAATACTTCAGAGATCGGATCTTGTTAAGGGAAAACCTGTGTCATTTTTAAGAAACTCCAGGCACACAGACGGACTTTGGAGGACACATTTGGGACTAAAAACATACAAACAGACTTTGTACATTGAATGCGTGACAATGACGGCAGCTGTCGATATTAAGCCGTTAACTATAATAAAATCTGAAAAAGTAGACGGTAAGTGCTCTAATCGTTTTCTCATCCTTATTGTTTTGATTTTAGATGATTGCAAACCGCGTCTTCGTCACTTGTCCAGTCAGTTATGAGTAACTTTTGTGCATGTACTGAGGTAATGTCTATGCATTGAAATCGAGATAATGTAACATACAGCCATGATTTGATGTCAGACAGAAATTTTCCGAAACCCGTTGTAACATCAAATGTTTTTGATCAGCGAGTGATAGACAGGTATAACAGCCTGCACGCGGCGCTCCAGATGTGCCAGCCGTTGATTCAGTGGTAGCCTGTACAAAAAGTATTTTATTATGTAGCCTAATATATTAATAATTTTACACCGCTGAGTGAGCACGCGCAGTTTACTCCCAGCCTAACAGTCAAGTTAGTGAATATGTGTGATATGCTGTCACAATTGTAACCAGCAAGGAAAAACTGCTTAGTTGTTCAATAAGACCAAACAGAAAGTTACATACAATAGACTAAGATAATGCTGTATTATAAGGCAGCTGTGGGAAAAGGATATCAATTAATACACTAATACATATGTTTTATTTTGTTACATCTGTTATCCCCCTTTTTTCTTCAGATTGTATTATGTTAATCAGCCAGATACACATCAGATTGATAATCTCAGTTTTTTTTTGTGTTTTTGTCCAAATGGCCACAGATATGACCACAGACGTGTTTGCATGTATTCTGATCACGAAACCGCAATAATACATTCAAGGAATCAGATTTGTTAAACAGTATGTGTATTATGACATATGTTTTACATGCATTCTTTTATGGAGCTTTCAGACTGGAATTAAACAGCTCTGGTCATGTGACTAATTCTACCATTCATGTAAAAATGTTCTTATGAAATGTAGTCATTCTTTACTTTAATTTATAGTGGATAATTCTGTAAATGTATGCCACACATGTTTCCGGCAGGATTAAATGGGTTACATACTGTAATGTTGCATTCGTATACAGACCATATTGTGCAAAACTGGACTTTTTTTATCGCTACAGTGCAAGAATGAGAGCAATGTAAACATTTAGTAAATACTGTGCATGAAGATTTTGACACCAGACTGATGTTGACTACCACACATGGCCTCTCATGACATGACATACTTAACCGCTTTTCATAGTCGTGTTTCATTTCATGCATGACCAGCAGGCTTGAATTTTTAACTACATGAGCGATTATTTTCGTGTCAAGCTGACTTTCAGAACATTGCGTCATCTAATGTGCTTGTGCATTTAGTGTAAGTTCATCATTTGGTCATTGGCTGAGCCCTGGGCTTTCTTTCCTTTTATGCAGATATTATAGGCCTCCTTGTTACTGTGTGATTAAAGTTTCATCTATCTTTCTTTCTTTCTTTGTTATGATGTGAGTGTGCTTGTGCAATCTCACACATGTATGTCATGGCAGGGAATTTCCCTTTTGGCTAAAGAGTGGTCAATGTCAACTGAATGAAATATGTCATGATGCTGCTTCACTGTCCATTCATACCACATCCATTAACCCCTACCACTGACCCAGCCCGGCTCAGGAGGGGCTGCATGCCTGACCAGGGTGAAGGGAGGGAGAGAGGGAGGAAAGATGCCATGCTGGTTAAGCAGTCAGCAGTCTCACACTCCCCCTCTGTACTCCTGAGGCCTGGAATAAAGTGGCGAGTATGCAAGTGGGATGTAAGCACATAACTCGGCCCAGTGGAGTCTATAAGAATATGACCCTCTTCTTTGCCCGGAAGGACAGGGTGAGTTCAGTGGCCACTAGTTTTCCTATGATAAAATGCTGACTGGCTTCGACCACAGCTGGTGGTTTAACATGCAGAATTCTGACTCCCAACCTCTCAAACACACACGCATTACCAGCTGTTAATATATCATGGAAAAAGGCATTCACCTTTGCAAGCATGTCAGAACGAAAGCTAAAACATAATGACTCCAGTGTGATGTGCAAGATGTGATATGAATCATTACCACGCTTGCATATTTTCGCATGCAAAAGGGCCTGCTCTCTTTTCACACACAGTCGCAGAGTTTACATTTACAAATGCACTGGCACATGACCACGCGCAGACACTCTCCAACACACATGCACAAGCTCTCTCCTCGCAAAGAAAAAACAGTTGTGCGCTGTTAAAAAAAGTGCTGATACTTGCAGCGGGGGTTGCCAAAATATTGTGCTATCTTGCAAAACAATTTCTCAAGATGAGCTCCCTTGAGTTCCCTCATACGTGAATATTCAGGCCAGGGTGAATGGTGTGCACTGGCAAAGACAGTATGATCCATGTAAGACATGTCTTCTGCTGGTCCGCTACTTTAGTCTTCTTTAAGAATGGATATGTGCACCTTGTGGGTCCCATGTACAGCACAAAGTGCTTGTAATAGTGTAAAGCTCTGGCAGACTGTCGCAAATGATAGTTTCAAGCATGCATGCGTCGTTAATGCAGAGAGGCTATAGACATTAAGCACCTGATCCCAGTTTGTATTGGGTCTTAAATCAAGACAAGCGAGCTGTGTCTTGACGACAACAGCTAGAGCAAAAACAAACCTGCCTCCCCCCACCCCCCATTTGCTTTTTGACTCTGTTTATACAAAAGTGATGAATGGTTGAATTCAATCAAGAGTCACACAAAAGTTGTTTAGAGTTAAGTCAAGATTATCTGATTTACCCTGGAGACATGTAGTGCATGAAGAGACAATGGGACCTACACAAGAAGAGGACAGCCTTGATAAACACACTTACATTCATTAATAGAATTGCTAAAATAAGATTGTATATGGAGTTAGCACAAAAACAATCTCCAAGAACACACAGATAGTCTGGAAGCAAAAGTGTTTACGTGGAAAAGCTTGGCTGCACAACCTGCTAAGGTGCCCACAAGTCATTCACAAGTTGACTTATGGTCAAAGATAAACCCATGTAACATCTGCTACCAAAATGGCTAATGCTGCCCCTACCCAGCCAGTTTTGCTGTGCCAGAAGTCTTCAGCATCTTCTGAGAGCTTTGCTTTGAAAGGGGCGTAGTCAAAATGCTTGACAACGGGGTCACTCCTTTCATCTTTTCTCAAAGACTACTTAGCACAGTGAAATGAGTCAGCAACAACATGAGAGACAGCCAGGGGTCACCTCCCACTCATTTCGGCCTAGAGAAATAACCCTTAATGAGGGTATCTAGTCTTCCCTTTCTCCCTTTTTCTCACTCTGTGTCCGTCTCAGGGTTCAGTGAGTGACAGGAATGCCTGATGATTGGGTGGGCTGCCCATTGCCCACATTTATCTGATTAAGACAATGCACTCTCTCTCATCCCAATCCCCTGCTAAGCCCCACTCGTACACTTGCTTAAGATACCATACACAGGGCACTAGTGCAGAAGTATACAAGTGTGAAGAAATTATAATTCAAGCAGTCAGTCTTCTTTAAGGTTGTATCTGAAAATGGCCTAGATTCCAGAGTTATATAACAGATAGGTTTCTGTAATGTCAGACTCTTCACACTTTCATCAGGCCTAAGCATGCCTTGCTTACCTGACAGCTGTGCAAATACAGACCCTTGTGATTAAGGTTAGTCTGATGTGGGTATCAATTTACATAATTTACACGAAAATTTACAAATGTGAGGTATAGGGTTTAGAAGTGATTGGATTCATATTTGACACTCAAAATTGATTCACCAGACTTAGGCCTTGTGGCCACGATGAAACACAATTAGATCAGAGTGTTTTGCTACTGTTGTGAATGACTCCCACTTCACACAATGTCCACTGGCTACATGACTCCCCTGTCAAAAATTCTTTCCGGTGAACACACGTTTTTATTGTTCCCTTTAAAGTGTAGTCATCAAAGGGTGAAGGGAGGTCCTGGCCTTTATTCGTTCAAGTTATTGGCACAAGCTTATGGCACAAACAAATGTTTTCCAAATCGTTACATGCGTCAGAATGACTGAACCATACGTCAGCGCCGTTTTCTCTGTAGCGTACTTGTGAAAGCCGTTCTGACCCACTCACTGTGTTGCAGTTTGAAGTCTTCCCAATAGTTATCTCTGGCACTGCTTCTCTGAACTTCAAAAGACCAAAACAAAAGCAAAAGACACAGCATGTCCCAGAGCAGGGAAGAAATAACAACCACAGTGTATTTTTTCCAGCATTTTACAACACCCATTTCTCCCCTGTGTTCCATGTCTCTCTTTTTTCCCTGCGTTTGTCTCTCTACCGTCTGCGGGCCATATGGGCTCTTGCCTGGTTTCCCTGGCCCCTGATGTGGTGTCTTCCTAGTGCTGTCTTCTCATCCCTGCAGTGTGCTACAAGCTAATTACTGAGTCACAGCCCCTACCGTGCTGACTCCCAGCACACACCCCTCCTCCCATAAGACATTAGTTCTACCCAGTCCCTCCAAGTCTCTCTGGTGGGCTCTAGACCGCCTCCTGGGTGGTGGGAGGCCCTTGATGTGAGTAAGCCAGCCGGACCGGTGCCTGTCTTTCCATGCCACTCTTGTTTTTCCACTGTGGCTGTTTTACAGATGTCTACCGAGTACAACAGAGGGACATGGAGAGGGTAGCGTCAGATCTGCTTTTGATATCAGAGCGGCATCCTGACTGGCTCTGGCTTTGTGTCTCACTACTCAGGGAGTTAGTGGAAGACCTGTTTCCAGATTCCACTCTCCCATCGGTGTATGCACTTTCACCAAGTCACCTGTTTTAGGGCTCAGTAGTCGAAGCTGGCTTTGTAATTATCCTACTTTTGTCTCACCTCTTTGAACACAGTTCCTACCTTAGAGGCACATTGATGGAACGCTCCTGGCTACCACTCCGTTTACATGTGAGATCTCAAGCTTACTCTGAGGTCCAGGTGTTTGGCTGTAGCTAGCTTTACCGTCTCTCTCGGTTTGTGAGTGTTACTTGATGTACAGCTGAATAGAAGGCACATGATCCTTGGCAGTCACAAGAGCCGCCACAGCTGGGTCTCTTTCTCGTTCAACCTTCTCCCCACTATCTACATATTTCTGACAGAGAGGCTCTGCTTGGGTGATTTAGGGACGAGAGCAGTTTAAGGCGTTCTGTGTAGGTGTCTGGATCGGATCCAAGAGGCAGTTGTAATAGGAGGGCTAGTCTTTGACATTGTTCACTTTCACCAGATGAGTATGGTAGGATTTGACATCTCGCCCCTTTCGCATAAAACCATGGTTTGTCTGACATTTTTTTAAGCTTGTGTTTCTGTGTTCAAATGGAACATGTTTAAAGCATTTAAACTATTCCTTACACAGTTGAGAACTGCAGATACTTAATTTGGCATACCTCTCTGCTTCTTCTGCTTTCTGACACATTTGATGTTGACATTTGTCACCATAGAGGATTTTACTGAAATGATGTATCACTTTAGTCACTTTGATGATGTGTTAGCACTCCGTTGTGCTCTGTGGTTTGATGTGGATTTCAGAACAGTTGCATCTTCTTTTCCAGCCATCCATTCATCTATTTTGGGCTCATGAACACTTTTCATTGCTACAGCTGTGGTACTTTTCTCTGTGTACCGTTAATTGTGTAATTGGTCCATTTAGAACTGAACTCAAAGGCACACTGCTTTTTAGGTCACAAATACAGAACAAACTCACACAAAAATCCCATCCACATTAGCGATTGTAAAACAAGGCAGGAATGTGTGGCACGATACATAAAAACAATGCGGTCTGTGGGGAATTTATTTACAGAGAATGCATCTGTTGGCCATCGGCTGGTTTTACAATAGCAGAAATCATTAGCCATTAGCTTGCTAATTGCATGCAGAACTTTCCTTCCTTCATTTCCCTGATACTGAAAACTGCTTGCTCATAAACCTAGCTCAGGCATGACTGACTACTTATGTATGAATTCAGTTTGATCAGAAATGCTTTTGGACATATTTATATCCAATGCTGGAAACATGCTTTTTTTCCTCCTCTCGAAGTGCTGCAATTTCAGGTACACTAAGAGGAGGTTATTGGAGGTTTCTAGGAAGAATGTCAAAGGAAGAGTAAACTGTTTGTCAATATTCAGCATTTGTTTGTTCAGAAACCTAAACAGTATGATTCACTGATCCAAGTGCACTCATGGTCTTTTAGAGGTGTTCACTCCTGCAATGCACTTACGCTCAGACAATTTGCATGCTGCAAACCGCCTCCGCTTTACTTTGCAGTATGCATAGTAGAATCACTATACGTATCTCTGTACTACCACAACCTAGGCCTGATCAATTGCCTTTTTGTCTGCACTCATGCCCACAACAAACACTTCAGATCTAGGTATAATAACTGTTTGAGGCAGTCGTTCCTGTCAGTAATTGCGATTTGAATGCTTAGTGTGATAAACTGATGGCGATGTGTGCAAGACCATCTCGTGAACCCGGGGCACACACTAGTTGGGTCTCTAAGAATAGCCACAGTGTTCCAGAGCAGGAAAGCCCCTGACGCCTGACCCGGGCAGGGTGGACGGACTCTGCGCAGCCTTTGGGAGCTCGATCGTGGGCCGCTGCTATTCCTGTCTCGGCCCGGCCCGGTCTGCATGCTTTCAGATGGAAATCTAAACAGTGGGCAGAACAAGCACTTCTCTCACTGGATCCCCCACCCCTTGACCGTGCCTTGTTCAACACAGACCTGCTGCGTGAATGGTCCTCCTTCATCCCGGCCAGGTTTAACAGTCTTGCTGTCACATGCTCTGAGAAATATTGGGCAAGAGATAAAGAACTGAAGATGTTTTATGGGCCACCCTGCTGTGACCCAGAACTTTTTTTGTGGGTTTGAGGATTCTTTTGATGTAATTTGTTCTGAGCTTGACTTTATTTTCAGACTGGAATTTGATGTCATAAACTCCGAATTGAACTGAAAGAAAATGAAAAAGGGAAACACACGTGGGGTAAGATATGTTAATTTGACATACAGACACAAATACACCAAGCACAATAAAGCATTCAGAAGCTCAAATACCATCCAGACTATTGAGGGACTCAAATGAGCTATTTGGCTTTTATTACACACCCACTCGCTGTCTCCCATGCATTTAAGACAGACCCCTCACACACACAAATGCAGACACAGGTCTTCAAAGTGTATCTAATCTTAGAACGGACCATTTTACACTATCATCAATGTGTGATCTGTAAGGATGTAGATTGGCCTTGGATAGATGTGAGCATGTCATTAAATCATTGAACATACTATGGAAAATACTGAATGGACTGGATGGGCGGAGACCTGTGGTCATGCCAGCAGTGATGTAATCCCTTCAGGGACTCCATTCATGTTGTCTTGGATGTTCTCACATTACAGATAAGTGAATCATCCGACCCCTCCCCACCACACCCGACTCCATGAGACTACTAGGGCCTCATGACCATTATCCCAATTTCACAGCCCCCTGACTAATGCACAGAGCTCAGACAGGCCGACTTGCACTCATACACACCTGAACTGCTTCCGTACGATATGAAGGTTTTCCGTGTGGGACTCAAGATCTGACCCAAGATCTTTTTGTCCTAATGCGGTTCAGTAGACAGATTTATAGAGGATTCATATCTTTGGCTACTAGCGATGTATAGTTTCTGTCTATGGGAATTTATACAATGTTCATTTAATTCATTGAACTTCACATGCCGAGCTAATGACTAATTTCCATTACAGAAGATCATAATGTTGGAACTGCTAGCCTATGTGATCAACTCTTACTAAACTTTAAAGCTACACTTTAACAAAAAAAAGGTTGCCAAAAAAGTTTCTACATTTCTGGTATTTAAGGGAACATTGTGAGAGTTTAACTCTTGAAATTAATACTTAAAGCCTTTATGTACAGTACGTTATAAAAGTAGTTTTAATTAATTAATTAAGCCTTGTAATGAACCGTACAATGCATTGTACAGTCGTATGAATAATTATAACCACAGTTAATACATTATAACACGTATCAGTTCGTTGTTATGCTATGTATTTTAAATGTAGTTATAATTATTTTTACGACAAGATATAATGCATTACAATGCACATTGCGAATAATTCTAATGCATTATACCCTTTAATAACCCTTGATAATAGATTGCCAATAAAAGCTTTAGATTAGATCAGTTGATGTAAAGTTTTTCTTTGAAAACGGCTCAGTCCTTTCTCTTCAGGTGTCCTTACAGATCTATGGTTTTCTCCCAGTGAGCATGCAACATAATGCAAGTGAACCATATAGATACTTTAGACATTAACAGAAAGATAAACTCAGTGTTTGTTTTTCCTGATTTGATTTTCATAGCATCCTCTGAAGCCTGAATGCACAGACTGAGCTTTTATTTGGCCTTTAATTTTATCTAAGTATGCAGCCATTTCAAAGCACCAGGCTGCTATTTTTCTTGTTTAGAAAGCACTTTGCATTTGTCACTAATGCAGAAACCTCACTACAATTTGTGTGTTATATTTTGTTCAAACAAACATGCTTTCTTTATGAAGAAAAAAGAAACATTTGCACTTTACCAGGGTCTTCCGGAGTCTTTCTTGCCAGTTCTGGCCTTATATCACCTAATGTGAAAATGAGCATTGAATGAAGCCGCTGACGTCCAGCTGGTAGAATGGCCTCTCTAATGCGCAATTAAACACTGTAAATGGAGACTGCAGTATCTCGCTCTAATCGAATCACACGAGTGCACTGCATTGTTCTTCTCCATTTAGACGCTCCACATAATGCATCACCGCAAGTCCTTCCCTGTTTGTGTCAAGCGGGGTTGCAGATCGGGAGAAGGAGTTTAGGAGGGACAGCTGTTGTACATTCCTGGCTGGGTTATGTCGTGATGTGGATCGACAACAGCGAGCGGGAACCCATACGGCGCCCAGGGCTTGCAGTTTCAAAACCACGCAGAGATGCCAGAACATCTGGGTGTCAGTAGAAAAGCAGTCACAGACGGTTAAAAAAAAAAGAAAAAAAAGACACAAAGTGTTGGCTTTCCACAGTCTGGACTTTTGGATTTAGCTCCCGGACAAATTCAATGTGCCTGAGTCACAGGCGGGCTTTTTTTGATGGCCACTAGTAATAGAAACACCACCCCACACCTTGTGTTTTTGATCGCATTCCTGTCCCTTCGGCGAATTCTTTACTCAGCTTTGTGACATTCTTCAAACCCTCAGGGTTTTTTTTCTTCTTTCTAGCCCCTCTTTTCCCTCGAACTGCCACCCTGACCGTCCTAATTGGATCAGTGGAAGATCGGGCACTGTTTAACTCATCAAAGCCCTCTCTGTGTCCTGCTGGGTGCCCACGAGCAGAGAAGGGTGATCTTTCCAACACTGCACTGTCTGTTCAACGCCCCGCAGCCTGCTGTGACATCACCACCCCTCTGCCATGACCTCTGACCCCTAATTATTGACCCCTGCCAACAGAGGCCCATCTGTCTATGGCTGGAGACGGAAATGGGACAGCAGTCCTGGAGGTCAGGTTGGAGGTGGTTGATGTGTGTAGGCCGGTGAGATAACTACGTTTAAGTGTGTGATGCTGACACTGCTGGTTTTCTCGCTGTATATGATGATGTACTTCTTCAAACTGATTGACTTACTCTAGGTCAGGAGAGTAGTTTTGTGGAAATGAAACTCTGAAATCTGGGATTTTATGTACTTTTTGTGAATGTAGTTTATATTTATTTGTTGTCGTTGAATTTTGATTTGGAATGTACGTAGTATATTTATTTTATTATATTTTAAAAGTATTTTACTTAATTTTATTTTTATTTGATTCATCTTTTTTATTTAATTTTATTTAATTTTATTTGTATAAAATATATATTTTGTGATGTAATGCATTGGGTTGTCTATGACTTGATTGAGCTTAATTTAATATTACTTAAAATAAAATTAGGTAAAATTATCATAATTAGTTTTTTTTTCCATTTGATGTTACTTGATTTTATTATTTTATTTTAGTAAAATATTTTATATCTTATAACAGTGAAGTATGTTATGTATGATATATATATATAAATATATATATATATATATATATATATATATATAATTTTTAAATATACATATATAATTTTTTTTTGCTTGTTTTATTTTACTTCAAGCTAAAAATATTTATTTATTTAAAAATATAATAAATTATGTGTGTGTGTGTTTGTGTGTGTGTGTGTGTGTGTGTGTGTAATATTTTTTTATTTGATATTGGCTTGATTTTAATATGTTACTTTATTTTTGTGAAATGTAGTATACTTTATTAATATTTACTATTAATTTATTATTATTTTTAAATGATTCTGTTTTACTTATTTTTTTAAAATTGTTTTACTTTGTACTTTTTTTTGTTTGTTTGTTTGTTTGTTTGTCACTACTTTAGTGTTTTTTTTTTTGCCTGTCAGGTAGTTTTTTTATATGAAATATAGTATATCTGCAGTTAATCTCAGATTGTGTGAAGACATATTTGTCTGTGTTTGGTCCAACAGATCTGGAGTGTGCGGATGTACCCTTATTGACTCCAGGAAGTAAAGAAATGATGTCACAGGCTCTTTTGGCCACATTCAGCGGCTTCACCAGGGAACAACAGCGGCTCTCCATCCCAAAAGGTCCAACTCTACAGCACTTCAATCTAAATAAAAACACTCTCTCACAGCTCTCTAGAGTAAATCCTGTAGCTCTCTCTCTCTCTCTCTCTCTCTCTCTCTCTCTCTAAGGGAAAGTTCCTGGCTCAGTATTCTGTAGCACTGGGCTGTTTTTTAAATGACCACAATCAGATGGCCTAAAAACAGATCTTGCTCGATAGGCACATGGCACTCTGAAGCGGCAGAGGTTATGAATTATGCTTCTTAAACTATGTCAGACCGCAGGATGACTTTACTTGCTGTGACTGGAGAGGCAGAAGTCTTTGTCGGGTCTGTGTCTGTCTGGAAATAGCAGTTGTGGAGTGCATGCACAGCAGAGAGAGAGAGAGAGAGAGAGAGAGAGTTGGTGTACGGGTCTGTAGGGTAAAATTACAGCAGTTTCAGTTCCTCTCATGGTATCGAATTTATAGCGAGAATCAGCTGATAATTTCACACAAGCCACTGGACCTGCGACTAAAATATAGCGTGCATCAGCATAGGGCTGGACGATTAATTGAAAAGTAATCGAAACCGAAATTTAGAACCTCTAACCGACGTAATTTTCCCATGTCGGTTATTTCGGTTATTTCCTGTTAATACTTCCCCGTTAAAAGCGTGTGTAGCCACATGATTCTGCCAGTAAGTGGCATAAAAGCAAAACACGGAGGTGAACGCCGGTTCGACACATAGTGATGGCGCGCGAGCGGTGAGCCTTGCGTCTTCACTAAACTTTGTCAGATGTATTTGTTTTATGGTTTGGACGTTCAAGCGATTAGACGATCGGATGTGTATTATTATATCGAGCTACCATGTTCACGCAGCTGCATTGTGGCACGAAAACTCATAGCTGTGAAGATCACGTGCACAGAGGAACGCAGTTGTCAGCGCTGTCCTGTGATTTATCACTAAAGCATCTTAGAATCTCAAAACTTATTATAGCATATTTTTTTACTTTTGAAGGAACTAGGCTATTTACAACCCCCAGCTTCACAATAATATAGAGACGGTATGACTAATTCACACGCAATCACTCGTACTGGTACTGTTTACCTTTAATCTTTCTTTATCTCTTACACCGAGCAATAATATGATAAACATAGATAAAATAACTGCTGATAGTGAGATATGATCGCTCTTTCAATAGGAAAAAACATCCCACCTTTAATCGTCGATCTCAACCGTCTGGCTGAGGCCAGTCTAAAAAGACGCTCAGGACAGTTGACAGAACGCTGCTGCGTGTCGAAACGAAAGCGTATCATTTTCACGTGTTATTAAGCATTGCCACTTGCAAATGTAACCATTCAAAAGACTTTAAAGCATTCAAACACAAGAACTGAGTAGCTGGTTACTCGCTGGTTACTCGCGCGCTGTGCTCGGTGCGCACGAGAGAGAGAGCCGCGTCTGACAGACAGCAACACCGATCTGAGCTCTCGTTTGCAAAGTTCTCCTTTAAGTTCCTCCTGCACCTCAACGAACAAAAACAAATCGCAGTTTAAACAAACAGAAAAGGATGTGTAAGAGCCCACTTCAGCACCGCGGTGTTCTGGTGTGCAGGCTCACGCAGAGAGAGGCGTCTCAAAACACTTGAACACCCAATTTATCTGTTTTTGCTCTTATACCGACAAATACATAACAAATATGTGAAAATACCCATCTTGGATAGTATGTTCGAAAAAACTGTCAGTTATGTCTTAAGTTAAAGTAAACAGTTGAGAAAAAATTCGTTATGTGTATTATACTGGATGCATTCATTGTCTCTTAAAATGACCATGCCTAATAGGGCTTGGGCGCTGCGTTGCATTCTGGGACGTGGCGGGCATGTTGATGAACAAATAAAGAGAACTAACATACAAATTAAACACTTTCAAACAGGGCCCACTGGTACAACCTGAACTGGGGCCCCGCAAACCCCAACTATGGCCCTGTGTACAGTACAAACCTTGTCAGTGAACTATGAGGGCAAAAAAATAAAAAAATAAAATAAAAAAAAACAGAAACAAAATAATCGTTCATTAAACGTAATCGAGGTAAAATGTTCAATTAATCCAGGTTTTGACTTTAGCCCATAATCGTCCAGCCCTACATCAGCACTACAAGTACACAATACTAGTGTCTTGATAGTTTATGGGCATAGCATGCTTGCATAAACATTTTTTGTAGTTGATCATGAAATTGAAACACTGTTTCTTTATGTAATATGATGCAATATGTGTAATATGATGTAATCCGTACAATATGTGTGATAAAATAATTGCATCTGTCTCTTTCTCTTCTCTAGACCCCCGTGAGTGGACAGAGGCCCATGTTAGAGAATGGTTGACCTGGACAGTAAATGAGTTCAGTCTGAAGAATGTGGACTTCCATAAGTTCAGCATGGACGGGGCCAATCTCTGCTCACTGGGCAAAGAGCGATTCCTGGATCTGGCACCAGACTTTGTGGGTGACATCCTCTGGGAGCATTTAGAGATGCTGCAGAAAGGTAGACATCCTCACAGCCTCATGAAAGACACAGTCATCAACCACTCTTAATGTACTGTCATTGAGATACTTCTTCATTTTTCTGTTTTCATTTAGATTTTAGAGAATTTTGTTTTTGTAATTTTTATTATGATTATTATTTTTATATATATCTGTATTTATAAGTTTTCGTTTTAGTTAAGCACGTTGACAACTAGCTAAAATTATATATGTATATAATTTTATTTTTATTTTTATTTCAGTTCATATTTATTTTACTTTCATTTTTTTATGTTTTAGTTAATGATTATAACCCTGTCTTCAGTAAATTAATCTGAATGTTACTAAATGTTATATTCATATTTATTCAATTATTTTAATGTATACATATATTATTTTTATTAATTATATGAATCACTGTAGTATTAATATATTTTAATTTATTAATTTTAATTTGATTTAGTTAGCTATGCCAACTATAGTTCATTAATCAAAAAAAACTAAAAACATATTTGAAACATTTTTGCAACATTGTTTATTAGAATATGATTATAAATAGAAAATCACAAAATGTGCTATTATTATTATTATTATTATTATTATTATTATTATTATTATTATTATTATTATCATTGTATGTCCGAATGAGCAGCTGCTTCAACTTAGAAACCTCACACATGAATATAGAATTTGAATGATGTATTGTAGTCACAGGTGTGAGTACATCCAAAACTCGAAATGCAGATCATCCCATTAGAATTTCAAGCTGTAATGGTATTTATAAAGTGACTTTTACAAACGAGTACAGTAAATCATCTTTGGCAGATTTTATCATCTAGATTTTATAAAGTGTGCTGTGATTTGACATGTCAAATGCTGGAAGCATGTATGAGGTTTCACATTTTGAAAGCTTGTAATGTAAATTCCACTCAGACATGCATATCAAAGCAGTTTCTGTTGCACTACCTCGCACAATCTAACCTGTTACCCAACAAGCTCAGCTTTGAAAGAGTGCATAGGTTCAGTGATGTGTGTTGTTTTCTTCACACAGAAGACCCGAAACATTTCCCTGTTAACGGTCTGACCTCCAGTTTCCAGGAATCCCGCTACCCCTCTGAATACTACTTCAGTGAGTATCTGTCATTACTACACTTCAGTCATGACTCTACTAGATGCTGTCTGTAAGTGAAGAGAGATAAAGAAATCCTTTATCAATTAATCTACCTAACAGGTAAAGTTTTGAGTTTCTGTATTAACTTACACTTATGTCATTCTATTCTTAGTTTATTAATACAGAAAGAGTTCTTGCTGTCAAGCTAAGTACTAGAAAAGCATCTTGAAAGTCTGAATTCATACTAAGTGATACATGACTTTGAAATGTATCGGGGATCCAGTGATATTAAAACTGATGAGTATTTTCTTATCAACAATCATGTCGCTGATGTTAATTATTTTGTCCAAATTGTCTAAAATCAGTTGTTTTTAATACTACAAGTGAATTTAAGCATAACAACATTATAATATACAGTATGAAAAACGTAGATTTACTTTATATTTAAGTACTAGTATCAGTATGAAATTTAAGTAAGAAATAGATGATTGCAGAAGTACTCCAAATGTAAATCATGAAATAAACACATCTAAAAGTCTTATATTGACAGATTCAGTACATAATCTCTAAAATTACCCGATATTGTGTACCGATATTGTAACCGATACATCACGCATCACTAAATTTACCCGATATTGTGTACCGATATTGTAACCGATACATCACGCATTACTAAATTTAAGTCATTATTCACTGAGAATCTTTACCTCCACTGCAGATCTCATATCAGACATGGTGACTGAAGTGCAGATTAGTGCAGATTAATTAATTAAAGCCTTAATTAATAACTAATGACCAGACATAATCACATCTTTTTGTAGTGCAGACCAGTGTTTTCAGTATCACTGATATACTATTATAGTTTTTGTTGGTATTCTGGATATATATATATATATTCTGTTTTTATATTCATTTTATATACAGTTTTTTGCATTTATTTTATGTCTTTATAGATGTATAAAGTTTTAGTTATTTAATGCTTCAACTAAAAAAAATAGAAATAAAATATTTTGGCATCTAGCTGAAAAAAAGGAGATAATTCAGATAATCTTTATCTAATTAAAATGAATGCATTATTTTTTTAGATAATAGTAATAATAGCCCTGGTGCCGACAGTCTTTGGTGACTATGTCATTTATGGAAAAGCTCTATGCAAATACTCTTCTTTTTAAATGTGTCTTTTCTTCGTCATTCTTTCCTCCAGACTATGGCATTGAGCATCCTCAGTGTGTCCCTCCGTCAGAATACTCTGAGCCGAGCTTCATCACTGAGTCCTACCAGACCCTCCACCCGATCAGCTCAGAAGACCTGCTGTCGCTCAAATACGAGAGCGAGTATCCCAACGTGATACTGCGAGACACACCACTCAATCCACTGCAGGGAGACTACTTCTCAGTCAAACAAGAAGTTGTGTCACCTGACAACATGTGTGTGGGCCGCATTAGCAGAGGTGAGTATGGGCCAAAGAACATGTGTTTTGATGCAAATGAAACTGTGTTCATGCAAGGTCTAGATTAATAGAGCATAAACGTTTGGGAGGCGAAATCTAATTCCTCTCGTCTTAGATGCATATTTATGATCTCCCATCGGGCTTAAATTGATCCCCATCACCCCCACAGTGATCAGCAGTGTGTTGTCTCCGAAACGCCGCTCTCATCTCGCATTACTGCAGTTATGCAAGCATTGCCAGGGAATGAAATAGGCCGTTGGGTTTATTTGTGGTTCTATCTTACACCATCTTGAGAAAAAGGAGAGAAAAACAAAGCTGTTTGCTTCAAAGTGAGAGATGTTTGAAGCCACAGAGCGCTGGTAGCCGTCTTTTGTGTCAAGGCGTCCGTGTGAGGTTACGTTACTGGGGTACGAGGTGTTTTTTTGTGAACCTTAGGTTCTCGTAAGGAGCGAGAGGTGAAAAAGCGTGAAAAGAGCATTCCGGTTTCTCATGAAGTAACTTTACCTCACGTACGTCTGGTTTCACTCCCACTCGTCGAATAAACCCCTCCTGTCTAACCATTGTGCAGCTGAACAAATGATCGCGATTTGGATTGAACGTTGAGATTTGTTAAAGTCACTTGTATGTTTTTGAACAACACAGAGATTTGGGTTTTTGCCCTCTAGGTACGCACTGTGGACTAAATCCCAGCTGTGTTTTTCCTGTGTGGGAAAGTATTTGTGGTGCCACCAAACACGCATGTGGCTTCAATTTTTCAATTGAGGATTTCAGGATCAGTCCCAGCTCAGTATTATCTTTCATTCTGTAATTGACATTCAATCGAGACCGGCCTTTTATCTCCAGCTTGGCCAAAAATAGAGAAGCAATTTGTTTTGATTTTCTTCCAATTAGAGAAAACCCAAATATTTCCACATGGAAACTGTGTAAGAGAAACACAGTGTGGTGGGGACCAGCTCTGGATTTTTCCACGTGGTTGGGTCTAGACCGCTTGCGAACTTCTGTAGCTGGTGTAGCTGCCAAACTTTACACCTTCTGCAACCAAAGACATTGGGTTCATCGGAGAAATAAAGGCCAGGGGCTTCATTTATAAAATACACGTACACTCTGATTTGATCCTAAATTCCATGAAGTTTATTCTATGTAACAAGTCCGAAATTGATGTGAAAATGTTCTTATGTGTACATACACTAACTTAAAAGTAAGCGTGCAAACATTTTGCATACTTATATACTTATATGCATTCATAAATTAAAACAATCCAGCATTATTACAATATAACGATAATATGTAGTAATATAATCATATATGCAAACAGGCAACTGCTTTGCAATAAATATGTCACTGAAATCAATTAAATAATTCTATATTTCTTTATTTTTTTACATTTCAGAAATTGTTGTACATTCATATTTAGGAACATTTCAGTGTTTATATGATTTTTAGTGCTGTCTAACGATTAATATGATATTTATATATTAATATATAAATACACACACATTCATATAAATATTTTAGAAAAAAACAGTGTTTATATGTTAAATATATTTATATGTGATATACATTATATGAATTTAAATATATAAATGTAAATACATAGAAATATTTTGGATGTGATTGTTTGACAGCATTAATTATTATATTTTACATTTTGTTGTGTGTGTGTGTCTTTATGGATTATATATATATATATATATATATATATATATATATATATATATATATATATATATATATTACATTTATTTCATTTAATTTAGCATTTTCAATTTTAGTTTAGTTTCAGTTCGCTATAATCTAACATTTTAAGCATGTCTTTGTAAATAAGTACACTGATGTTTAAAGGAATAGCATTTTGGTCTTAAAAGTCACCATACTACTGTTATACGCTTTTATTTATTTATTTTGGAGATATTTGGAAGCATGTGCATGCTCCGGTATTTCCATACAACATGCATCAGATCAAAACACTTGTCTTTTTGAATATGTGGAGTGAAAATTGACTTTGAATGATGTTTAATAACAGTGAAATCTCCGTCGCAGGTAAGCTGGGAGGTCAAGATTCGTTTGAGAGCATTGACAGTTTCGAGAGCTGCGACAGACTGACGCAGTCCTGGAGTAGTCAGTCGTCATTCAACAGCCTACAGAGAGTTCCCTCCTACGACAGCTTCGACTCGGAGGACTATCCCACTGCACTGCACGGACACAAACCAAAGGGTACCTTCAAAGACTACGTACGAGAGCGCTCGGACCTCAGCAAGGACAAACCGGTCATCCCGGCGGCTGCGCTCGCTGGCTACACAGGTCAGCATTACCCTGGATTCAACCATTCACTGCTCATGTACACAATCTACTCATGCAATAAAACCACATGAGTCAGAATTCAAATTAGCACAAGACCGAAAGCCAGCGCCTCGAGACATATCCTAGTTTGACAGTCATACACAAGACCAGCAACAATAACTTTACTCAAGTTAGTACTTTTATTCTATTATAAAAAAGATGTTGAGCATGCTACAATGATATTATGTTGCATGGCAATAAAATGTTTTTTTGAACATGTACCATGGTACTCGCATGGTATCCTTTAAAATGTATGACTGAAAAAAATACCCTGTTTGATACCATATTATTACCATGGTAATTATTTTATAATAATATTATTATTACATTATTGGAAGTACCATGAAATTCCATGCAAATTTGATATCAAATACCATATTTTATTTTATTTATGATATTAAATACCATATCAGAGATCATATGCTATTGTATATCATATAACACCATATCATATAATATAAATATTTTATCAACAACTATGTGATGCCATTGCACATATCGTGAATCATATTATATGTCATATTAAATACCATATCATGCAAAAAGCATCAAAAAGGCATGCCATGTATGATATCATAATCATATATTATTATATTTTATATCACATACCATATCATATTATTTGTTATTCCATTCATGATATTATAGATTACATTATATATAATATTGCATACTACATCACATACTGTATACCATATCATATTAAAAACCATATTATTTTATATATCATAAATCATAGTACATGTTGCATGCAATATTCATATGCTGTATACCATATGAAAAAATTCAATATATCATGTTTTAAGTATTGCATGCTGTATTGTATAACTTATACCATATCATATCAAACATGTTATTTGATATATCATAAGTTAAGTTATATATCAAACTGCATACCATATCATATATATATATATATGTGTATATGTATGTGTGTGTGTGTGTGTGTATGTATGTATATATATAGAAAAACATATCATATTATATATATATCATGTTGCAATACCATATGATATATTCCATATATCAAATGCATATGTTACTTCATATATATTATATTCAAATAACATCATGTCAAATAGCACACGATGAGTTATTACATATCATATTTTAAATACTTGGTTATTCCATATAATGTCAAATCATGTTATTCAATGTATCATAAGTCATAATATATATCTTTTTGCATACCATATCATATCAAAAAGTACATATGTTGATCCTTATATCATAAATCATAGTTATAAGATTGCTAACCATATGATATATTACATATACCAAAAAGCATATGATGTCACTTCATATATCATATATCATGTGATGTTTTTCCATATATATGATATCATATGCCATATCATAAACATACATTGACAAATGAAATATCTATGATAAAATAAAGAAGGAATCTGCAAGCATATGGAATCAGGTTTATGCATGCGTCCTGCTAATGGAGACGTCCCGTCTCATGTTGCTGCCGGTTTGGTGAAGACGAGTCGTGCACCAGTTTTGAATGCATTGGTGCATTGGTAACCGCAGAGCCACATTTGTTACACGACTGTAAGAAAGTCATGGCAGTGTTTTTGTGAGCGGCTCGTGTACCAGCAAACACACCACACCCCGGCCTCTTCACATCAAAACACTCGCTCCTTCCCTCCCTCCCCGCTTCTGTCACTGCCACCAGCTCTCCGTTTCTTTCTCTGCTGTTTTCATCTTGTACTCCTTATCTGCGGCCCACATCTCAACCCATTTCCCAGGTCGTCTTGGCAACAGAGGGTGCAGCACAAAGTGATAGCAGCCCTGTGCACTTAAGATGAGAGCTCCTTTATCGGCCCATCTTCGAGGGGCTTTTTTAACCTTGTGCCATACTTTTCAAACCTACCTGAAAAACACTTCCCTACCGTAAAAGAACGCACACACTGGCCGTACTCACTATGCGTATTTCTATTTTGGGAAGCTAAGGTTTCTTTGAACATATAATGCTCTGTACCTGAGTTGAATGTCATCTGGAATTCTCCATACCAGATCCGAGCCCAAAAATCAAAGACGTAACAGTCATGTTTCCCGTAAGAGATGGTAAAATGCATTCGTTTTTGTATATGTGCACATGCATGAGGAATACTGCAAGACATGTTTCTGTAATGGACAGAACTAGTTGTTTTTACGAGTGTTACTGCGGTGTCAACAGAACAGCCTTCAGAGTTCAGAGATGAGGTAGATAAAGCCAGCAAGTGACAAAAAAGATCTATTTGCTCGCAGAGCTCTGAGGTTTCGTGTTTGTCATCATTAATCACATACGCACGTACAAATCCATCAGATCTGTGAGGAGAGCAGCTCAACCACAGTACCACAACACTTTCTTCAGCGACGGCTGATTCTTTACTTTACAGGGCGGCTTCCTTATAAAGACGCACGCACACATTAAAGGGACAGTTCACCTAGAAAAATAAACTCTGTCATCATTTACTCATAGACCACAAAGGGACGTTTAGAAGAATGTTCATGCTGTTTTATTTGATTCTCTCTCTCTCTCTCTCTCTACATATAGTGTTAGTGAATGGGGACTGGGTGCTCAAGCTCCAAAAAAAAAGGAAAACAGGTTAAAATAGTTAATATGACAATGTATGGCAGTCCATTTCTTCTGAAACCTTGTGATAACTTTGTCTGGTTTTAAAACACTCAAGAACCAATTACATTCGGCATTACTGAAAACTACTTTGTTAGCACTTTACAATATTACTGTATTAACTAGCAATGAGCAATATTTCTAGCATTTATTAATCTTTGTTAAAATTAGTTAATACAAAAACAACTGTCCATGTTTTAATTTAGGTCCATTTAATAGCAACTTTTGATTTGAACAATGAATTAGATGTAAAAACTAACAGGAACTAAGATTAATAATGTATTTTTCATTGTTAGTTCATGTTAATAAATGGGACCTTATTGTAAAATTTCACCTCTTTACTTTTATGTATTTTGGTACATTGGTCACCATTTACTTTTATTGTGTGGAAAAGTGCAGCGTGAACACTCTGCTAAACTTCTTCTTTTGTGTTTCATGGAAAAGCAAAAAAGTCATACAGACGAGAGCGAGCATTAATTAGAATTCACACAAAAAATATTTATTTTCAGGATGAACTATCCTGTCAAGCTCAGTGCTAGCAATCTACGTTTTCAGAAATCCTCACCTTTGCTTGTTGTAATCATGCACTCACTTCAAGCAAAGTGGCCTTAATGTACTTTTAAAGCTTTGCTGAAGTCTGCGGTGGATTTGTCTGTCAGTATGAGGGTTTGGTTCAGGCGTGTAGAGGACAGACCGATTGCTTTCCGTTCCCGGCCTCTTTGGGTCTGATGAGGGTGTGTTACAGTAGCGAGCTTATGGAATGTGTTTTAATGCATTTACCTACATAAACAGATTACTACATTGATCCAGATGAGTGATTTTAGTGATGTTTAGATGGAGACAAAGAGAGCCAGACAGACAGAGGGAGAGAGTTAGAATGAACTGTTGAATTGTTGATGAGATAATCTGTTTCAGAAATGCATTAGTGTTTTATTGCATTATCGGCAAGGATATTTTTAGCTGGATGTAACACGCAGTGGGGAATTCACTAAGAATGAATTGTGCCTGCTGTTATCGCTATGGATTTTGCATGTGCATTGCTTTCCCGCCCAGTGCACCAAAGGAATGATGCAGATTAGGTAACTGAATAGATGTAGCATACAGTCTATGCTTAAAGCAATTATGTGTCATTATTGCTTTACATTATGTGACATTTCTGAATAATGTGCTAATATCAATAAGTCCTGAAAGTATAGAAATTAGGGTTGATTTTCCTAGATTTTGCTTTGAAATTATATAGGGAAAATGAGCATGCGCAATTAATAATGCGATACTGATAGCCCACTCTCAAATGACAAAATCTTCAGTATTGCCAACTGATAATCAATATGGTACCTGCAGTATATATATTCTGCATCCCTAGAGTAGTAGGACTTCTGCAGGAAATTGAGAGTCTCTCTTCTTTTCGCTCTTGTTTTGCAGCAGGTGTGATATGAAATGACGGTTCATTTTAATGCACACAAACCACAAGATGAAGAAACAGCAAAGCTTATCTAGACGGGTGCATGAGCTGCTCTGCTGCTGCCTACACGCTGAGAAGCGCTTGCAGGATAGATCTCGCGCTGCAGGTCAACACGAACACATAAATCCTCCGCGCTAGTCCTTAAAACACTTCTCACAATCAGATGCATTAAAATGTTTCAATATTTCAAATGTCTCCTTAAATATGTCACCATGCAGAAAGCCTAAAGTCTTTAAAGTTGACCCTGGCACGGTTAGGGGCCAATGTAATGTTGGAGCCTGTGAGAAAAGCCTCTCGGTTTGCAGATGTCCGCCAAGGGCTTCACTCTCTCACACCCACACAGTCTTTCACACACATGTCGACATCACACACATGTGTGCTTTCAGATACACCCGGGCGACATGCAGACATATACATCATGGCCTGCGTGATCAAACACATTTATCCGCCAGATATTTAGCCTTGGGGCAAAATCCAAATGATGTCAGTGCTTTGGAATTCACATAAAGAGTAGGACATGCAGTCTGAGCAGTAGCCAGTCAATACTCCATTGTGTCTCAGCCATCTCTGTTTTCACGCAGAGTGACATAAAGCTAATGGCATGTGAAACTCAGTTTGGGCTGGGATACAAATACTAACTACAGTAGGAAATCTAGAACTGAAAAATCTAGAATGGTAATAACATGCTACTTTGATGTGCGATTCATGTATGTGGTATTGAGATTTTGTTACTGTATTAAGTGGTGGTGTTGTGTCTCTGTTCAGGCAGCGGACCCATCCAACTCTGGCAGTTTCTGTTGGAGCTCTTGACAGACAAATCCTGCCAGTCCTTCATCAGCTGGACTGGAGACGGCTGGGAGTTCAAGCTTTCTGACCCTGACGAGGTGAGCGACTATACAGTAAACATTCTGCCTGTGTAGTTCGGGAAGGGTAGACCCCAAAAAAGGGGGGTAAAAGTAATGAAAAAATAAAAAAAATATATATATATATCTATATATATATATATATATATATATATATATATATATATATATATATATATATATATATATATATATATATATATATAATATTATTATTATATATTATTATAAATTATGTATTTATGTTTTTTTTGTTAACTGTAATAAAATTGCCAACATTGCTCATTTCCACTTAGTTTACTTTATGCGCTAATATAACTAAAACTGAAATAAAAAGTATAAATGTATAAAATTACAAAAATAAATAAATAAATAAAATAGAAAACTGAAAATATACAAATTTTATTAAATTTAAGATATTAATAAAACTATAATATTTCAATGATACTGTAATAACACTGGCACTATAGTAATAATTTAATATACATCTTTAAAAACATTGACACTAAAATATCATGATATAATTTGGAAATCATGTGGTATAACAGATTGAACTATGCATTTTAACATTAATGTTTATGTTTCACAATTGATACTATGACAATAACAGACAATAACGGTGTTTTTATGCCCATATTACCAATACTTATTAAAAATATAAATAAAAATATGAAAATATATCAATAAAATATATGCATTTAAATGCAAACATTAAATAATGAGTGTGTAGCTAGCTGCTGTTCTTCACACAACAACCACACAATGCAATTTATCTGTTGAAAACCAACAATCGCTCCTTCTCTAGTAGCATCTGATACAATGGCTATCCATTGGTACCACAACTGCAAGACACAGATGATCTTATGAACATCGCGGGTGTTCATGATCCTGACCTGTGTTTCTCTGACTTGTAGGTGGCACGCAGATGGGGCAAGAGGAAAAACAAGCCCAAGATGAACTACGAGAAGTTGAGTCGCGGTTTGCGCTACTACTACGACAAAAACATCATCCACAAGACGTCGGGCAAGCGCTACGTCTACCGCTTTGTGTGTGACTTGAAAAGCCTGCTGGGATACACTCCCGAAGAGCTGCACAACATGTTAGACGTGAAGCCCGATGCGGATGAGTAAACTTCGGATTTCGGAAATAATAAAAAAATTAAAAAAAGGCTGAAAAAGTCCCTGGAAAGAAAATGGGGCGTCCATTTTTGAGTCCAATCACATTCCATCTTTACACTTTGTCATGGTCCAGTCTTGTTTTGAACTCACACGGGACAGCGTCAAAACATTCACCAAAGTTTAGAATCCGTAGACTTTGCGCGTCTGTATTGTTTATAGCTCTGCGGGAAGGGAAAACTCTAAGTTCAGGTAGAACTGTTGTTTTGACCCAGTAGCATAAACACCGGGAAGGAACAGAGGACAATAAGATGGACATTTCTTGGGCTGAACGCTCCTGTTATTAAACACGTTGCCAAAATTAGAGACAAGAGGAATATCGCAGAAATATTTACGATTGAGTTACTTACTGTTTCTGTCTCCTTGCATACCTAACCACGAGGAAGAGTTCTCAGCCGGACCAAAAGAACAAAAAGTGTTTTATTATTATTTTTTTTTTATATGGTTTCTTAAAGATCTATATGTGTCAGTATTAATTTGTCGTATTGCGATGCTGTCTGGACAGAGATTGCGCTGTTTTGTACGTTTTCATACGAAGGTTTATTGAAGTCAAACTGTGCTTAGATAGTCTCTCCGCTTCTTTTAAGGTCACCGTTAGTTATAGTTTGCTCTTACCACAGTGTCCATAAACGCTGTTTTTGATCACCAGATCAAAATAGATACCAGAGTCTCGCCCTTTTCAGTTGAAAGAGACATACCTCAGTCAAACTGAGAGTGTGAGTGAGAGACGCAAATGAAAGCGGCCGTTGGCTTCTCAACGGTGACACGCTTGTGGTGAAAACGAGGTGTCGTTTTATAGCTTGTATTAAGACAAAAGACATCAGACATTTCTTGCCTCGGTTTGTTTGTACGTGAATGGTTTTTCATAAAGTTTTGCCTTAATATACTGTAGCACTTGCTGTGTTTTCTCAAGGTTGACTGAAACGTGTGGGCTGGTGACAACTGAAATGTCAATCAAATGGTTTGCTGGCAGCACTAGACTGAACCGAAAGCCATAAAGCGATGCTTTTTGACTTTGAGCCAGATGTGGCCAAGTTAGCCATGTTGAAAAAAGTGCACGCTTCAGCATGCATCGGGATTGGCAAAGTACATAAGATGGATATAGCAGCAGAAACCAAGGATCTGTTGGGCTGCGTTCGATTTTCCAGATGGTTTGTGAAAGTGTTACAGTTAGTCGCTGATAAAAGGTTAAGACAGGAGATCATGCTGATACTTTAGGCAGCTTTAAAGATGGCTAACCAACGTCACGAGATCCAACATGAGAGTAAGTTTCACAATGGCTCACATTAAAGCAGTGGTTATATTACAGAAACTGAACATGAAAAGTGTTACCAGTATTTTCAGCTCCTTTAAAGACTGATTGGCTTTGTGTTTTCTTCAGCCCAGCGTTACACTGTGTGGGAAGGGTCTCGCACTCAAGACCTTGTGGGAAAAGCCGAAGTAAAGAACGTTCCTCTAAGAAAACAAACCGTATTGTTTACAGTGGCAGAACGCTACCCATCCTGATTGGTGTAGCTTTGGAATTGTCTATTTTTACAGATAACATTTCATAAAATGGCTAGATTAAACAATAAACTGGGAACACATTCGTGAGAGCTCCGAATAGAAGTCTTTAATTCAGAGATGAGCTGCTTTCAGTCGCAACCGTCCTGCCATGAACAACAACCAAAAAAAGTGCTACATCACCTGAACAAGCAGCTTATAGAGTTAGTCTCTCTGGAATAATGAGTTTGTTAAAGCCACAAGTGAAAGCCAGCTGCATGTTACATGACTTTTTGTTTGATAAGGTCCAAATCATAATGCAGTCTTTGTCCTGATTGTAAAAGTTGCATAAGTGATGCATTTTATGTGAAAACGAACACTTTTATCAGATACATAAATGCATATTCATATCGATGAGTGTTGTTTTTATTTCCCCACAATTTTGCCTTATTTTGTATGTTTTTTTTTTGTTTGTTTTTTTATGAGAATTTTAATGTATTTAGTTCACAAGCATTTTTATATTTTTCAATAATTTATATTTTATAAACTTTGAAATATGAGATGCAGACAGCTGGTGCTTTCGTGGAAAAATAAAAAATAAAAAAATAAAAATAAAAATAAGGTAGCACAGGACAAAATGTAGCGAAGTTTCTTTTATATGAAATAAAAAAAGAAAGAAAAAAAGTCAAATTTAAGGAATTTAAAGACCTGTCTGCTTCTACAGTTCTGTATAGATAAGGCTGATGCTGGCCCATCATTATGTTCCGCTGGAGAGTTTTATAAACAGTAGCTTCTATTTCTTATTGTACTTTAAATTGTTATGTTATTAAAATATATGTGGAGAAAATGATTCATGTGTGTCCTCGTTATTTCTGAATGTCTCTATGGTCAAAGTAGCACGAAGGAAGACACACCCATAGCAACCCAACACTTGCACAAACACAGGTATGAAGTTGCAAACACATGCAGTTATCACCTTGCAGCGCTGCAGGCTTTGCGGCAGATTTGTGGTTTCGTTTATTATGAGTCTTGGTTAAATGAACAGCTTGCTTCTTTCATTGCTAATCATCTTAAATACCACAACTGCAGTTTTTCATTGTATCATCACGGAAAGACAGAAGCTGCTGGATTCTCACACTTAAGATTGGTGTGCTGCAACTCTGGCCGTCATATGCCGGGGCTTTTCACACGCCACAGGCTCTTCTGCGGAAGGGGACGGGAATATGTTGTGCAGCGGCGACCCTAAATAAAGGCCCCTGACGTAAGAACTAAAACGGGCACACTGAGTCCATTCATAAGTGTAACCTCAGGACAATAAATTACAAATGACAAGGGCCGTCTCTTCTTTTTATGACTGTCTGTCCTTTCTGTCAAGACCCAAAGACTCATTTTTGACTATACAAATATGGGTTTATATTGCCAAAGCGTTAAAAAAATAAATAAATTGCAATCACATGCACACACATGCAATCATGTCTAAATGTCTGAAGCTACACACTCAGAATAAAAGGTCGCTATCCTTTCAAAAGGTACTAATATGTACTTTTAGAGTACTAAAATATAGCTTTAAGGTATTAATAAGTGAAAGTGAAAAGTGAAAGTGACATACAGCCAAGTATGGTGAACACACACTTGGAGCAAAGGGTACAAAGATGTACCTTTCAGAGTCCTGCCCTACTTAGAAGTTTTGTACCTTTTTTTTTTTTTTTTTTTTTGAAATTATTTAATTTAAAGCCATAAATAAAGAGGGAGTTTTAGGATTTTGAACAACGTAAAAAACAAGGATACTTTGACATAAAATGAAGAAAATATTTCTAGGTCACTAATCAAATAAGTACATCGACTGCTTTATACAGATGTTCAGTTGTTCATGCTTCCATTGCTTCCTAAAAAGAAAGAGAGACAAACATGCATGTTAATGTTTTAACTTTAACTATATTATCAGCATTTTTCTCATATCTGTGAGTAGGTTATGGACATAAAATGGATATATGTACATATAAAATATTTATGTGCCATCTGAGTTTGGTGTTTTCTTCACACACATCGCAGGTAAGGATGGGCAATGCATTTTTTCAAAGATTTGTGCCTCAAGTCGTCCATGACTGCTTTTTGAATTGTTCCTACGCTGATGCATTTTAACTTGCAGGGGATCCACCAGGTACGAGTGATAGATTTCACAGTTTAGCTGAAAATGCTGGTCTCACTTCTGTGGAAAGAAAGAGTCAGTGGGTTGAGCAAAATCAGAGCACCGGTCAAAAAAGATACTTTTCTATGTTATATTGCGTGCAATTGTTGCATGCACTGTTGTCTTTTGGTAACTAGGTCTGGAAATGTCTGTGTTCTGAGTCGATAAATAGTGTTAGTCAGTCACGGTGGTCTGATATTCTGCCAAGAAGCATTTTCTGTTCAGACTCATATTGTATTTCAGTATGCTCTGTGTAGATGCTCTTTCTGTCTTTGCCATTTGCATATTAAACAGCCAAGATATTCTGTCCAAATACTTGGTATCATATACATATGCTGTATTTTATATATGAATATTTTCAACATCATGGGGCTCAAAGTGATGTTGGCCTGAGTGAGATCAATGAAAGATAAGCAATATATTACTTGCTAAAAGCAAAACACTATCCAGCTGAACTGTGTCAACATGTTAGATGACTGATTAATCGCAGTACACTGCAACGATTGTTTTGGTTTGCACATGTTCTGAAATGAGGGATTATCTAATTATGTATGCACTCATGTTCATTTATTCTCAGAAAGGAAATCTAAAAACCTAAAGCAAGGTTCACAATTTCTGTTGACATTTTCAATACCTTTAACAATGTGATTTAACATATTGAAATACGTTACAGAGGCAAAGTAGCCTTAAATTGACCAGTGCACAAAATATTTCAGCTGTAGTGTCTTGCCTTAAATGTTTAATTCTCCAAAAATCTTCTAATGTCCACAGCTGACCACACACACATGCACACACACACACTGTTCAAGGCCTGTGTGTTCTAGACATCATTCAGCAGGTTCAGGTTTGCAGGTGGTTCCTCTCTTGTCTTCACCTTTGTCTGCTTTAGATCCGCATGCAATAGTCATCACATGCTTCACTCATACACACACTAGTGCACTTCATCTCATCACTTGTTCATAAAGAATCTGATCTTGCTTAAAATAATTCCTTTGATAGGTACCTTTGATAATTATAAATATAACATGAAGTCGATTTATTTCTGAGTGTGTTTGAGAAGCACTATGCAGTAAAAAATGCTGAACGTGGTTGTCAGGTTACACAAACACCGTGTTTCTGTGGGTTTGAAGGCACCTACAGTTGGGGATTTCAAAAGGGTAATTTTCATATCTGGCTGAGGTAATTTTCCATTACGGTTGAGTGAAAAAAACGAAAGAAAGGCAGAGAAAGAAAGAGAGAAAAAAACCCTCTGCAAGTGCAAAAGTGTCATAAGTGGTGAAGTTAGATGATGTATTAATCCTGCAGACTGTTGAAGAATTTCTGTCTCTCTCTAGTACACACACACACACACACACAAACAGCTTCAAGCGTCCTATGCAGGAGATGGAGGAGTGTGTGGAGTCTGAGCACAAATATTTATTCTCAGCTGTCTCCTGTATCCAACCATCAGAGTACAAGCAGACAAATGTCCCAAAAATGCAAAATAAAGGTGAGTGAATTTCTGCAGCATCAGCAGCAAACAGAATAGCAAGTATAATGGCTATTTTTAAAGTTTCAATTCAAAGTAGTTTGCACACATATCTAGAAACATAACTAGAACAGGTACATGTATGCTCAAAAATAATCAAAATGAAAGGAATAATAAAAAGCGCACTGTTTTATCTGCAATTATAAAATGGTAGCAATGAAGTTTTGCGTCAGCTGCTTTGTTTGGGTTAAAGCATAATATATTAAAGGAATAATTCACCCTATCTGTTCAGTGGAACCGATTGCATTTTTTGCTCGCCAATGGATCCTCTGCAGTGAATGGGTGCCGTCAGAATGAGAGTCCAAACAGCTGAAAAACACTCTAAGGAACAAATACTGTACATAAGCCAAAACAGTCCAAAACAGTGCTAAACAAATATGTTTTGATGTAAGAGACAACATTTTTTCACATGGATTATGGATCATGGACTTGAATTTTGGACAGAACCATGGGTTGTACATATCTTGATGGATGTGTTTCTTACAAGCTGTTTGAACTCATTCTGACGGCACCCATTCACTGCAGAGGATGACTTGGTGAGCAAGTGATGCAATCACAGTGGCTCTAGTAACATTTTCACGAGTTTGTCCAGTTCTGATCCTGGCATCTGACTGAACATCTGCGTGATTGTTATGTCACTACCGCCTGATCCCGTCAGTGGAGATGTGAGGCTATCTGTGCTCCAAAAGCCAATCTTATTGTGATAAATTAGCTCACAAAATGTGCCATGTATCCCCGTGAGGAGCTGGAGAGAGAGATGGCCCTCATGACGCATGTTAAGCTCCTCTCGCTGGTTCCATTACGCCACAGTTTGTGAAATACGAGCCCATTCCTGGTTCCCCAATGTCCTCTTCATAACAGCGTTTTCTATTCTGGGCTCATTTTCCTGAACGGTCGAATCTGGTTCGGGTCAATATTAGCAGGGATCAGTAACACTGTCTTGGGACTTCATTACAGCCCCATAACCGATCCTATTGGACTATCAGTGTCTGATCTTTCTCTATTCTCATGGTTTCAGCGATGACTCATGATCTGCGTACAAATTACGTATCATCTTTATTTTAACTCATTTACTGTAAGCCTTTGGGTAAATGTGCCAAATGCTTTTTTTTATTTTTTTATTTTTTCATTTAGAAATATTTGTTTACTCAGAATTGTACATGAAGGCTTTAGTTACTTCATTTGTTTCAATATCAAATATTTAGGTTGAAAATTATTCTAATTACGCCATCTCTTAAAAATAAACACATTAATTGGTCGATCTATTAAGTTATCACAATAAATATATTAGCTTCTGTTCAAATGCAAGTAAAAAGTTGGTTACACTTTATTTCGATAGTCCACTTTAGACATTCTACTGACTATAAGTAACTTTGTAACTACATGTCAACTACATATCAACTAAATCTCAGAAATTTGCAACTACATGTCTACTAACTCTCAGAGTAGACTGTTAAGGTAGGTTTAGGGTTAGTGTTAGGGGTAGGTTTAGGCTTAGTATAAGTTGACAATGTTGACAAAGAAAGTGTTAAGATATTAAGCAGACAGTCTACTAATACTCTACTAACTGCTAGTTGCCATGTAGTTGCAAAGTTACTTACTGCTAGTAGAGTGTCTAAAGTGGACTATCGAAATAAAGTGTTACCAAAAAGTTTGTTACAAATACGAAAGTGATTTAATTAAGACTCTCTAAAGAAAAAAAAAAAAAATTAATGGATTAATCTACGCATTTATGTTCAATAAATATATTAGTTATACTATTAGGAATCTTATGGGAAATAATAAAGTTTTTTTGAATGCAATTTCATTAATTGAGAATGTTACTTTAATTATTTATTTAAAATGATGTGCAAAACACCCAAATGTTTACTTTTTTTCTTCATGTATTTATTTATTACAAAAGATTTAGTACAAAAGATTATAACCAATAGACATCTGGTTAAAATTGATGGATGGATGGATGAAAGAAACATCCGGGCATTAATTAGATTAATTTCATTTTCTTACACAATACATATATTAGATAAACTGTTTGCATTTGCAGTTGCAGGCCAATTTGCATTTCCATTTAACTCAAATGCAAAATATTTCTAAATTATTCTATTTTTACTTATTACAAATTATTCCATTTATTGTCTGACAATAATGGGTTAATCTTCTCATTTAGCTTCACAGTAAATAAAGGTTTTGTACTATGTGAGGCCTTTGTGAGGCCAGTTTGTATTTATATTTAAACATGATTAAAGAGGAAACAACAAAGAGCTTCTAAATGTCATTTCAGTCATTCAGCGTCTCGCAGACACTTTGATTTTCTCTCTCTCATGTTTCTCAGTCTGAGGGAAGACGTTTTGACCCAGATTTAGCCACAGCTGGGGAGTGTATTATGTGGGTGTAGGGGGTCGGGGCTCGGGTCGCCCAAGCTTTGCCTGCTATTTGCATTTTTATTGCACTTGTCATTTCCTGGGTCTCCCGTCATTTGCTACCAACTCACACAGACCCCTGCCCCGATGAGAGTGTCCTCACCGGGGCCCGCTGTATTCAGGAAGGGCCAAAAGATGGGGACCTGGCATTCGAGACGGGAAATGGAGACGTCTTCAGATGGTAATGTGCACTCTCCATCAGGAATGCTGATTAAAGGCATGACGGCTTATAAACCGCTAGACAGGTACAAAGAGATGCGAGTGTGTTTATTGGGCCAGAGCCAAAAAGGGTAGATCAGAAGATCTCCATCACATTCAATACCTGACACTCCAGCGGTGAAAGCTTGGTGCATGTCAGCGCTCACGATGAACTGCATTTATTATGTTCGTATTGTTATAAAAAGGCCTGCTGTGCCTGAAAATCCCACATCAATAATGTAATATTTGCAAGGAAAATGTGCTTATCATGTCATCATGTAGACTTATAAACCTGTGCTGTAAAAAAAAGTGTGCTGCGTGTATGTGTGTATGTAAGCATGGCTGGCTGAACGCAAACTCTGCTCTGGATCGAATGTTTTCACTTCTCGTTTACTGGGCTTCGTTTGGGAGTTAGCACGGCTTTCCCAGAACATCTTCTTTCTGCACCCACGGTCGACCTCTCGACCAATCAGGACGCTCCTGACGCCCTTCAAATGGGCTGCTGATGTCCTGCTATTGGTCGACGGAGGCAGGGCCCAGAAAGTGAAGACTGAGGCCTGAGAATTTTCTGAAAAGCTTCCCACCTCCTCTATGGTTTTCTCGGGCCAACATCTGCTTCCAATCACAGTTTCTCCAGAGACCCCCCCCCCCACCCCACCGCCTCAGCCCAATTTTCAAGGGCCTCCGCTGGAGAACAGTTCTTGCGATTCTCTTAATGAACTGCGGTCCAGCACTGACTCAAACAGAGATTCTCATCACTATATGAGGCTTTATAGACAATGCATCTGGATAAACGTAACACTTGGCCTGGAGTGATTCAAACACTTGCTCCAGCCGAGAGGGGAGGAATATGGTACATATTGTGGGAAAAAGCTTTTTGGTGGGAAACTCTATCTAAATGTTTTAGAGACCTTATGAATGATTCAGCAGTATATGGATTACAATGAAATACATGACAAAGCCATATTAAACAGGACATATAAATGAAAATTATTGGGCCAAGAAAGTGGAACAACTTTTTACTGTTTTTCAGTATAAAAAATCTAAAGAGATCAAATAAGACAAGCTTTTCTTTTATTAAAAAAAAAACACCCTAAGTTTACTTAAGTGAATTAAGCTTGATTAATTTAATAATATATTCATGATATATGATTCTCTGAGAACAATAACTAAAATTCTAACAAATTAAGGCTAAATTCTCACCTCAAAAAAAAAAAAACATATATATATATATATATATATATATATATATATATATATATATATATATATATATATACAGTACAGACCAAAAGTTTGGACAGACCTTCTCATTCAAAGAGTTTGTGTGTTCACTGCTCTGTGTGTGTGCACTTCGGATGGGTTAAATGCAGTGTAACTTCAAAATCAGCAACTTTATAATGCAGTGATCGGGTATCTAGGCTATTTTATTAATACAAGTCGTGGGGAGTGTGTGAAGTGTTGACAAGTTTGTTCAATTAAAACAGCCATTAATATAGTGATGCAGTGATTAAAATGACTTTTGTTTTTTTTTTACTGACTGGTTTTAATGCATACCTGCCAGCCAATCAGAATCTAGTATTCAAAGAGACCATGGTATGATTAACATTTTTTTAAAATTAAAATAACATAAAAAATAACAATACATTTATAATAAATTCAAGTATTATATAATTATTAGATGATTTACTATTTATAATAAAAAACATTCATTACAGTATATTCTTATCATTAATATATTATGATATATTTACTGGAAAAGATGGAATCTATAATATTTATTACTGATGTAATAAGTTAAATTTATTTAAGAAAACAAAGTTTATTTTCATGCCACTAAATTCTATATCTATATTATTACATAAAATATTATCTATACAGTTAACACTCCATTGTCTAATTCTTAGACAGACAGACAGATATGTTGTTTATGTTGTTTACACTTTGATCTGAATGAAAACAACGTATCTGCGTGGTGCGGCTGACACAGAACAGCGTACGTTGTTTACGTTCAGTGGATACTCTCCAAAATGGCTCCAGGATGACGCAGAAGAGAACAATTGTTGAATAAAGTCCTAATTTTTGTTTTCTTTGCACACAAAAAGTATTCACGTAGCTTCGTAAAATTGAACCACTGACCTCACATGAATAATTTTAATGATGTTCTTGCTACATTTCTGGATCTTGATCATGTTAGGACCCTTGCCGTCTATGTGAGGGTCAGAGAGCTCTTAGAATTTATCAAAAATATCTTACATTGTGTTTGAAGATGATCTTACTGTCTTACTGGTTTGGAATGACATGAGGGTAAGTAATTAATGACAGAATTATTATTATTATTTTTTTTTGTTGGGGTGAACTATTCCTTTTAAGAATCAAATCATGTATGCTATATTCTCTGAAAACAAGTCTTATCTCACACTTGAATTTATTTTTATGTTTTGACAATGCATATTCTTCTTACTGACAAAAATATGGAAAATAACTGCAATTGTTTACTTTTTAAAGCTAAAACAGCAATTCAGTGCGATAAACTTTACACCTAACCAAAAAAAAAAATGTTTCTTTTTTTTCATGACTGACCTTTGTGCAGACAAAAAAATACAAAACCTACAAGGCCAGAGAGAAGACGGGCCTTCATACGTTAGCTGGATGGAGATGAGTCTTGCTGCCTCACATGCACATGTTTGAAGTGGTTTCTGAAGGGTTTTGGGAGGGCTGCTAGACCACCAAACTGCTGCAGTAAGCGTGCTCTCCCACGGCACTCGCCCACAGTCAGCACTCGCTCTCTCTCTCGCTCTCTGTTTCTCGATTGTCTCACTGCCCTTCAATACCCAACAAACACAATTTTCATGTGTGGTCACTTGTGAAGTTTTTCTCTGCATGACTTTCAACTGCAATGAGAAAATAAACAGCTGCAAAGGCTAATAATAACAGGTACTTACCATAAATATTCACAGCTAGGATTTGTGAATCACTATGGGCTAAAGCAAACACACAAGAGATTGAGCTGCAGAATGGATTCCCATTACCTTGTTTTCCAAGAGCTTCTGCAATGATCGGATACTGGCATCTGGAAAAGCAACTCTGTTTTGGTGGTGGAAAATAAAAGGACATAAACATCGCTCAGAAAGATTAACAGCCTAGCTTACTTTCTTTTTACTAGGGTAATGGGAAAGAATCCAGTCCCTCCAAAACTGAATGCTGTTAAAAACAGTTAATCCACAGGTGAATGTTACGCTTCGTAACAAACTCTTTCACAATGTGCCTTTTCAGTGAGTCATTTGGAAAGACGGTCTTAAAAGACAAATACTTAATGCTAAAATGCCAAGAAAGCTCAACAGTGAAGACTTGGTTTCAGAAGTATTCTTCCTACTCAGTTTCTTCATTAAAAACAACAATAACAACAGCAACAACAAAAACAAAAAACATCTGATTCTTGACAATAATATATTTACAAGACAAACTAGGCTTTTTTCACAATGCAATGAACTACACATTCCATGAAGCATTACAAAAAATGCAATCTAATCAGTAATGTTGAGGCAATATAAAACTATTAACAATACATCATGCATAAAATATAATATATTTGACATTCAAACATGTAATTATAATGTGTCATTCACGATGCTTTATATGAGTACAGTGGGCACATTTTCATAACAACAGTGATTGTTATTAAAACTATTAAAATTATGCTAAAATCACATTGCTTGTGACTTTTATAGAAATGCATATAATTGCTTAACAAATCTATAGATTTATTTAGAATGATTTGCGCTATATATTACTTCTAAAACATATATAATGGAGAAAATCAGTTTTTTTTTTTGCACTATATGCCAAAAGTAAGCATTGTAAAGAAAAAGCTAGTCCTGTTTAGGAGTATGGCAGCCTGTTTGAGCTTCCTTCCTGTTAAACTCTCATGCCATAACATTTGATCTAGATCTGATTTATTGGCCCGTGTGCTGACTGCACTTCCTTTATACATTAACTTAACATTTGAGGAACATATTCTATAGAGTTTACGTCTCTGAGGAGCTCTGTTATCTTTGTATCTTTTTTCTTTAAATTAGTGAAGAACTGTACTTACAGCACTAACATAAAAAAGCTAAATGGCTAAAAAAGTTGTAAAAAGCTATATATATATATATATATATATATATATATATATATATATATATATATATATATCATATTAATATCATTCTTTTATTTTTATTAAAAATTTAAGAGAGAGAGTGTGTGTGTGTGTGTGTGTGTGTGTGCATATATATTTACACACACACACACACACACACACACACACATCCACACACACACACACACACACTCATACACACACACACACACACACACACACACACACACACACACACACACACACACACACACACACACACACACTCTCTCTTTCTCTCTCTTAAATGTTTAATAAAAATAAAAGAATGATATTAATATGACATTAATTGATATTAAATTATCTAAACAAATATCTAAACACATAAAATTAAATTTGCAAATGTATTACATGAGATAAACTCTTATCCTTTTTTATATTGGCTAGGAACGTATAAGGACATAGAAAATCTATGGTATGGTGACATTACTGTTGACTTTTCAGAAGTGATTGCTCACGATGCACAGCAGTGGTCTAAAGTGCCAGTCTGTGTCGCGGTGGGCAGTGAACAGTGGTTAGAGCTGACATTTATGTTCTCATCGCTCAAATCATGGTCTCCACCTAAGCTGCCCACATCTGGCTATTTATAGAAAAGAAATGCACTCAAAAATAGTGACTAGTCCCAAACAAATTCAGCCCTGTCAGACTCTTGAACAAGTATAGCATGAGCAGAGCAAGATAAAGAGACGAGGGAGGACAAATAGTACTAGCTGCTTTGACATTTTCCATAATGAATCATCTTAACATGCTTTGCACTCATCAGATTCTCGGTCAAGTTCAAACCACCATGATCTTACTCCAAATCAGATCGCAGAAGACAAGATTACAAGTCATCAGATAGCACTCTCATTTAAAGGAGCGTGATCATTCAAATTCCTGTAAAGATCCTGTATTTTAGTTTAAAGATGACAGATAAGTTTATAGGCTGTTAGAAACGGCCAGCAATGGTGTGATGATGTTTGGTCTGTGTGAGATCTTGCATCATTCGGTGGAGATGGTGCTATTATGTCTAGCTTGTGATGGTGGGCTAACAGAAAACGTGACAAAAGCTGAACTTTTGAATGAAAAGTGCAGTTTATTCTCAAAAGATACTGTGCTTCAGGCTTAATGTGGTCACATCACATGACAGATCCCTCATTCTTTCCTTTCATGAGTGCGTTTATGTGAACTGACTCACACTACGGTGGAATTGGCATCTGGCACGGCAGATCACAGCTTCGGAGGAGTCAGTCGGGAACGTCCTTTAACTCGTTCCACTTCAGTGACGTCAACAAGAACATTAACTATGAGAAAGAGTGAAGTCACAAGATGAGGCACCGCATGTGTAAACCAGCACAAACACATTAACGGCTTGGCACATCCCAGTGGTCCACGCAAGGATATGAATAAAGAAAAAAGAATGGAAAGATGAACGATAATGGGAGTTGTTCTCAAACACTGAGCATAAAGAGCAGCTCAAAACTGATATGAATCAGAGATCATGGACTCCACCCTACAGGGTCAAAGAGCTTCTTATAAATGAACTGTGTCATTTTCATTAGCGTCAGCAAACTGAATTACAAAAACAGTGACAACAATCTTTTCCAAACCCTATATAAGTTTATAGATAGAGACATAGATAAAGGTTTATAGTTTTCTTTCTGTGTGTGAGTCAAACTGTTCTTTTTATTCATGTTTGTGCATGTGTGTGCGTGCAGCCTCATCTCATTATTTTGGATGTTCGGATCGATGCTGAAAAATACACTATAGATGTACAGGCAGCATCTACAATGGTTTTAAAGCAATAGAAATATAAATTTATGTATGATTATTTTTAATGCTATAAATATATTTGTGTTGTTACATTTGGTCCATTTACACACACACACACACACACACACACATATATATATATATATATATAATGAGGAGCCAAATGGGAAATAATTATATAAAAATCTGAATATATAGTTATAAGCCTGAATATATAAATTTAAACTGTGAATATATAATTATAAGTCTGAATATATTATGTATGAATATATATATATAAGTAAATAACGTAATGGGCAGACACATACAGTCACATTAATATCACATATATCAATAATCACATTAATTTATTTATACAGCTTTGCAGTAAAAACTAAATTTTGAATTTGTAATAAGTGTGGAACTGATCTTAATCACTGCTGAGGATAGAGATGAATATTGTTTAAATACATATACTTAACGTGATGTTGTTTTGAGAATGTTATATATATATATATATATATATATATATATATATATATATATATATATATATATATATATATATATATATATGTATATATATTTTCTTTTCAGTACAAAATATATAAACACTACTAATAAGATACATTTACACTTTTTGTATTCAAAAAATAAACTTTGCTATCTTTGTGTAATTTATTATAATTGAATATGATACTTAAATATTTAATAAAAATATTTAATAATATATATATATATATATATATATATATATATATATATATATATATACTCTCATGAAAACAAGTCTTATTATCCTACATTTAATTTTATATTATTTAGAGAATGTTTATTTATTTCTCTGGGAACAGAAGAAACCAATCTTTTTGTTTTTCTTGCTTTCCAGTAAAAATATAAAAAAATGTTTTAACACAACACAATTCTATGGATTCTAAAAATGTGGATTACAGCACATAAATGAAATGTAATGTTGCATTTTTGGTGTATTGTAAATATTGTAATTGTCACAGAATAAAAGGAAACATTATCAATTCAACTGAGTCAACTGCGTTTAGCAAATATGATTGAAAACTCGATTTTAATGATAATAAATACAGTGTCAACTAATTAAAGGTACAGTTCACCCAAAACCTGCATGACCTGCATGAAACCCGAAACCTTCCAAAGAAAGATGTTTTGAGATTGTTGGTAACCATATAGTTGATGATAGCCTTTGAACTCTACAGCAAGGAAAATAAATAAATAATAATAATATTTAAGTCAATGGTTACCGTTGATTGTCTGATTACCAACATTGCTCATAATACCTTATTCAATACATATGAATACTCATGAGATCACATTAGGGTGTGTGTGTGTGTCATTTTATCCCTCGCTAAAAGCTATCAATGAAACATCACTCAAGCTTTATGCTGTCTGGACTCCAGTAACGTCTAGACTGATATGTTCCTGCTATCGTCTCCTGGCTGTCTTTGTGTGTAGTTTTGTCATGGGTGGCCCTGCTCGTTGCCAGCCAGAGAGATTGTTGGAGGTTTGATTCCTGCTGTCAGAGACTAAACAGACTGCTGTGCATTTTATCTATTAAACACAGCTCCTGCAGACTGAGTTATCACAACCATGCCAAAAACTGGAACACATTTGGTGTGTATTAATAGATAATTATAAACAATTACGAGTGCCAAGCCAACAAGTGCAGAGGAAAGGTCATTCCATGGCCTAAATAAAATGGGTGACTTGAAAAGGAACTAGCAGGTAGAAATGCAATTTATATTCACAGAAGTCAGGGTTTATCTTTTTACCCGGCTGGCTTGGATTGTCTCCTCTGTCCCCTCCTGGATATTCCCACATTAGTAGTGTCCATGCCGATCTCCAGGGCCGGGAGGCTGGGAAAGGCAGCAGCCTGGTGTTCTCACATTCAGTCCAGGACGCTCGTATATTGGCCAGATGTGTGGATGAAGAAACCAGCTCAGATGTGCTTAGAGCAGCACAGCCAATCGCTGAACATCAACACAAACCTGCAGGGAGACATCAGCTGATTACTTGATTTAGGGATGAGGTTGGACCGTGAGGAACTGATCTAGATTGATTTCATGGAAAAGATGCTGGTGTAGCAGAGGGGCTCCAGTTTCATGCGCATGCAAGGTTTGTACTATTTTAAAATATATGCAAAGGTATCCAACATTCATTACAAATGAAAATGCAAACATATGGAATGGTTAGGGTTTAGTAACACCTAATTAAATGTACTAGGTTTAGTTTTAACAATCAAACTACCCACATTTCTGCAAACACGATGAAACTGCCTGTTACAAATCATCTGTTGTTTTAGTTTAAATATAACATTTATATACGTATAAACATGTATCCACTACAATAAACTAAATAGAACATGAAAATGTCACCTTGTGTTCACCACAGCCCTTGTTTCAGATTCAAAAACAGGGGATGATGGAACCAGAAGTAGTAAAATGCTAAAAAATTAATTAAAAAGTTAAATTTATTTCCGGGTTTTGCCGTACAAAAATATGTCATCCCTGTAGCAGTCAATGAAATTGATGTTTAATAAATGTATTTAAATATCCAAATTCATTTTAGCTCTCGTTCATTCACACTGCAAAGGTGAACATCTTGAGACTCTTAGCAATGAAAATGACTGTTTTACTCACCCTCAAGGCATCCTATGTGTATATGACTTTCTTGTTTCAGACGAACCCAATCGAAATTACGTATATTAAACATTGTTGTGGTTATTCTAAACTCTATCATTGTAGTGGGCAAGTGTTTCTCTTCAACAGTCCACAAGACGTCAAATAAAGTGCGTGCATCCATAATAAAACGTGCCTCACATGGCTCAGGGCATCATTAAAGGCCTCCTATAGCAAATAAAAAAAAATCCATATTTCAAATGTAATAAACACTTTTTTTCTCACTTCCGCTGACTGTACGAGGAAGCTGTTATGTATCCTAGTCTCATGAGTTTGTTTTACAGGAGCAAAGGAAGCAGTTTCCTTATATCTAAATCCTACGACATTTTTCTCTACAAACCCTCGTTTTGTACTTCTAATTTGAGACTGGCATTTTGTTTTGTTCTCTCTCAGTGTTCGTCACTAATCACGCAACGCCGACATACTGCGTCATTCATACCACAGTTAGATGAAGTGAGAGAGAAGTGTTTATTACCTTTGAAATATAGAAATGTATCTTACAAAAATGCATGGATTCGCTACAGGAGGCCTTCATTCACCCCCCAGAGGCATGTTTTATTATGGATGCGTGCACTTTATTTGATGTGTTTTGGACTGTTGAAGAGGAACACCCACCCACTACAATGATTGAGCTTAGTTCACTTAGTATGAATATCTATACCCCTAAAGTGACATAAACAAATGCTAAATGCAAAAATCAGTACGTCAAATGAGTAGGATGTCCAAATCAGCAGCAAACATTAAACAGTATGCAAACGATACCTGTACAAAATACTGCATCTGCTGAGATTCAATTGTGAGCGAAATCTGGACAATTTACTATCCCATAATGCCATTGGAGCTGCAGAACCATTAGATTTGAAACGTTTGAACAAAAAAAGGCTGAAACTGTGGCTCTTTTGAAGTCTAAGTGACTGTTGCACACACTTGATTCAACGCATACTATGAGTCAAAGGACAATGGAAACATGGTGTATATAGTAAATCCAGTGCATAAATACATCTGGCACTGTGCTAGTTTGGCACTTTTAGCACCTGGTTTAACTGGCTTGTGGGTGTTTAATGAACAATATGCAGGTTTTCTGATAAACAGCAGTTTAATGCATTTGCCCCTGTATTACATAACAGCTTTCTAAAATATATAACTACAATTTCTTATTAGTCATGCTGCATCTTCTCTTATCTGCAAAGAGGACAACATGGAATAAAAATAAGACAGAAAGATAAAGAAAGGGTGGTGAAGCTTAACAAACTGCAGACTTGCAAACCGCAGCTTGTACTGTGTTAGAACACCTTTTCTTCCCCCACACTGTGAACAAGTGCAAGAAGAGTAGGCGGCAACATAGCAGATTAGAAAGAGGGAGAGATAGAGAGAGAGTTTCAGGTCACTGACACCGCAGCCTCAACTTACTCCAAGACTGAAACTGAAGGCCAGTTGCCTGGACTGACCAGAGGAACCCAACCCCGTGAACCGGCTATGTGTCGACATCTTCCCTTTCAGCAGTCATTGCACTTTCACAATCTCCACGAGCAAAGTGGAACATCGACAGGAAACCACTTTATCGGGAGCACACACTTTCTCAGAAAGCCATCGCACATTAAATACAGTTAGAAGGGACTAAAGCATAACACGAAACACTGGGTCATGGGTTTGACTCTCAGGGAACACACTCAAATGTGCATTCAATGCACTGTACGTCATTTCGAATAGACAAAATGTAGGATTGGGACACAGTCTGTGAATTGGGCTCCCTCTCAAATGGTTTAGATGTTTTTGTTGTTGCATTGGGACATGCTGAAATGAGCATGAGAGACGTGCTGGTATCTTGTTTAAACCAAGACTGCTGCCAATAAACGCCCACACGCGTCTTTGATCTGACATGTAAAAAAAATAAAAAAATAAAATGAAGCCATGCAGAGGACAGTTTTGTGATCTTCTTGACTGATGCCCTGTATAACAAAAAGATATAAACACCAAAGCGAAATGCAAGCAAAAAGACGTGCCTTGGTATTTGATTTAGACAAACACACTTTATAATCTATACTCAACCTGAAAGTGTGGTTCAACTTCTCTGTTTGTCACTATGTCTAGCACACAGTATATGTGATGTGTATTTCATCATTAACAGCATCACTGTTTACTTGTTTGTGTGACATGGACATGCATGTGCCTAATTACTTTTAAGAACTAGTCAAATAAGAAAATGGCAAATTGGCAGTGTTTTCTTACTTTTACTATTAAGTTATATTATTTGTGATTTCCCTACATGCTGAATTCAACTGAGAATAAACAATAATAAAATAATTTACATTCATACATTCATCTAAAAAAGTAAAAATCACTTACATCTCTCTGAACACAAACTGATTAATACAATGTTACACAAGTGAACCAGATTCAAAGCAAATTTCAGTAGCCTTTATTTTATTCTGAATCAATGAATAAGTGAAACGTTAACTCATTTATGAATTTGCAAACTGATTAAAACAGTGTTTACGGAAGTACATATCAGTTGTTCTAGGATCAATTTACTCTCAGATCTCGGCTTATTTTTAGTCAGGGTGTCAGATACTTGAGAGAAACCGATTCACGGATTTGCCATGAAATGGAAATTCACCCAATCTGTTTTCTAAATGCATTTTATAGATCTCATTGTGGACAATTCTTTGGTGCATACATTTCATTTTTGCCTTTCAATACTTGATAAAAAATTACACTTCAGTGATCTTCTAGATTCTAGTCTCACTGATGAACTCACTCAGATGTCACAATGAAACAAAATAATCTGTCACAGACTGTTCCAATTCAGTCTGATTTGGGTGAACTAGTTCAAAATATTTTATTTTTTTACACAAACTGGACATCGTCATTTGATATCAAAAGGAGGAATTTTCAGAAACGTATGTCCTTGGCGTTTCGGTAACTGATTTGCCCACTGGACAAAACTAAACAAGCTGATTTAGTTTCAGACTAAAACTTGGGAAATACATTTATAGATAACATGATTTTATTTAAAATGGATATGACCTCTGCAAATGAGGAGGACACAGAGGAAGAAGTCAAGTGAAGACACTTTATAAATGAAAGTACCAGCCTGTGCTCGGGAAGACAGTAATGGAAAGCATCTGTGTGCAGCGGTGCTGGGGAGGATCCTTGTATTTTTAGCTGAGGATGTGGCTCTCATTTACCTGCAGACGCATAGAGCAATGATTTATTGATCCCAGCGTTTGGCCGGCCGCTCCAAAGCTAAATTAATCAGGTGCGAGACACATGGAGCCTTCCGACAGACAGGGAAAAAAGAAGGAGGGACAACGAGAAGAAAAGAGAGATTGCAGACAAGGGAAGGGCAGCATGAGTCAAATTGGAAACATGTCCAATCTGGCTGAGCATATCTTATCTTCAGGTGAGAGACGATGACCCCCTGCGGTGGAAGGCAGGATCAGGGCTTCTAGACGATGCCTGATCCTCATGCTCTCGCTCGGTCTCTCTCTCTGTGGCTTTGATGTACAACTGGTGCATTTTAGGCACGCTCTCTCACTGACGCACTATTTTTATCTGCTCTCAGGTGGGATTGGGATCAACTGGGACAATCTTTAAAAGTCCAAAACTGAAAATTCTGTCATAATTTTTTTTTGCATGTTTTCTGCAAGAACTTAACTTAATATGTTCTGTAAAATATACTTTGAAAAAAAATATACACAATAGACATCAACGGGTTCAACATTAAGAAAAACATCATCAAAGTAGTCCATGTGACATCAGAGGGTCGGTTAGAATATTTTGAAGCATCGAAAATACATTTTGGTCCAAAAATAACAAAAACAACAACTTTATTCAGCATTGTCTTCTCTTCTGGGTCTGTTGTGAGCGCGTTCACAGCACTGCAGTTTAGTGATATCCAGTTTGCGAACTGTGGATTAATGCTTATTGGAGACGCAAACCGTTTCAAACGATTCAGTTCGATTTGGTGAACTGGTTCAAGAAGAACCGGTAAAATCGAATTATTCGTTAGCGAACCGGATATCACTAAACTGCAGTGCTGTGAACGGGCTCACAACAGACCCGGAAGAGAAGACAATGCTGAAAAAAGTCTCAGATAAAGTCATATTACGAAAATGCATTCTACTTCACATATTATTTTAAATAGTACATACTGCACAGTATTCAGTGGGTATCCGTTTAGGATTCAAGCCGCTATAGCCATTGTCTTGCTGACTGTTTATGAACTGAAACAGCTGTAATGGGTCACAAACCCTCTGCATTCACGGCTCCAGCATTCCTGAAACCTTTAGCACAGGATGTGATATTCAACATGCTGATGAACTGCACTGAACAATTAACTCAACAATGTCCACAAGAACACAATAACAACCCTAAACAAAGTGAATGCGTCAATCTCTGAACCCACTTGTTGACAGTTCCGATTGGGGGGTCAAACGCAGATTTCTGCTTGCAGCTCAGGGTGTACGGGGCCAGGTTTGGCCCCGCAGGAAGTCTGCAGGATGCTCCTCAAAAGGTCTCTACTTCCTCTGGCTTTGAAGAGGCCAGAGCTTCTGCAAGGAGGGCAGGGTGCCATACTCAGATCTGACGGATTTCCTTTTTCCTCAAAGATTCAGCTGAGTCTCCTCTTTTAAAACAGAGAGAGATAAAGAAAAAGAGGGTGGAGGAACTGAAAGGTGAATGAAAAGGGAGCATCTGTCGGGCATTTGCTTAAACCTTGAGCCAAAGCGTCTGGAGAGAATCTGATCTTGGCATTGCTATAAATATCGCTATATCCATGTAACTCTTATGAAAAACGGGAGGATATGAAATGAATCTCTTGACTTAAATGCCCTTAAATATATCTGACTTGTGGTAGCAGCCAGTAGCCACTCATAATATATAATACTGTATAAGTTATGGTAAAAACTAAATTTGGGTTATTGAAAGGTACTATTTCTACTATAAAATACTTGCACATACCAAGCCAACCAAAACTGATCTTTTACTTTTTCACTATGAATGCTGACTATGAGTTTATTTGGAGAGTGTATTATGAATTGATATTTTTATGCATGACAAAAATAGAAATGACACCTGTGTGAAAATCCCTTGCGATAAGATGTACCTAAAATTGTGCTTAGAAAGAGTGCTGTCAAATGATTAATCGCAATTAATCGCATCCAAAATAAAAGTTTCTGTGTACCTGATATATGTGTACTGTGTATATGTATTATGCATATAATAAATAAAAACACATTCTGTATATTTAAAAAAAATATATTTACATGTATAATAAATATGCACAGTACACATACCTATATTATGTAAACAAAAAACTTATATTTTGGATGCGATTAATCATGATTAATTGTTTGACATCACTAATTTTTACCTAAATAATATTTTTAATATACTTAAGAACTACATGTAATGCTTGGATGCCTAATTGCATGTTATTTGCAATGCAATGCAATGCAAAAACAAAAGTATTATAAAAAGTTTAATTTTACAATTTAAAAGGCACTTTGAAATAAAAGCCCACTTTTTAAAAGTCTATTAAGTCAGTCAAGAAATAAACACAGTTGTGAAAGTGTCTCTCTTTAAGTCACTTAGGTGGTCTTTTATTTCTTTGATGTTATCACCTGCAAGTACAGTTTTAAAAATATAGCTTTAAGATCTGAATTACACTACAAGTGCACATTCAGTACAACTAATCACACTTCCTCTGTCAATCAATCACCTTTCAGAGACTGTGCACGTGCACACACTCACACACATCCCAATAACTGTAGTGTTTTAAAAATAAATGAACTGCTAGTATCAGTTTCACATGGATCTGGCTTTCAGACACACACATGCACACGTCTGCACGCTGATAATGTGTGTGTCTGTGGGTGTGGATGTGAAAGGAGCAGTGGGCGGCAAAAACCACACACACCTTTAAGTGTGCCTCAGGTGCAAGAGGAGATAAAACAGGAGAGTATGACATCATGAATGATGTCATGAAGGAAGCATGTAGGATGTATCGCTAGCCAGAAATATGTGAGTGGCCTCTTCTTCCATTATCCTGCAAATAAGTGACTAAAATGTTCACAAACATGATTTTAAAAGGGAAATTAAACCAAACAGATGATCTGAAATGGTTTGTGTGTGACTATATGACATAAATATTTTATTTTGTTATGTACGTATATGTCTGTAATGTCACAGTCTCATATCTGCCACCTGTTCTCTGTTTGGGAGTATAAAGGTTGATCTGGCCTTGGTTCAAGAATGTGTTTTATACATGAATTTAAAAAACAAAGGCAGCAGCCGGTCACGTTCACTGCTGCATGACTCCAATGACCACTCTGACCTCTGTATATAGGGCTCCATGATTCCTTTTAATGCTATTGTGACATTTCACAGTGTACATGATTTCAGTTCATAAGATATTACTATTATTCAATAAAAAAAAAAAAAAAAAAACATAATACAGAAATTAATTAACCTTTGCTTGATTTTGTTAAACCTCTAATGCTGTTTCATTTGATGATTTGATGCTTTTCTGATTACAATAATTCAATCCAATCACTGAAACATAATCCTGAGAGGTTAAAAATGTAAATCACTGAATTCTGTAATAATAATAATAATAATAATAATAATAATAATAATAATAATAATAATAACAATAATAATAATAATAATAATAAAAATAATAAAAGATTTTCCTGAACCATAAAAAAGTTAAACTTTTAATAAATTGTTGTTATAGTTTCACAATTTCAATCAATACGTCATGCTTTCTGATTGCTATAAGTTCATTTAACCATTAAAATAGAATCCTGAAAACAGAAAGCATCTAAAAAAACAATTCATAAGGCCCAATACATATAAAGACTTCTAAATAATGACACTGATATATCAACACTTAAAGTATATTTGGACAGAGCATGTTCTTTATAATAATAAATAATGTACAGCATGGCCATATAAATACTGTATGTTTAAACACATTCTTTCTATAGAGTTTGTAGATAAATCTATGTAAATGACTGTCGTTTTCCACATTCCCAGCTGCGGGATTGTTTAGTCTTGTTGTTGAGTTTCCCCGCTGTGATAAGCGGCAGGGTAAACACGGCCGGTGGGACCCGAGTGGGGTGCGCTCACACTGGGCTGACGGCCGGCCGACAACACAGGCTGTGGCCCTCTCAACAACCACATGCAGGTCAGGAAACATCTGGGTGACTGAAAGCAACAGATGCTGTAGCCCGATAAGGGAAGCACTCTCCACCCCAATGAACCGGCCTCTCACACATCCAGGTGGGTCCTAACCTTGGCTGAGACTGTCTGAAGGACTAAATAATCATATCAAGTCTTTCTTTTCAACAGAAGGGACAAACACCTGGCCAGACTGAGTGATTATGACTCGCAGCTATTGTTTGGTTATTATTGTTCTCTGGCGGGTTTGATCCATTGTCTGACGGGGGTCTCTGGAGGAACCATCTAAAACCGATTAAACCACTCCGTGTCTCTGTCTGCGTCATCTCCTGTTTCGCTTGGAAAAGTTTGAAGTTACAAGAAGTCCAAATTATGAATCAATGGCTAGTCATTTATGCGTGTCTCCGGTCGAGGGCGATCGGCTTTGAACTGATTGAATTCACATCAGGCCTTTTTGATTACTCGGTGTGAAGTGCTTCAAGTAAAGGTTCACGCAACTGTTTTTGTCCGTACAATGAAGGTCAATGGGTTCAAATCGACTGCACTCCACTGACTTTCTATAAAACTGACAAATGTAGGAATTTCATATTTTGAGGGAACTTTAAACTGTGTCTTTAAAGTTGTCATGAAAGGAATTTTTTAAGTACTTTTTTTCCTACTGTGACACACACTGCATGAGTGAAATGGTTTATTGAGAAAAAATTTTTAAAATGTTAGGCATGACCAGAATTTGCTCTTTGGGAAATTACTGGAACATCTTTGTCGTTTGATGCTGCTGTTGTTTCATGTGTTGACAGGTTGCAGGAAGGAAGAGATAGTAATAAAACAATAATTAAAATTAAAAAAAAGAAACTTAATTAAAATGTTAATCAATTTTCTTGATAAAAAAAAAAAAAAAACCTTTGCTGTGCTTGTTTTTAGGGCCATACATTTACCAAAACTGTGTTCATATAAATTAAAATATATAATTGTAATAAAGTTCTTGCATGGGAAGAAGGAGGCGGGAACTGGCAGACAATCATAATGACTTTAATAATAAAATAAAGACAAAACAGCATGACAGCCCCTCGCGGACGACTGCCGCGCACAAACAAAAACCAAACAAAACTAAAATCCAGGCCTGGTCCTCTCTCGTCATTCACTGTTGTCGCTCCTCTTTTATATCCTTCCGATCCCCTCCGTGGGACTCAAGACCGGTGGGCCAAGCAGATGTCGCTCATTTCCAATCACTCCACCGGCCTCGCTCCGTTCCCATGGCTCTCAGCCCCGCCCCACTCATCATAATAATAATAATAATAATAATAATTATTATTATTATTATTATTATTATTATTGTTATTATTATTCTTTCAAAAATTAAAATAAAATAAAAAATGCACTTATTGTCATATTTCACTTTTAATATACAGTTATTTTATTTATAAAATGTAAAAAAATAATATGAATTTCTTTATTTTCTATTATTAAACCATCTAACTTTCATTCATACAAATCACAGGAAGTCCTTAAAGTTTATCTTAAGTCAAGTTAAGTCGAGTCACCTTTATTTATATAGCACTTTAAACAAAATACATTGTGTCAAAGCAACTGAACAACATTCATTAGGAAAACAGTGTGTCAATAATGCAAAATGATAGTTAAAGGCAGTTCATCGTTGAATTCAGTGATGTAATCATATCATTTAAGTTTAAATAGTGTCTGTGCAATCATTTGCAATCAAAGTCAACGATATCGCTGTAAATAAAGTGTCCCCAACTAAGCAAGCCAGAAGAGACAGCGGCAAGGAACCAAAACTCCATCGGTGACAGAATGGAGAAAAAAACCTTGGGAGAAACCAGGCTCAGTTGGGGGGCCAGTTCTCCTCTGACCAGACGAAACCAGTAGCTCAATTCCAGGCTGCAGCAAAGTCAGATTGTGCAGAAGAATCATCTGTTTCCTGTGGTCTTGTCCTGGTGGTCGTCTGAGACAAGGTCTTTACAGGGGATCTGTATTAATTTAATTTAATTTAATTTAATTTAATTTAATTTAATTTAATTTAATTTAATTTAAATTAATTTAAATTAATTTAAATTAATTTAATTAATTTATGCATTTAGCAGACTCTGGGGCTCTAGTTGTCCTTGTCTCCGCTGTCTTTCAGTCTGCCTCCCGAACAATGTTAGGTAGGTTATTCCTGAGTTCAGGCGCCAAATAGGAAAAGTATCTGACGCCCACAGCTGATTTTGACACTCCAGGCACTATCAAAATTGCCTGAGTTTTGAGAATGCAGCGAACGTGGAGGATTATAATGTAACAGGAGCTCATTCAAATACTGAGGTGCTAAACCATGCAGGGCTTTATAAATAATAAGCAATATTTTAAAATCTATACGATGCTTGATAGGGAGCCAGTGCAGTGTTGACAGGACCGGGCTAATATGGTCATACTTCCTGGTTCTCGTAAGAACTCTTGCTACTGCATTTTGGCCTAGCTGTAGTTTGTTTACTAAGCGTGCAGAACAACCGCCCAATAAAGCATTACAATAATCTAACCTTGAGGTCATAAATGCATGGATTAACATTTCTGCATTTGACATTGAGAGCATAGGCCGTAATTGAGATATATTTTTGAGATGGAAAAATACAGTTTTACAAATGCTAGAAATGTGGCTTTCTAAGGAAAGATTGCTATCAAATACCACACCTAGGTTCCTAACTGATGACGAAGAATTGACAGAGCATCCATCAAGTCTTAGACAGTGTTCTAGGTTATTATATGCAGAGTTTTTAGGTCCTATAATTAACACCTCTGTTTTTTTCAGAATTTAGCAGTAAGAAATTACTCGTCATCCAGTTTTTTATATCGACTATGCATTCCATTAGTTTTTCAAATTGGTGTGTTTCACTGGGCCGCGAAGAAATGTAGAGCTGAGTATCATCAGCATAACAGTGAAAGCTAACACCATGTTTCCTGATGATATCTCCCAAGGGTAACATGTAAAGCATGAAAAGTAGCGGCCCTAGTACTGAGCCTTGAGGTACTCCATACTGCACTTGTGATCGATATGATACCTCTTCATTCACTGCTACAAATTGATGGCGGTCATATAAGTACGATGTAAACCATGCTAATACACTTCCATTAATGCCAACAAAGTGTTCAAGTCTGTGCAAAAGAATGTTGTGGTCAATTGTGTCAAACGCAGCACTAAGATCCATTAGAACTAATAGAGAGATACACCCACGATCAGATGATAAGAGCAGGTCATTTGTAACTCTAAGGAGAGCAGTCTCAGTACTATGATACGGTCTAAATCCTGACTGGAAATCCTCACAGATACCATTTTTCTCTAAGAAGGAATATAATTGTGAGGATACTACCTTTTCTAGTATCTTGAAAGGAAAAGGGAGATTCGAGATTGGTCTATAATTAACTAGTTATTTGGGGTCAAGTTGTGGTTTTTTGATGAAAGGCTTAATAACAGCCAGTTTGAAGGTTTTGTGGATATATCCTAATGACAATGAGGAATTAATAATAGTCAGAAGAGGATCTATGACTTCTGGAAGGACATATTTTAGGAGCTTAGATGGAAGAGGGTCTAACATACATGTTGGTATAGATGATTTAACAATTTATACAATTCTTCCTCTCCTATAGTAGAGAATGAGTGGAACTGTTCCTCAGGGGGTCTATAGTGCACTGTCTGATGCGATACTGTAGCTGACGGCTGAATGGTTACATTTTTATGTCTAATAGCATCGATTATAGAAGTAAAGTAGTTCTTAAGTTGATAAGCACTTCTTTTTCCAAGTATGGGAAGATGTTTCTGTACGTGTTGGGTTCTCAAATGTATGTTAAAGTGACTCAAACTCAGAGCAGATTCAGAGATGGAGTTTATGTGGAGCAGCATTTACAGAGAATCAAGCCGCTCTGAGATGCTGAGAACACAGGATCATCAGCTTCTCAAGTGTAAAAGGACACAGTGCTGTGCTTTACTCTGAAACACACTGAACATATATTTATTTAATGAAATCACAGCCTTTGTGATTTGACAATCTCACTACTACACCATATAAAGGTTTTGGTTTTATTTTAATTAATAGTGCAGCCCTATGTGCACAGAAAAATTATTTACAATAAATATATCCAATATTCCATTAAAACGTAATGTCAGCTTGACTGATTTCATGGTGACTTCAGACCTTGTAAGCTATTTCAAACTAGTGTGTTAAAGTGGATGAACGAAAGTAGCACATCTGTCAGCCGTGACCAGTGTTAAAACAATACTGAAGAAAATAGACAACATTTGCTATGAGTTTCGGAAACTTTGTTGTGCTCTCAGACGTCGCTGGCCTCATGGGACCAACTGCATCTGTTCCTCCTCGGCTCTAAGAAAACCCTCATGGGATCCAGCCATCAAACACACGTCTCTTTTCGGCATGTTATTCCTTTTCAAATCATACATGAAGTCTTTCGATGAGAGAAGTTCTGTTTAGCTTTTATGTTTTAGCAAAAGAGAAACAAACCAAAAAATGACCTTTTCCACTTCAGTTTTAGCATCTTACGCCAAGTGTGACTGATAAACCAGGAGGTGGATATCATGGACTGGGATTTGAAATAGCTTAAAAAATTAAACTTGAAAATTTTGATGAACAACCTAAACGAATTCTCCTGGCTATATTAGTTGCCGACTCACATAATCTGCCTCCATCCTCATCATTATCTGCTGTAAATAGCCACATGAGCATCTACACGACTCCCGGAGGGGTGCAGGGTCTGTGCTGGGAGGGCCGTCTCACAAACAGGAAGTGGAGGAAACAGCAGTGAATGTAAGAGGAAATGAGGACGTAGGGAGAGGTGTATGGCCACAATGCTGATGGGGGAAAAGGACGATTATAAATAGCCGAATGGCCTTCCCCACGCTGAGTGCCGGGTCACGGCTGAAACCTCAGACAATACAGAAACCGTCCTTGAGGTCAGGGCTGAGAGTGGGGCTGGGAAAGGTTTGGCTCTGTAAGCCAGTGACTAGAACATTTACATGATTGACTGACTCATTAGCTTTAATTTTAGTTACATTCCTAGTCAACCTCAAAATATCAACAAGTATGAGATTTTTGAACTAGCAGAAGAGAGGAAAACAGTGAGCGAGGAAGACGAGGTACTGTATGTAGATGAAACAATTCATGTTCCTGGTCATTACTGTGTAATTTCATGAGCTATCACACAAAATATTATGGTAATATAATGGTGTCAAACAAAACAAACAAGCTGTCTAATAGACAGAAATATTTAACTTATACTCATTGGAAAAAAAGTGCCTGTGGTGACATTTCTGCAAAATAATTTTATGTGGCAGTGGAATTTCCAGTGAGTTGCAGGTGAAATATATGGAAGTTTATCACACTGGGGTCATTCCTATTACAAAAGAAATGTCCAGTGAGTGCTCTAATGCGCTTGAAAATAAAATACTGCCTATACTTTACCTAACCGATAATATCAACAAACGCAAGAGTGAGGTAAAAATGCATTTGCTGAAGCGACCGTGCCGTTTTAGCTTGCTCATACAGGTCTTTGATCTCTTTTATGATGTATCCACATGCTCAGAGTAATGCTGTACCGGGTGTGCTACCGAGCAAGCCTACTATGTTAAAAGCCATACATACGGAGCTTATTAAGTGATGCAAGCATCAACATATATTAATTTACAAGTCATGCACTATGGTAAATGTGTTTTGAAGTCATAACATGGTACTGTGTGAGGAACCTTTCAAACATATGTCTTTATAAATCCGTGCCTCTGATCACAATTTGTGAAAAGTAATAAAAGTAAATTGCAGTTTTACTGCATCTAGTGTTCATTTCTTTGGAAACTGTAATTAATTGTATGTATAGGTCCAAAGATTTTCATCCACATAAAACCGATTGATAAAATACTGCAGACTCATTTTGAACTACACATACTTTTGTCCAATTAAATGCTCTTAATAACAACAAGGTCCCTTCCCTTAAAACCAATTGAATTTGACTAATAATAGAAGAGTTATTAATAAAGTTTCATGTATGTGATAAAACTATTGCCTACTGGTGATTGTGAAAGAGGCAAGCCCTTAGATATCTGGCTAAACATGCCATTTTCACAGGAAATACATCTTTAAGGTAATAATACTGCACTCTTTATCTTATTTTTTCACAGTCTTTTAAGAGTTTGTATGAAAAGATGAACTGAAAATACTATGGCATATCACATACAAAAATAGTACCAATGTAATACCACATCTGCTTCTGAAAGCACACACTTAATAAAATAAATTAACATGCAAACAAACAAAGACAGTGCAGGATTTATAATAAACAGTTTCTCAGAAAATGCTAGTAGATTTCACTAATAATTACAAATAAACAACAAGTAAAAACCAAAACAAATTTTTAAATAGAATGACTGAAATAGTATTGTAAAGCATAATTACTTGTTTTATTTACATTTTGAAATCATTTTGGTAAAGAACATATCAATTCTTAATCGTTCTTTAATGCTTGCATGTGTGCACAAACAACAACAACAACAAAACAGGTACTGTCATGTGACCTTCAACCTCTCATGGTTCCCTGCCATTTAGGAATATGATGTCACCTCACTCAAGGCCTCATGGGATAGAGAATGTCCATCGGATACATCAGAGTGGAAGCAGTAGGTCAGTTGCATATGTTTTTGTAACCTTTGGAATCTGTTGTGCTACCATAGAAAGTCACAAATTTAATATAATATCATGGTATATTTATCAGAGCAAAGGTGTACAAACCACACACCTGATTTGAATATACAATGGCTAATTTGGGCAAGTCAGAACTAAAAGTTATTCATTTCAGTATCTACTTCCTCTTTAGTGAAGGAAGTGAATCCTGCTAGATTGACTATGCAAAAATCTGCAATGTGTCTTGTTCTTCTCGAGGGATTTCAGCAGAGACTGTCACATGATACATAGAGAGGCTGTGGGAACTTAAATGGGGGCCTTTGTTACTTACACAATAAAAACATAAAGCTTTCAATCACGTTTAAAGAAGTGTGAAGGCCTGAAGTCAGTTCACCCAATGGTCACCCAGTGAACCCACAACAGCCAAAGGGTTCTGCCACTTCCTTCTGTGGTGAAATTATTAATTTTCTGTTTCGAAGGACTGTGAACTGTGTCTTGAGAGCCGCAACTACATGCGATGTTCCCTGAGCAATTTCAGTCCATTCTATCAAGTGGCAGTTTCACAGATGTATTTTGACAGGTATGATTCTCGCAGGGTCTCAGAGTCGGTCTCAAATCAGCCGTCAATTATTGTCTCTCTATTGTCTCTGACAAGTGGAGGCTGAGGACAGGAGCATGTTTGGGAGATTGTGTACCTTTCTTTGTGAGTGGCGTGTATCCTCACATTGTCACTTTGATGAATGGCCAGGTCATATTATATGTTGATCTTGGATTAGAAGTGGAAGTAACTTCCACCCTTGTCACAGTATGAAATGCATCCAGAATATCTTTCATGATAAATGTACTAAATTTTTCAACATTTGTGAATAGTTTACCTTCTCAAACTTGATTTTATATAGCTAATACAGTGAGTTTTATTACATTGTTTTATAGGAGGATGCATGTTGGGCGAAATACTCATTGGAAATTCTTATTAATTTATAAGTTCAGAAATTAGCATTACTACATGAAGTGAATTGAAGAGATTCTACCTGAATAGACTTGACTCATTGGACAGCTCTTTTTTCACTATTTAAACATGTAAACATTTGAGATTAGACACTTTTAGGACCATTTACAACTTACATTGCATTCAAGAAATACATAATAGATTTGATGCCATGCCCCTGGCATTGCTACCACAATATCATTGAATGACCTTATAAAATGATTGATTTTCAGTTCATTTATTATTAAGAATTTATTTTGTTTCAGTTAATGTTTATTTGATGTTAAGTAACTTTATTTATTTATTATGATTTAAAATTTTAACCCTTCATATCAGTACCATGCTGTAATTCACAAAGTACATTTAAATAAATAGTCATCCCTAATCTGAGTGTTGGGGTTTGTGGTATACATTATCTTATATATATTATTTCCCCCCACCAGCCCAAACCTTTATCAAGCAGCTTTTTCTTTTTTTTTCTTTTTCTTTTTCTTTTTCTTTTAAGCACTCTTGCAGTTTGATTATTAAAGTAGCTAAACAAATGTTCAGCTGAGGAAGAAATGCAGAAATCTGTCAATTTCCAACATCCCCAACTGATTCTATGCCATCTGGCCTGAAATCTCATCTCTTTTATTTTCCAGTACAAGCAGGACCAGCCCTCCAGCTTATCGAGATTTGGGAAAAAGTTACAAGAAAGAGTGGACAGTCTTTGCCTAGTAGCTCTTTACAGCCAAGGTCGTGATCCCTGGACCTGTTAAAGACCCCCTTGGGGTTGAGGCTGCAACCGGATATTTAAAATAACAGTGTGAGGGTCCTGGTGGAGCCCCGTGCTGTGTGAGGAGGGAGCAGGAGAGGTTAGAGGTCAAGACACTGGCCAGCATACATCAACCAGTGCCAGTGCAGAGCCAACAACTCTATCAATGAAAGACAAAGAGAAGAAATCCAGAGCAAATTAATGCAAGAACAATAAAACAAGCTGTTTAAAATACAACTAGAGTCCAGATTTGGAAAGATCTTCAAGGACGATATTGTGTGTGCTGTGACCTGAGCAGGCATGACAGTAAATATGGAGCCCTTCTCCATTCACTCTCCTCCTCCATACACAGAACTGACACCCAGACTCTAACTCATGTGTGCAGCTTGGGGCTCATACTCCCTGAGCGAGAAACAGGGGTGACGGGGAGTTACTATCCACCTTAAGGTGAAAGCCATATGTGCTGATCTGAACAATCTGAGGTCATCTCAAACAGGGCAGTAAGTTACAGTTACCCTCATGTCTGGTAACTCGGGAAGCACTTGGGAAGACACTATTGCACCACTGCAAAGATGCAATGATAACCTGATCAGGATTTCCACATTTTATTATTATTATTATTATTTTTTTTTTTTGTATAAACATGTTTACGTTTAAATGTTGCCAATTCATCCACATTGTAAGTTTCAGCATCTAGCTGAACTAAAAAAAAAATATGAGTCCATAATCCATAATTCTCCAGTGGAAATTTTGTCTCATCTGAATCAGGAGAGAAATCTGCACGGATAAAGCACCATTTACTTGGCAAAATAGTCCAGAACAGCTCTAAACAAATATTTTAACATTATAACAGGCGATTGACTTTTTCCTTGGACAAAGTGTTTTCTATTAAATTTGTTTTCTATTAAATTTAAACATAATAATGGTTTTGATTTATTAACAAACATGCATCTTTTGTCTTCTCCAGATGTTAACTGATGGACTGGAGTGCTGTGGATTATTGTGATGTTTTTATCAGCTGTTTGAACTCTCATTCTGACGGCACCCATTCACTGCAGAGCATCCACTGATGAGACACTGTTGTATTGCTACATTTAAAAAAAACTAACTAAATCATCTGCATCTTAAAGACCTGAGAGTGAGTACATTTTCATTTTTGGTTAAACTTTTCCTTTAAGCTTTATATATATATATATATATATATATATATATATATATATATAATATGTCTACATATTGATTTTCAGTACAAAGCTTATATAGACAATACATCAGTCTGACCAAGCTAGGAAGCTTTTTTTTTTGTCAAAAGGTTTTATGTTCATAAGATACACAGAGTTAATTGAGTCTAAATGTTTGACTGTGCACCTCAGCAAAGGTAGTCTTTAACCTTTAATCTTACGTGTTATGTAATATTCTCTTTCATACGATTTGAGCTCTACAACATCTCGAAAACTAGATTGATCTGAGGCCAATAGTGGTTAGTGCAAAACAGCCTGTATGTGCTGTCTGCAGTGGAAACTAAAAGGTCAGGACGGGCGGCAGTTTGCTGACTGCTCGCGATTCGAAAAACAGACAATGTGTGGAAACGAACGTAGAGAGGAGAGACCGTGTTAAGCAGGGAGGTACAAGTGTGACTATATGCATGTGTTATCAATGTTTGTGATGAATAAAATGTGCACGAGTGAGAGACGGCAAAGACGAGGTTGAAGGAAAATGACATTTTTGTGGAAGATCAGAAAGAAGAACAATGTAAGCTCACACCTTCACAGAAAGTGATAAACAAATCCACAGATCCCCAGGGTGTGTGAAGCAAGGGGAACCGCACGGTCCTCATGTTCTCCCTCTGCACATTAGCATATTTATAGACCCTTTGAAAACCCAAAGGCACCAAAAGCACCACATCAGTGGCCTACAGCACACATTGACACATGCGCATATTCACACCACACACACGCACACGCATACGCAGAGACATGCAAACATACACACACAAAAGAAAGAAAAGGCACCTGTTGTGCAAACCACAATGTTTACTGAAGGCCAAATTAGAGCGTCTCTGTGGCAACAACAGCAGATTGAATCACCACCCACAGCTCTGGCCTGGAAAAAAAAATTACCTGCTTAAAAAAAAAAAAAAAAAAAAAAAAAATTGTGAGTATGAAAGGTGAACAAACCAAAATCCCAGATCAGTAGATAAACACCGCAGTGCATTGTTACAATGCAGACAAAAACAATAGGTGCACTGTAATCCCATATGGATTTATGACATTCTGCAGTTTCTGCACGATCTAAGACAAACGCAATCGACTTTTATAGTCATGCTAAATTAAGTTTGACAATGCATACTAAAAGGCTGAACCAGGCTATATTTGCTTTACTTAATTTAGCAACAAAGCTCACAAGGGCCCCTTTCCTGAAGTCTGCATCTGTTCTGAACAGTGTTCATGTGTGAAGAGCTCCTCTAGTGGTGCTTTCTGAAATTACACCATGCACAGGTTGCATGCACACTGTACATGAGGTTACTGACTTTTCAGGCATCTGAGTGCATCATAAGTATAATGGTATGTAATTTTCTCAGTTACAAATCAAATTTTGGCCACACTTCATGGGACAATTCTCACTATTAACTAGCATGCATAGTACAAGCACATTGGCTGTTTATTAGTACTTACAGTATAAAGCACAAATTAATGCTTTATTCTGCATAAGCATAACTACTTAACAACTACCTTAATAATGACTAATAAGCAGCTAAATAGAAGGGTTATTGAGGCAAAAGTCCTAGTTAATGGTTAGTTAACAGTGAGAATTAGTCCTTAGAGTTTGACCTAAATTGTATGTTTGCTATTAATTTAATGAAGCCCTAGAACTATCTACTTTTAGTTTTATTTTATGCTCATTATTCAGTACCTGGATCCAAATCGTTACTTCTAAATTTCTAACGTTGTATTTATTACTGGCACTATATGGTGCAAGTGCTGTGTGTGTATGGAGAGTTTTGGGTCCCTCTGTTCTTCTGTAATGAAACTATAATTGGAAGCATGTGTGTGTGTGTGTGTGTGTGTGTGTGTGTGTGTGTGTGTGTGTATGTGTGTGTGCCATGCTGGGGGTGGAGAAATACTCGCATTGTGAACGAGTGTAAGACTTATGAGAAAAAGAGACAAAAAGGGGTAAAGAGTTTGGTTTTCATGCACTGTGTGTGTGTGTGTGTGTGTGTGTGTTGGGGCATGAGAACATAAAGCCCCACATAAACAATCAGATTGTGAAAGAGCCGGGAAGCTGGGAACCATCGTGGGGGTGTTAGACAACATGGGAGTGGGGTTGCGTTTTTAGCCCAAGGCTGAGAAAATAAAAGGTCTGGTTGCATCATGTATTATTAATATTTTATAAACATATTAAACTATTATACTACCTATTTATGCACAGCTGGATCTGCAATGATCCTGTACTGTTCCCAACTGTCCATCATTTCATGTCATCTCTCCACTATCAAGTCAATAGTATTTACAAAGCCTTACCTACCACTTCATAAACTTTGACTGGCTTTCATTACATAACTAGAAAGAGAATAATCCACCAAACAGCGACAGATTAACAACACAGCAGTAAGATACAGTAGTAGCTGTTTGCAAAGGCTCTATTATTATTGTTCATATTTCGTATGGAGTATTTGGACCTGGCAACCATCAAAAAAAGATACTGCATAGCAACAGATTAAGATTTACCAAACAGGACAATTAGCTTTATAGCACATCATTTTAATATTCTGCTTGCGTAACTCGTAATTGCACAGTTCTGAGAAAAAAATTAAAAATAAATAAATAAAAATGCAATTGCAAGATAGAAAGTTAGAATTATGATACATATCTTAATTCTGATTTAGCGTGTTTATATCTCACACTTCTGGCTTTAAAACTGGCAATTGTGAGTTTATATAACTTAATTCTGAGAAAAAAGAAAAATGCAATTACATCAAAAGTAATTGTGACTGCACTGCAGAAAAATTAAGAGTAATCCCCTACTTTTTCAAGGGAAAAGTAATTAAATTATAGTAATTGATTAGACCCAGCACTGTACATTATTGAAAAAAAAGTTTTTGTTTGTTTGTTTCTTTAGTTAAAAAACAAAAACAAAATGACTGCTCATTCAAACATAGAAACATAGGTCAAAGGTCACTACTGTGTCTTTTCTATGTCTCTCTCCTGTCCTCGCGCTCTAATTTGTTCAGTCTCTATCCTCGCTGATTTACAGAGTTTCATAAACTGGCCCAAACTGTTTAGAGAAGCCAAATCTCCTATTTTCATTACTGGCTCAGTGCCAGGAAAGTAATGCTTACAGCTCTAAGAAAAGAAAGAGCAGCTTTCATTTATGGGGATAAATTACAACAGGAGAGAGAGGTAGTGAATGAAAAAAAGGTAGCACAATAAAAGACGTGAGCGATATAAATAGCGAGGGTAGGCAGAGGGAAAATGAGACAGGGTTTACACACTCCCCTGCACCTTCACTTTACTCACACGCACCTGAACCCTGCTTCTCATCACCGCTACCTGGCAGGGCTTAAGCTTCGGCCGAGCTCTGGCTCGTATCACACACACGATGGCTCAGTAATGGAGAACAGCTGCAGGAAAGCAGACAGCCTCATTCATAACCCACAAAGCCTTCATCCTAATGAAGGCAGGGAGAGAGAAACATCTAGAAAAGGAGGAATTAAACTAGGTACATCCTCCGAAATTATTAGAGCACATCAACCTGTTCGCTGGAGATGAACGGGCTTTTGTTTTGTTGTGTCTCCTGTTGAACTCCTTTGGGTCTGTTTGGCTTTAAGGTCAAAAGAAGAGCTGGATAAACAAACAGATGGGTTTTTAGGCTCGAGACCCACATTTTCACACTTGGTTTGCTCGTTTGAGATGAACTCAAGTCTGATTGCTCAGTTTGGATTCATGCAGGTTATGCAATATTAAAGTAATTAGATGACTTATGTGTACTTAAAAGAATAGTTTCTCCTAAAAATTTAAATGTGCACAAAATAGGCTATTTGCACAAATGGATGCTCTGCAGTGAATGGGTGCCGTCAGAATGAGAGACTAAACAGCTGATTACAAAATCTCAATAACCCACAGCACTCCAGTCCATCAGTTAGTGTCTGGAGAAGACAAAAGCTACAACACAACTTTAAACCATCACTTTTGGCCAAAAGTGACCATAATCCATAATATTGCTTCCTCCCGTGAAAAAAAAAATTAAATAAAAAGTTTCATCTGAATCAGGAGAAAAATATGCACAGATTAAGGACTGTTTACAAGCCAAAACAAGTCTAAACAAATGCACGGGTGGGTTTTGATATGAGAGGACAGCAAGGGATGGGCTTTTCACTGGAGAAAATGTTCTTAAAGCACATCACTTGCCAACAGCTGAGAAAAACATCACAATAATCCACAAGTAATTACTCTCAATAAATTACTCTCATTCTGAACATCCATTGGTGAGCAAGCTATACAAGTGAAACATTATTTTCAAAAGTATGCTAATGCACAATTATTTTTTTTTACACTCACGTGAGTTTGGCAAACCACAAAACACTGACCACAAACGGGCTAGATCTGCACCAGAAGCTCTGAAAGCACCCTCAGACTGACCTCACAGTTCATCATGACATTTAAACACACTGTTTTTTAATGGCTGAAATCATATTCATTCTGCTTATATCAGAAGTACACATCCTAGGTTCAACCAGCCTAATAAAATCAGTTTTTACAGTTGTTCTGCAGAATCTGTCGCTTTTCTGGAAATGATTACAGTAGAACAGCCAACAACATTTAGTTGTTGTTCAATTTGAACACAGATCATTACAGACAGATCTGTTTGTGTGGCTTCAGGTCAGATATGATGACTGGACGCACATCACTCTACCTGCCATCTATCAGCTATCACCTTCATCAGCCAGCAATGGCTTTAGGACGACAGAATCAAAATGACAAAGAGTTTAATGACGTCATGTAGAGAGATTGCCATAGATGCCATGTGTTTGTGAATGATGCTCAAATATGAACAGCTCGTGTTTAAATAAAACTAAAAGTTTCCATAACTTTTCACTGTTTTCAATATTATTAATAATAATATAGTAATAATAATAATGATGATGAACGTTTACTGAGTGGGAAAGCAGCATATTAGTTTCAGATTCACTTCACATTGAATATGTCACGAAAAGTATATGTGTTTCGTGACTTTCCCAGATGGTACGTTTTCATCATGAAACCAGGTTGATTTTAGAAGGATTTCTGAAGGATCATGTGAGACTGGAAATCCACCTTTGATCACCGCTATTAATTACATTTTACAATGCATTCACATAGAAAGCAGTTATTTAAAATTGTAATAATATTTCTAAATATTGCTGATTTTACTGTATTTGTAATCAAATGAATGCAGGTTTGGTGAGCATAAAGACTTACTTTTAAATTCAAAAATATTTTTACCCAGGAGAGTATAAACATTATACTAAAACTAATCTTGTGGCTGTAATAACTGACAGCCAATAGTCAGTTTGAACCCTCGTTTCTGCAAAATCTGACGCCTGTTAGACAGGAACTGGCCAGTGTTTCTACTTCACTGTGCACCCATCAGCTCCTGCCGTGTCTGTCTTTATTTTTGGAAGGAGGGATCACGTTACGGCCATGAGAAGACCCCTCTGACAGGAAGTGTCCCGGCGGGACACCGCGTTGTCTCTCGCTGGCTCAGGCCCTGAGCTCAGCTCACCCTCGGGGTGAATCATATACACACAGAGACGCTGTGGAAACACTGGTTAAACTCCAGCTGAACTTCACATCAATATCCTCACGGCCTCGCCATGCTAATAAGAGCAGCGCTCTGCTTGTGGTGAGTTCTCATGGGCAGCTGAGGAAGAGTGCTGTGGGTATGTTAAACATCAGCACATGAACACGTACTGATTTCATAACGCTGTCACAGATGGCTTTTCAGAATTGAGATGGGAATTTAATGCTGTGTGAAATCACAGGTATCTAACGCCTGAAACAGGAATGATGCCTTTTTATTACTTATGACAACACTTACAGTAAGGTTTCATTTGTTAACATAACATGAACTAACAAAGAAAAACATATTTTATAAAGCATTTATTATGTATCTTATTTAGATTTTATTTCATGTTAATTTCAACATTAAGAATTACACAATTAGAATCAAAAGATGTACTGTATCTGTCGGTTTCATTTAATGGGCCTGAGTTAACATTTCATATTGGGTATCATTGCAATTTGAAATAACTGTTTTAAGTGTGAATACATATTTTTTGATCTTTCTATTCATCAAATAATCCTGAAAAAGAAAGGATTATTAATAACTGAGCACCAATGATAATTCATAATAATTCCGCTCCAAATCGGCATATTACAATGATTTCTGAAGGATAGTGTGATACCGAAGATTGGAGTAATGATGCAAAAAATTCAGCTTTGATCACAGGCTCAATTAACATTTTAAAATATCTACTCAAATAGAAATATATATATATATATATATCACAATTTTACAGCGATTAAATTAATGCAGCTTTGGTGAGTAGTGTGTTAAAAAATATTTAAAAAAAAATCCATTATTCCGGACTTTACTGGTAGTGTATATGAATGCACTGTAAATATGAAAACTTTTTTCCATGAATATTTTGGCAGAGCTCATGTGGACGTCACAAGTGAGGTTTTTGAGTGCTGTTTTATTTTTAGGGACAATTGCTCAAATCATTGTTCCACAAATGTACTGGGCCAAAATCAAATGCTCGATTAAATTTTGGGTTGCAGCTCGGTTTTCTTCTGATCCTTCAGTAGAAATGCAATCAATGTGCAATGTATAAGATGAAGTTACAAGACCAGCATAATTACAGTTCACATCTGGACAGCAGAGCCTTCAGCACAACAAACCTTAGTAGTCTTCTTCATATTATCATGCATGCTCTTACTCAATCAAATTCCATTTGGACTAAATCTTACCCAATCGTCCAACACAATTTATCACACGCGCCTCGAGGCGATCATTACCAAAGACACTCTTTCATCAATCTCTCCGGCTTTGATAAAGAAATGAAATCTGGTTCTCAGAAGAGGTTTGAGAGGCTGTGTTTGGAGGGGTGTGGTAGATTCACTGTTTGAATGATAAGCCATGTTTGAAATCTAAGGCTTTTAATAGGGTGGGTGTTTCCATCGCCCCCCGTCTGGTCAAGCAGAGAGCCATATTTGTGCAGGATGGCCGTTGTTGTTTTAGGGCCGTGGAGCTACACAGATTACAGCCGCTGTTCCGGGTCACTGAGGAGTCATACGAGTGTGGACGCTTTTTTTCCCATGGCTCTAAAAACCACTGAACAAAGATACCACGAAGGTGGAGCACTAAAACTGATAGAGGCAATCAGATGTGATGTGATTTCAGACAGGAAACTAACGAGGATGAGAAAGAGAAACAGAGAAGTGTTAAAGAGACAGTTACCCAAAAATGAAATCCAGTGTTCATCTTCAAGACAAGATGACAAAATGTTTGTCTCATCAATGTGTGTCAGTGAGATTTGTTCTTGCATGCCAACTAAGTCTGATGTGTGTACATTGATTAATATTTACAGCATAGGCAATACAAATTGAATTTAACTGCTCCATCCATATGGATTACTTTCACACCGCCTTCAGTTTGAAGTTTGAACACTGATAATTACCACGAGTTTCAATGGGTGATAAAAAAGAAATAAATGGCTGAATATCTTCAGTTGTGTCTCAAAGATGAATGGAAGTCTTATTGGACTGGCATGAGGAACTGATGACCAGCTGCACACTGCGCTACTTTCTGTATAAATGTATTTTAGCGATGCACCTGAATCCTGGAAATATTTGGTGAAAACAGCAAAACAATTAATTAATTAATTAATTTTAATAACTTAAATAATTTGAAATAAAAGTGAATTTAAATGCAATTTCAAAAAGTTATAAAATAATTAAATGTGTATACACAGGTTTTTATTTGGGAGTTGGTAATTAAATTTCATTAAGTAAATGACTTTTTTTTTTATAAATGAAAAAATAAATCTATCTTTTTTTTCTGGCTCTATAGGCAGAACCCAGGTTACTCTGGAGTCACAGACATGGATCTTAATAAAAATCACTGCATTCACAATTGCAGAGAGATACATTAATGGTAATCATTTTCTCCACTTTTAATTACGATTTGTTCACATTCAAATCTACATTTCCTCTTATGAGGACTGTCACCATCAGCAGGTTCAGAGTAAATGAAAACAATCTAAAATGTTGATTTAAAACCTGAATTCAAGAGAGATCAACATCTGACTTCTCTAATCAGTTTGTTTGCACATCCCGACCAGCCAAATGCAACAACACCGAGCCAAACAACGGCTTGAGTTTGGAGCCATTTTTCAACAATGGCCAAACAAAGTACCATTTAGCTACTAACATGTACACTTTATCTACTAATGTGAACTTTTAAGGAACTAAAATGCACTCTCTACGGGGAAGTGAGGTACAAAGGTGCAGCTTTTTCAAAGGTAACACCCCAGTGCAGCTTGTGTACCTTTCTTTCTGAGAGCGTACTGATATTGCTCACTTCTAACAGTCTCAGTATATGTCTCATTAAACCTTCAGGAGTTACTATTCACCGTTTCTCTATGTGCTGTAAATAAATGTGGAAACAAGCAACAATGTGTCACCCTTAAACCCAGTGAAGTTCACTCTGCTTTCATAACGAGAAAGAACATTCTAACATGTCAGGAGCATCTTGAGCGCAAACTTTTATTGCTCAGTGAACGCTTCATTCTGAAGTGACAAATAGCTCTACTCCGGGAAGAGAAACGTCTGAAAGTGGCTGGCAGAGACTCAGAAATGTGCAGACACGCAGCAGGGAGAACGTGTGTGGTTTGGGTTTTTTGTTGTGAAGTGCTCTCATGTTCTCAGAAGCTGAAAGCGCTACATGGAAGACACAAAGGGAAAGTGTGAAGCATCTAGCCGCCAACCGAGAGCACCGATCACGGCTCACTATCGCCTCCACCCGACCGAACGCAGCACTGCCGGCTGAATTAACCATTTACATACTCTAGAAACTATATTCGACTTTACAAGACAAACCATCAATTTTCAGAGCATTTACACAGACTTAGTCGTAACCTCAGGCATTCCAGCGTTCAGCACAAAAATACGGTCGCAGTGAGTGCCGGAGGAATAACACTTTACCCTCTTCGCTCTCACCAGCTCACATAAAACAAACGAAAATCAGTTTACAACCACAGCTATGCACACGGCAGATCCAGCAGCCGCAGCTCCAGAACTGCAGTGTCCGCCTGACTAATGACATTGATTTCCATCTGGAGTTTTGTCACTCCAAGTCTGCATTTTTTTTTCTTCTCTGCACGAGCTGGTTGCTGTCCATGGGCACAAGTGCAGACGCTGCAGTTCTGGGGTACAATGTGCCTTTCATTTGGCCTGTTACTCCCAAACTCAGAGCACATGTGGTCCAAATATGCAGCTAACAGCTCCAACACAAACATGCTGCTCTCCATCCAGTCTGCTGCTGCCCGAGCACACGTCTTTCTCTCTCTCTTTCTTTCTATCTGTTTCTTGCCTTGTAGTGTGTCTGACACATACACACACACACATGCACACTTTCACATATGCCACCCACAAAGCTACATCTAAAAGACATCTCTCTCTTTCATGCACGGAAAGGATGTACCTTTAGCAAGAATTACATTCAAAAGTTACATCATTTAAGATATAATTAGACATGTTTAGGGAAACAGATTACTAAAAAATTACCATGATACAGTTGAGTCAGCATTCTTCTGTTAGTCAAAAACTTTTTTTTTTTTTACAGAACATCCAGAAAAAGAAAAAGAAAAAAAAAATTAAAACATCCACAGTTTCATATTTAGCTTCCAGATGCCCGTACACACTTAACATGACTTTTTCACAAAATGAAATAAGAATAATCAAGCGAACCAAAGTTGTGTCAGTCCAGTAGGCATTACTAACAATATCAGATATTACTAACAGTATTAAAACTATCCTTATGTTTACTTTTCACAGCAAAAAAAAAAAAAGGCATGTGCATCACAAACTACTTTCAATTATACTAAAATGCTTTACTTGCTAAAAAAGATATGAACAATTAATCAGATGACAGAAGGCATGTAGTACATTGTGCATAACAGTTTTTTTTTAAACTTTAAGTTTGGAAAAAAAACCTTTGTTTTAAGGAAAGTAATAAGAAAACAGTCTATTTTTTTTTTTTTAAAGACGGCATGTGCAGCCTAATTTATGTGCCAATGGCATCACAAAAATAAAGGTCAGTTATCTTTAAAAACATGTTTCTTGAACAACCCAACTTCCATAAGTTGGCCAAACACAATGTCCTGTTCAAAACTCACGTCACTGCTTGAGCCAAGTTTGTGGAAGAAAGCATTTTCATTTCACAACAACACACACGCCACCTTTAAAACGTGTTTTTAATTAAATAGGAAGCTCAAACTAGACAATGGCATGTCACGTATGCAGGAACGGAGTGCACTGAAACATCTCTGGCCAGTTACTGTGAAGAATTTGGATCTGTTTCCTAAGTGTGTTGCCATGTTCAAACATCCACATTTAGCCACCGTGCAAAAGCCACATGATTGTGATGAATTAGTGACATAAAGCAGCCCTGAAAATAGCTGTCTCTTTAAAATAATCCTTTCCAACTGGGATGGAACAGGACTGAAGTATATCTGAAATACTACTCAACACAAAACCCATTTATCACACTTTGACTGCTTGAAAAATAGGAGCAAATCAAAGATATATATATATATAAGAGAGCATAAACTAGTGTTTTTGGTGACTGTATAACTAAACTCTCATATTATGTAAGCAAATGGTGTTATAACTGTATAATTATCCAGTAATAACATTGTTATAGCATACACATTCATTATGATTGCTGCATAAGTTGTGACACGTCAACATAAAGCTCAACAGAAACAAACATCACCAGTTTTTTTTTTTAGTTTTGGAGATTGACAGTGTACTATTAAAGAAAATAAGCATCACTGAATGCACTTTTGGCAGGAGTTATTTCTGATTTGGCCATAGCCACTGTCTGTAATGGCTCAAAAAAAAAAGTCTTTAAACAACAATTGCTCTGGCCAGATTACTCCCAGACCTTCTGATTGTAAGCCAAGCCATAAAACTTCCATTCCACGTTCATTGAAAAATAGCCTTTTTCAGGTTCATGAGAGTGGGCTGAAAGACTGTGGGAGAATAATAGATCGAGAGCGAGAGAAATAGGTAAAGAGGGAAAGAAAGAAACAGACATACTGTTTCCAAGAGCGGGTGGGACAGCAGCCAGCGGAGCTCACAGCGGCCAGCTGCTTGACAGAAACAATCAAATTTCATATCATTCTATAAATACTCCAACCAGATGGTTTTCATAAATATCAGAGCGTTATTAAGCTGTGCCACAGATTATGCCCTGCTTATCATCCGGTTGGCAATTAATAACCTTTCAGGGGACAGGCCAGCCATTAGAAACAGAAGATCCACCCTGGGAGAGTCCAGCGCTAACGTATGTTCAGCTTTAGTGTCTGTGACGCACTGAGGTATTTCATTGCTCTGACTGAAAACTCCTCGGGGGGAAAACTGCTGTTTTTCTTTGGTGAACTTGTCTATTGGAGGTATGTGCACACACAAACCGCAGACTCACGCACGCATGATCGACATTAGCTGTAAAGGTTCTACAAGCTCTGTAAGCCGTAAAGGCAGCACAGACTCAGGTCATGAGCGTTGGGTTACAGCGCAACGCAACATAAAACCACAAACTCTCCATGGTTTTTGTCCTCCTAAATCTAGAGCTCTGACCATCAATATGTTGTTAGGGCTGCACAGTTAATCACAATTATTTTGCTCAAAAATCGAATCGCGATTATTCATTTTTTTAACATTTAATCTGAATGATTGCACTTTCACATTAGCCCAAATCCAATCAACTCATATGGTTTGCTCGCAGATTTAGCCATTTAGCAAACAACACATACGAACATGTGAAAGAAAACACTTTTATTATTAGTGGAATATCTTTATAGACGTCACTGAACTCTCACTGAAGATTTCCATGGGTGCTGGTGTTTTTGACTCATCAGTGTTTTCAGAAGGTAGACAGAGGGTGTGCACATGGTTGCCAGGTTGGGACGATTAAGTAAACCGTTGGGCAGAAAGTGTATCGATTTGAGAGGAGAGCTCGATTCAAGGTGAAAAAACTGCAACTTCAGACGATTATGCTAAATTAAATTAAATACATAAATAAATAATTTTGTAAATGTACACCTTGTATTAATATTGTAGTCATATATATGTATATATAAATAAATAGACCTATAAATAAACACATACATATACACATACATACTACGTCATTGAACCAGATCACAGTTTCACTGTTTTTAATTCTCTAAACCTAAAAATAGCTTATGTATATTTATCTGGCTTGTTCTGAGTTTATCCTGCATTGTGCTTAGCAACAAAGAGCCTTGGCCTTCTTTCCATAGTGAGAGAACTTACCCAAACTGTCACAGCATCCTCTCTCTCTCTCTCTCTCTCTCTCTCTCTCTCCCTCTCTCCCTCTCTCTCTCTCTCTCTCTCTCTCTCTCTCAGTCCAGCTGTTTCCTGAAGCAGTAGCGGCTGCATCCCAGACCTGTCTAACATTCCCCGTTCAACATGCTACTGGTCACCTCACATCACTTCCTGTTGTGTTTAGTCATTTCCTGTTCGCTCCTTGCAGGGGAGTCTGTTGGTTTTAGCAAAATCCTTGGTGAGGCTTGAGAACAGAGGGAAAAAACCCCACACGTTTCCTCTCTTGCTGTCTCTCTCTCTCTCTCTCTCTCTCTCTCTTACACAATACTGTCTGGGATCTGTAAACGCACAGCACTGTTACTGTACATGCTCTGGAGAAAGCACATGTTGCTTCATTCATGAAACTCCAGAACTCACCAACCACTGCATAAAGCTGTCATAAACCTGAGGCACTGATTTACAGTTTTTCTCGATTGTTAAGACACATTTCTTGAAAGCTGCTCTTCTTTTCTCTAAACTGTGAACACAAAACCCAATTTTCAAGCTACATTCACAAAACCTCAGACTCTTCTTGTAAACCCAAACTTTCACCTCAAAACAGTTCAATCTGTGCTCAAAACTGAACTATGTTGTCAAATCGTGCCCCGAGTCAATCAAAATGAAAGACACTACTGAACAGTCACTAAACACTACGTAGAAAAATAGAAAACACAATGCTCAGGACATGAAGCTGGAGAAATTAATGTTTATTGTTCACTGTAGGCTAAACGCATGTTGCAAAACAAAAAAAAAACCTATGCATTTAGCACTTGTACAAAAAGACAAAACAGAAATCGTATGCGTTTGCCACTTGTGTACAGTAACCCCATATAAAAATAAAGTACAAAAATATACAAACAAGTGCATTACTCAGCCACAGCATCATGTCTCCTTACTGGGTCAGGCCACAGCACTTCATCCACATCACAGGCCACATTTTGTCTGGCCAGGCAACGGGGGAAAAAACCCCTGGCAAAGGGTACTCTGTATAGCTGTTTCATGCGCAGTCTGCTGCGATTGAGGACACGATCAACATCAGAGAGGCTGACACTGTTGATACCCTCAAAATGTACATGGTGCTCAATGATCTTCTGCTGAATTTCACTCAGTTTAATGGAATTGTTCTCACAGACCATATCAACAATTAGGGTCTCTTGGTGTGGGGAGAACACACCTGTCCTCCCACCCCCATGTGACAGTCTTTCAATTCTACAAAAAGAGAACATGGAGTTACAAAAAATGTACATGGAATACTAGGCATACAAACAGTTAGACCAACCCTCCATTACAATATTACAGTATATTGGTACAGTGATGTACTGAAACATATTTACTTACAGTATACTGTGGTACAATATATAGTATGTCATACAGTAATTGCTGTCAACATTTACATACTGTTCTATAATGTCAAAAAAAGGTAATTACCTGTTCTCTAAATCTTCGGATTATGGTGAACACCGTGAATCTACTGATGCTTGGTTGTGCCCTTTGTCCAGCCTCCCATATGCTCATACCATGGACAAGAACATGGTCAATCACAGTAGCTCTGAATTCATCAGATATTACTGTTCTTTGTCTTCGCTGACCACCTCGACCACCTCGACCTCCTCTCACACGAACTCTTCCTCTCAGATTTCTATCCATTGTAGGGCCTCACAAACCAGTGCTCTCTGAACTGGTTCACTGTATATGTTCCCTCACGTCATTAGCCACAAGTGTGATCAATTTTGAGTTGTTGTGTTCAAATGGTGACATCTGTGCTTTAATTGTGTTTGACTTTTGTCACCTGTGCTCACCATTATACAGCACGGGTGCATCACAATGAAAATGTGTTGGCAAGTTGTGTCTAAACAGGTGAAAAGTGCTTATGGTTTTGCCAAAAGAGTGATTGATTCAATCAGTGGGTTCAGGCAACTGAGCATTTGGTTCAGACAATAGGGTTTAGTGTTTTAGCAATTACGGGATAACGGGATAAATCAGAGCTAATTATAGAACACAACTGTTTTACACAACATGTGTTTTTTTTTTTTTTTTAATGATTGTCTTGTTTCATAAAGCCAGCTGCACAAGAATGCAATGAGTGATATACAACGACTCACTTTGGCAGCAAATCAATGTAAAACTTGCTAAATAATAGGAAATGTTAATCTATAAATGGGAACTCTGCCGTTTGTTACTTTATATTATTGTTATTATTATAATTTATTTTATTTATTTTTTCTTTCAAAGGCCAGAGATCTGGAGAATCTTGCAGCTCTTTTCCATATAACAGTTCATAAGTTCTGGAAACATCACATGAGCACAAGTGCACTTTTTCTTTTTGTGATCAACTAAATAATAAAATAAAATAAAATAAAATAAAATAAAATAAAATAAAATAAAATAAAATAAAATAAAATAAAATAAAATAAAATAAAATAAAATAAAATAAAATAAAATAAAATAAAATAAAATAAAATAAAATAAAATAAAATAAAATAAAATAAAATAAAATAAAATAAAATAAAATAAAATAAAATAAAATAAAATAAAATAAAAATAAAATAAAATAAAATAAAATAAAATAAAATAAAATAAAATAAAATAAAATAAAATAAAATAAAATAAAATAAAATAAAATAAAATAAAATATGGTTTCGTAAACAGTGTTGGGGGAAGATGCAATTAGTTACTTTTTCTCGTCTTGGCCAGGTTTGCTTATTTGGTTTTACCATAGAAGTTGTAATTAAACTAATTAAACTGAAATTAAACTAAACTAAACGTGTATAAGTGAAATGAATATATGTAAATCCACATCTGTAGTAGAAGGCCCAGCTCAAACAAACCGTTCTGAACTGCATGAAGAATAAGACAGCAGAAGAAAGTTCAACACTCATAAAAAAAGTTAGCATTTCACTGTTTTTATTCATTCTGAGGAATACTGAATCTGTTTTTGAACAAGTACAAAATCCAACTATTGTAACACAAAATAACACACAATTTTTATAATTCAAGTATGATTTATTTAATGACAAATGCAATTTAGAACCACTCCTTCCCTATGACATACTGAATGCCTACTGTATGTATTTTGCGAGCTCTAATTGAATATGGAGGTCCAAAATATTCACATTATTAATCTGCATTATTTATTTTACATACATTACAATGGTTTAGCTAGGTCTTTCAAACTAGTTTAGGGAACAGATGTAAAAAAAACACTAAATGCAATGAACACAAACACATACGACCATGTTTATATATTTCTCATCAGTACATCCAGTTACCAAATATTGCTTTTTTCTCAGCTAACCATATTTTTTTTTTAACTGAATAAATGTAATTGTTTTCGCAAAATACATATTTATACTGATTCTAAACAATCTGAATAAATGCATTTGTGCCTTTTTTTATTTTTTTTAAAACCAAATAGATGCAAATAGTTATTAATATAATAACATGCCATGATGTTCTTTAAGTGCAGAAACTGACCTATTTCTTACTTGTTTCATTAACACTACCATTAAATAGATTTAGATTCAGGTTTAGATCGGTAAGATTTAGATCAATAGAAAGCTTTTGCAACATTATAAATGTCTTGACTGGAACTTTTGATCAATTTGATGAATTAATGATCACTCCATCCAGGGATGACAAACCAGCAAACAATTCCAACGAAGCCTGGGTCTTCGGACCTCCAAATAAAACTTGTTCTACATTATCTCCAGACTGTAAGAATAACTGTTTATACTGAGGCTGGCAGAGACATCAAAGTGCCTTAAATGAGATGGTTATAAACAGATTGGCCCTGAAGTACGCACTACACAGGCCGGGACGCAGGGGGTGGGCCAGAGTAAATCTGTCTGTCAAACGGAGCATGTTTGCAACGATTAGGCCGATGCCAGATAGCGCACTATCACTGCTCCCCATCAAGCTCTCGGTTTATCTTTAATTGCAATTTGGAAAGAACTTTGGTACAATTAGGTTTGGGAGTGGCTCTACATACCCAGCCCTAAACAAGAGTGCTGTGTTTGGCCATCTTTGCACGCTGAAGGACCTTTTCATAGTGCCCCTTTTTCAACACACACTTCGAAAATCACAATTTTAAGAAGAAAAAAAAAAAACTCAATAAACATCCTTAATGAAAAATGTTATATTGTCTCTTATAGCCTTTATATATATATACATAAATATATATGTAGAATATACATGTACATATACATATACATGTGTAGAATATATTTCACAGAAATTGTTAGCACATTTCTCAAATAATTGCAAAGATACTTTAGTAATTTAAATTTATATTTATTTATTTATTTTCTTTTTTAAATTTGTGCAAAATTTGGGCCAAATTGACCTAAAAACAAACAAACAAAAAAAAAAAACATATTGGACAAGTCAATTTTTGGTCAATATTTTGATAAATAGTATCTGATACATCTACATACGTAGTTTCCCCACAACACATACATATTTGTGAAAATAACATTATTTTGAAATAAATATGCCATTTGAGTGTCCGGCAACCCAAATCCAGTCGATCTCAACAGAGCATGAGGGTTAAGAGAATCAGCAGAACAAACTGAACTATGGGACTGTTCCTCTCAGAATAAACTCAGATATTCCACCCACTCACAGCAGGAGCATCAGGAGAAAAGCAGGTGTCTTGTGTGAGCTGCTGATGTGATTAAAAGCCCCACGAGGGGTCATCAACCCAACAGGCCTTATCCGATCACACTAGAGGAGAATCTGTAGCCAGAAACAAATGCCAATCGGTCTTTAATTTGTCCGTGAGATGGATTTGCAGATAGCTCTGGGTGATTCACACAGAAACACATCTGGTAGAATCATTGGTGGCCGGTGCATTTAAGATATTCCTGCTGTGGGGGTCTATCTATTAAATCCACACTGGGTGAACCCAGACCATCTCGAGAACTTTTGTGAACTTCTGAAGAAACTACACTGACGGAACAGTAAAGCCTAATTCCTGATAACCATTATTCAGACTGGGGTTAAGTGCCACGCAGTGTCTGGACAGAAGAGGAAGAAGAACACTGGATGTTTGAGAGGGCTTTGGCTGCCATCTGCTGGCTATTATCTGAAAATACAGTATGTTACAATATCAACATTACAATATCAACATTACAACAAAATATATATATATATATATATATATATATATATATATATATATATATATATATATATATATATATATAATCCAAATACATATAATTTCCTTTTTTATTATTATTATTTTTTTAATTTATTTTTTTTAAGCAAAATGTAGGCTGACTTTGCTTTAGGGTGGCATGTGCAATTTTTATTTCATTTTTATTTTTTCAATATAATGCATTGATATGATATTCAAAAGGAGGCCCGACTTGGGAATAGTTTTGCATTTCCATACACCTCTTCAGCTTGCCGGCACCCAGATCTCTTGGATCCACAAATAGCATGTAGAAGGCAGCTTTCCTGTACACATAGTCAAGCGAAGGAAGAGAGATGAAAAGGGAGAGAAAGTGAGGAGGAGGAGGAGGAGGAGAGGCAGGGGGGAGAAAATAAGAAAGCAAAGGAGCTGCTGGCAAGCCTTGGTGCTTTTAATGGGTTCCAAGTGTCCCAGATTTTCTGGCATTGGAGAGCTCCTCTGGTCCTCCTCTCTGGAGCTCTTCTCCTCCCTTTGCCCCTTGACTCTTTATTGCTATTAGGCAATTTCCTGAGGACCTTCTGGACGACAGTACAGTGCAGGTAATGGATCAGATTTAGCGGTGACCCTGCTGATGAGGTGGGCCAGACCCTCAAACTCTAAAACACCCACACAACAGCTGCTGCTCTTACGTCACTGACACTGTTGCTCGCAATAATTCAGGAAAGTCATAAAAATTAAGTAGCAAATGTACTGATAACAATGCTTTGAATGAAACGTTCAGCTTCTCTATAAATGGGATTATCACAAACACTGTCGGATTAAATATGAGGCGGAATGCATAATATACACCCAAGGAAGACATCAGACCTTCAAATATTAATTAAGATAGTTTTGATATTTTTCCAGTCTCATTTCAGGGCTTACCTTGTACAGTGAGACTTCCGATTGATCTATTTGTAAGAAATCATTGTTATTATTCTTTTTTGTCTGTTTGATCGCTATACAAAGGTTTAATTTTTCTGTTTTTTTGTTGTGTGTGTGCATATAATCATCTAATGTGTTTGACAGAGTCATTGTGTTCACTGACACTAAATCTCCTCATGGACAGCCTGCATTTGTCATCCAGCTTTAAAGCTCAAGAACTCAGAGAGCTGCAAATCTCCACAACCTTTATACTTCTCCTGCCAAGCGTCTTCAAGACTGAAACTTCCCTGAAGCCTAGAAGTGAGATCCCTCCATCATTAAGATCCATCCATCATGGATACAGGAGTTAGAAGAACTCAGTCAGATACAGAAGGCCCAATATACACCTGTCAGCTGATAAAGTCAATTCAAAGTTCAAGTCGCAAAGACTGAATACTTGGCAACTGGTGAAACTTTTTAGAATTCTAGTTTAAAATGCAAGTAACAAGTTTTTAGAATTATACTTTTTGTATATTTTATGACTTTGGACTACTTTCAATACTTTTTTATTATTATTTTTATTTATTTATTTAATGATACATGACAAATGTCATATAGTGTGACCATTAAGTAAAAAAAAAACACCAAATTACACACTCATCATAAAAAAATAATACTATTTATGAAGGTTAAAAAGTTAAGACTTTTTAAAAAACTGCTAACTGTTAATTATTAAATGCATTACATGCATAACATAACATTTCACCTGACCTTGTCATTTCATGAGAAGGTCAAATTAACTTAAATCTTGAGAGACTTTCTATTTTATCACTTCATTACTTACTGTAAGTTATGTTTGGACCACATGACTTTAATTTTGAGGAAAACAATTACTTTATAAAATATTAATTAATTATGTATAACCATAAATGCATATCTAAATATATATAACATTTACATCTAATAAAACTGAATTCAGAAATTAAAAGCAATCATCATAAGAGGGGTGTATTAAAGTCATTGTGTAAACTGCATTTTTAAGGTAATTTTGAACAAATCTTTAGAGATGAAGCCAAGATTCCCTTTAAAAGTTGTCTGACTTGTTTTCCTAAAGCTGAAACTGCAGTTTGAAGACAGGTGCACTGTTAATGTTGAGCTTAAAGCTGAGAAAACAAGCACACAGTCACTGGAAAACCTTGTTATCGCAGCCTGACCGCTCACTTTGCTCTCAGGAGTTGTTTTGGCTTGCTCATAATGGAGCGACACAGAGAGAACCCAACAACTAAACAAACCAAACCCAACGTCAGTCCCCAGGATTCTCTCATTCATCACCGCGAGGGGCCAGACCTGTGAATGCACATTCAGAGACCCTCAACCCTCCTGCTGAGAGCGAGCAGACCACCATGCAGAAACCTCCACGTCTCTGGATCTCCACCCATCCTGTTTCCCAACTGCCTGGCCCTGATAAGTCGTCTTGGTCGGGAGGAACAGCGATGGCCTTTGCCTGAGTCAACGGAAGTGGAGGAAACAGAATTCCTAATGCGACAACGAAACACACAATGGAGACAGGAAACAATGATATGGAGAGGACGAGAAAGAATGAGACAAGAACAGATAGAAATAGGAGCCGTTTGTCTATAATTACATGTCTCCAAGTCTTGAGTGGGGAAGTGAACTCTTTAAGTCCAGCCGTTCTCAGATCAGGTTTTGCTTCAGAATCAGGTTTTACGTTGGACATCAAGTAGCAACATAAGACAGTACTTCTTCTTCTTCTTCTTCTTTTTTTTTTAATCTAAAACTTTTATTAAATACAATTACTATTTAAGATTTTAGAATGATATGATATTGTACTTAACTGAAATATTATCTTGTATAATCAAAAACCAGTGAACAGTTATGTGTTAAACATGTTAAACCCAGCCCTAAACCTAACTGATAGTGTTAACAAAAGCCAAAAAATTTAAATATAAATAAATAAATAATTAAATAAATAAAAGGAAGCAATTTAGCTTGTTTCTGCAAGATTTTAAGCTCTTTTTTCGTCGTTAGTGTTTTATGGACACGTATCGAGCACGTTGCATCGATAAGCGCAATGCTGTACCAGGTGTGTTAACAAGCAAGTTTACTACATCAGCAAAGCCAAATATATAGAGCTGGTTATATGACACAAACTGCAAAATGTATTAAATCATGCGCTATGGTAAATGTGTTTTGAGGTAAAATTGTGCAAAAATAAGTCTTTATTAATTGACAATCTGCCCAGTAATCATAATTTGGGTTAAAAATACATAAAAGTAGTTCATTTCAGCTGGAATTGATAATTTATATGTATAGGGAAGGTTTTATTTATTTATTTATTTATTTTTTCAGTAAACTTGTGTTGTTATTAGCAAGCAATTCTGCTTCGGGCCGCCACTTTAAACATAAAATAAGCCATTAAAGTATTCTAGCTAAAACTTTCTCAGTGCTGAAAGCTTGTACAGTATATTTGTGAGGAACAGGGTTTTTGTACGAAACTAATGTGGCCGCACATTAGTGGAAGAAATCCTCACTGACCAATATTGTAATGAAGTTGTATATGAGCTACACATTTTCTCTGTCTCACAGGGAGCTGCCTGTGGATGCCATCAGAAACCAGGAAACTACTAAAGCCTTAGACGGTTAACACTTCTGCAGTGGCAGACAAAGAGGGAGCATGAATGTGTGTGTGCATGCGTGTGTGTGGCAGTTAGCCTCAGTACCATCTGGTTCTGTGTGAGCTGTACAGCTGCAGTGACTGTGCTGCCACCACTTGGTTCTTTCGTTCCGTTCGCTCTCTGATTTACTGTCTGGATTTTTATCAGCCGGCCGCATGCCGGGGCCTGCGGTACACCTCTCCTCCACCGCGCGGACAGACAGTTAGGCCTCCCCTGAACGCTCAGCCAAACCTCCTCTCACTCCCACACACACTGTGCAGCCATGAGCCCTGCTGCACTACTGCATGCTGGGTATTCAGCCGTTAAGAAAGAGAAATGAATCGCTGTGTGTGCTTTCATGACATCATGAACATGGCATGTGAATTTCAGAAAAGTGACATGACATTCAGCCAAGTATGGTGACCCATACTCAGAATTTGTGCTCTGCATTTAACCCATCCGAAGTGCACACACACAGAGCAGTGAACACACACACACACTGTGAACACACACCCGGAGCAGTGGGCAGCCATTTATGCTGCGGCGCCCGGGGAGCAGTTGGGGGTTCAGTGCCTTGCTCAAGGGCACCTAAGTCGTGGTATTGAAGGTGGAGAGAGAACTGTACATGCAGTCCCCCCACCCACAATTCCTGCCGGCCCGAGACTCGAACTCACAACCTTTCGATTGCCAGTCCGACTCTCTAACCATTAGGCCACGACTTCCCTAAAAAGCACAATAAGCAAAAATGGGCATGTTAAGGCAGAACAAATTAAAGCGACAAATAATTAGATTGTTTACGTTAATTATATGTTTAAATACATAAATATGTACACTTAAACCTCCCCCAGACCTGATTGGTCCATTGTTTTAAAACTCACAGTGATTTGCAGCGCTTTATAATATATAAAAAAAAACATTTAATAGGGCTGGTTGTAACAGTATTCAGCCGTCACTCAAGATCTGATTCACAAGCTGCGAATAGATTTGATTCAACTTATAAAATTCAATTGTTTCAGCAAGCATGCTACATTCATCCCACCGAATAAGAGTAATTTGCACAGGAAGCATGGTATAATTCATGCTGTATGCATTTCTTAGTGCACTATCTATTAATTGCAACATATTTAATAGACTACAAACCTACAATATAAAAAAAAAATTGCCATGGCAGGGAAAATTATTATCATTACGTAAAATGAATGACAAGACCTCCCCCAAAAAAGGCGATTAAATAAGTAATGGAACATGGAGAAAAATATTTGTTTGATCTGTTCAGTTATTTGAAAAATGAATATTTTACCCAGCCTTGATTATTGTCTTGATATGGCATCTTAAAAGTGTGGAGTGCATGATGTCAAATGCTTATAAATCACAACGGTGTGTGGTCGGCTAGCTTGTGAAAGTATAACATTTTGCTATACTTCTATTGGATTTTCAGTCGAGCTGATGCGGTGATGCATTCTTTTTGCTCTTTACTGCCCTTCAGCCTAATTTCAGTCTTTTTCTAACTACAGCCTTAAATCTGAATGTCAGAAAGAACATTATGCGTCTACGCCTCTATATTGTGTGGTATTTTAAAATAAATGCACCATATGCCTTTACTGTTCGTGAAAAATGTCACTCACATATAGTTCCACAATGATAACTATGTGTGTTTGACCTTCCAACCCTGCCAGCTATCAGATTGCTGTGGGATATTATTGCCTCCACCTCCATCTCTTTCCCTTGTCCCCCCCCCCCCCCCCCTCTCTCTGGCTACTCGTGTTCATGAGGTAATGTCTGAATTTGGAATCTGTCTCTGTGTGTCTTTGAGACAGAAATCTTTATTCTCAAAGCATGTTTAAAAACCTAACACCAGACCTTCCTTCAAAATCAACACAGAAAGCCAGCCTTCGAAACAGAAACTGGATCCTTTATGCATATAACATGCACCATTAGACACCCAGAACAATCTGACAGAGAAACACAGTTCACATGTAAGTGGATTGGTATTGGGCAAAGACATACATAACAATTTCAAAGCAAACAAATGACAGAATACCGTTTTTATAGTGGTCTCTAATCCTGAGAAAAAAAAAAAAAGAAAAAAGACCACAGCAATTGTCCTGGTCAGTGCTGTCAGAAAGGAAAGTGAGCCACTAATTTGAGGTTGGTTCAAGAACCACAACATGTAAACACATCATAACTCCTGATTTACTAACCACACCACCAACCGGACAGCCTTGGAAACGTTTTCTGTCTATTTATCAAGTGTTTATTTAAGACAGATGACATACAAGGCCATATAAATGACATATTCATATTTTATAATATAGTATAACAAAGCAAAATGAAATGACTAAGAGAGCTAACACTCCAAATATGGAGCAGGTAATGATGGTGATGATGTTTAACAACCAACAGCACGATTGAGACTTGGCTTTCATGCAACTGTTCAATAAATAAGAAGTTAATGTTGAATAACTTATACGTTAGACACAGTTTTGCCAGGTATTGTGTCCATCCACCAACAGAAATAGATCAAAACTGAGTCGAGGGACAATCAATCGCTGGCACAGACTCTTGAGGAAAGTAAAATGCTTTTATTAAGTTTATTCTTGTGTCACATTCGAAAGCAAACAGTGTCTGTTTGGAAGGGAGACAAGTATATTCCCTCTCCTCCTCCAGCAGAAATATTTCGCTTATGTTTGAAATCTGTTGGTCTCAATGCAGCATCTGTGAAGATCTCAAAAGGTTCTTCTGGCTGAAGTAAGAAAAATAGGAAGTTACACTGATTAAAAATGTGGCTTTGCATGGCTCCTGTCCCAAGCATCATCCCACCGCTTTGCTGGGACGCTTTTAACATCAACATATATTTTCCTAAACACTAATGGTTTAATTGCTAAGCATAAGGTGTTTTTTAATTATTTATTTAAGTATTTTTCCCTCCATCTGTTTAAACCAGAGATATGTGAAGATGAGATAGATGCTCATATGGACCACTTATAACTGTCTATAAGAAGACCTGAACTCCTGAACTGAAAAACAGATGGGAGTCTATCAAAATTCTTTCAAACAAGCATACGTGAATAAAAGCGAAGCCTTTCACGTCTCAGTATTCTGTCAACAACAGCTTGGTTTGCAGACTTTCTTGTTCAATCGAAATGTTTCAAAACATTTGGAGGTTGAGAGGTGGAGTCATAATCAGCAGAAAATCGTGTAGACAGTGATTCAGACGAACACCTCACGTCAGTTTCGAAAGTAGAAGTTGAGCATTTAGCGAACCAAGCAAGGGCGAAAGGTTCAGAGATTTCACTGATAGGAAACGCATATTGAATCATTGCTGACGCCTACTGTAAATATTCCTAAAACATGATGACCGTGACTCCTGAAAAATTACTTGACATGAAAATAAAAACTCTCCAACCTGAGCTTCGCAAATCAACACCCACACATCTGTCAGAAACAAGTCGTCCAGAACTTATGCAATTTTCCAAACAATCACCCCAGCAGAACTGGATGTACCAAGCAAAACATGACTTTTAACCCAAAGATAATCATTTCCTCATTAATTGCGGATGATAAAGGTAAACATTTTGGTATTTTTTCCATGCGCTGATACTCACCTTACTAGGGTCTGCCAGTAAAGTGGTCATTTTGGGTGATTACTCAGGGCTTTGTTTTCTACCGGCGGTGGCGTGGGAATGTTGTATGGTTGCCAGACTGGATTGATGAGGTCTTCCCTAACTGGCCTCCAGCGAAGTGCCCTGTGCCTGATCTCTGTTGGCTGATGGCCTCACTTCCTACCAAATAAGTCCTTACAATCCTAAATTTGTCATTATGAGCCATGCAATTATGTAGATGCTCTGAGCCACATATTTAAAATCCGATTTTCTAGCTTTCTACTTTTCAGCTTTTCCCCAATGGGTACACTGGAAAACAGTACTCTTAACATACACCACTTTTTTTCTTCATAGAACACTTATTACAGAAATAACAAACTTTAAAATAATATACTTAAGTGTGAACTGAATATCTGACACACGATTGCATGTAATTTAAAATTAAATGAAAATATAGTTAAAATGTATATGAAATGCAATTAGTTACATGTATTACTCAAATATACTGACAAACACATATGGTAAACTAAAATATGCATTGTCATTTTGAAACCATGTATTAAAATATACTTAAAATATACTTAACTATACTTAAAACATTTTAACTTTAAATGTAATATCAAATATCAGTTAAAATTATATCCAAATAATTTAAATGTGCTTTAGTATATATATATATATATATATATATATATATATATATATATATATATATATATATATATATATATATATATTTAAAATGTACTTTATTTTTTTTCTTTGCAAGTTTCTCTCCTTTAAAGGTGCCATCTGTCATACTCCACATTCCATAACAGATGGGGGCAGTATGCATCAATAAAGTGAATTGGTCTACTCTAGAGTAACAAACGAGAAACGGCAGTCTCTATGCTCCGCCCCTACCTCCACAACAACACTAGAGCATAGCCGAAGCCTATAAGACAGAGGTTCTCAATTGCAGTCCTCGCGCCCCACTGCTCTGCACATTTGAACGTTTCTCTTAAAGCTTCAGACATTTGTTCTATTCGAACATAAGTGCCCTGCGAAGTGGACATCACAGGATATTCAGCCATGATTCCAGTTCGAAGCGAACGTAGCTATATGTTCCAATCAAAGTGCATTGAAGTGTGCAAGACGTGAATTTAAATTGTATCGATTTACAGAGGTATATGATGTCACAGTTGTCCATGTTTAAAGACGCTGCACAGCACACATCAGTGAATGAATGTTTCGATGTGAGGTAAACTTCAACAGACTTCCCCCGCTCAGAGAGTAGGCAGCAATGAACATTTGAAAAACAGTTCATGCACGGAGTTCATTTCTAACGAGCTGATTATCTGAATCAGGTGTGTTAACAAAGAGAAACGTGTAAAATATGCAGAGCAGTGGGGCGCGAGGACTGGAAATGAGAACCGCTGCTATAAGAGGACGTTTTGCCTCCAGAGGAACGTTGGGTGATGTCAAGTGATTTTGAAACATGACATCTTCAAGCTACTCCCCTTCACCTTTACCAGTGAATATGTTCATATTCGTTTTGTTCATATTACATTGAGTTGTAAATACACATTATTGGAATTAAATTAATTTGACAGACAGCATTCTGTCAACATCAGACAGCTGATGTTGACCAAGCTAGCGCCAACCAACGTAACCAGAGCTGCCAACTCTCAAGCATTCACCGTGAGACACACGCAATTGACTCTTTTCACACGCTTTCACACCACACATCAATTTTCTCACGTACAGAAAAACCACGAAGCAAAGAGGACACGGAGACCAACAGACTAGACAGAGCAGGTTACTTATGATATAAAAAAATGGGTAAGTTATAGCTAGCTAATTATCAAACGCAGCTACGGTTAGCCATCGCTAACATTAGCACGTTTCTAGAACAGCCTTCGATACATTTCTATGTTATAACTTCCCGGAAAAAATATACACAAACATATAAAAAAACTTAACTAACAGCTAAAAATACTATCTAAAATACTAACAGCATCTAACTTACCAATCCAAAAGAAATGTTGCAAGTTCGGTGTCGGACCTCATTTCTTTCAGGTCCATCAGTTGGTTTACTCTGTTGTTTACTCTGGTTCGGCTCCTTTTCTTATCGGATTTGATTTGTGATTCCGAGCGCGGTTGTTTCCCTGTAGCGGGTGGTGGTCTCTTGCCAAGGGCTTAAGTCACATGAAGTAGTGGGCTGTACTTTCCACATGATTGACATCAGGTTCAGGTACGCCTACAAGCCGTGCGAGTTTACTCGTGTATTGCAGGTTGGCTGGTGGTTATGTTGCCCGCATACCGCCTCCCATGGCCGAAACTGGTATTACGACACCTGTCGGGCCGGGGCTAGTAATGCTACTGCTAATTAAGGTTGATATCTCTGCAGCACTATAACTTGACTTTTTTTAATGACATCATCGCCCTTATTTCTTCTCATACTTTTGATGCGTGTAGGTCATTTATTGAATATTTTTAGCTCAATTTTTGCACATGGCACCTTTAATGCACTTAAGTGGCATCTTATTTTATTAATGTTATATTAACTGCAATGACTTTTTGCAGGAACCCTCACAGGAAACTTAAAAAAAACTCATTCTGTATGATTCATAAGTGTTTTGAAAAATGGGGACATGGGTTATGTCCTCATAAGTCACCCTCTCCTTGTAATACCTGTTTCATACCCATGTCATTATATAGAGTTGTGTCCTGATATGTCACAAAAACAAAAGCACACACACACACACACACACACACACACACACACACACACACACACACACACACACACACACATTCAGTACTATAAGTACACTTCTTTTCCACAATGGTATGCACAAAGTTCCAAGCTGTCATTAGAAAAATATATTTTTATAATGTTAAATGTATGTTTAATTAATGTTGCTTTTTGCACTGTATTGAAATTCTCCAGTGTGTTTTGCTGACGTATGGTGGTACACAACAGGCCCTTGACTCTCTCACTTTTTCTTTCAGGCAAGAGAAACCCTAGCTGACTGTTACAACCACAGCCACTTCATTTGACATCTTTGCACATATTGGAACGGTTAGTAGAGGCCTAACCCCATGACCTTGTGACCTCTCCTCCTCTCACACATACACACGGTCTGTCTTAGACAGCCTCCAGGGAGGTCATGGAGTAGGCAGGAGCACACTATACACCATTCCCCCACTCACTGAGCTCAAATGTGGGGTTACGCTCTCTTCTTCCACACCACTGCACTGGTTGGGCCTATATTGCACCTTGGCACTCAAAGCACATAGGGACAGAAGGATACAGTTGTGTATAGCCTTCAGAGGGACTTCAGTATTAGATAGTGTGTTCGGATGCATGACTGTGTGTTAATGAGATTCTGGCATGGGCCTGCATGGCCACTCTTTGTTTTCCAAGCAGCTTGGAGAAAGATCAGCTTCAGTCTCTCTAAGCCAGTGCACACACACACACACACACACACGAAACAAACAAACAAACAAACAAACATTGAGAGACAGAATTGGAGACTCTGCAATTACCTTGCAAAATAGTGATTTTAAAGGCATAGTACATTTTATTTTAAATATACATTAAAATATAAAATATATTTGTAATTTGAATTTTTAAAGTGTAATATTTCACTATATTGCCATTTAACTGTACGTATGATAAAAAATATGAGGGTTAACACAAGTAAAAATAAATAAATAAATAAAATGTAAAGCTTGATAGCTTCACTCCCCATTCCCTGTAATAGCATTAAAAAGAATGTCAAGCACTCTCTTTGGAACAATGACCAAATTTTTCAGTTTTGGGTGACCTATCCCTTTAAACGTCTATTTATCTTTGTTTTCTTCTCACTCCCTCTTTACTCCAGTAAGAACACAATCTCTCTGCTGAGCCAGTCTAGTCTTTCTTACCTGAGGTTATAATACTTAGACTGTGAAATCATCTAGTCACCGCCGCTCCCCAACTCCCCAAACTTTGCAGCACTCTCGTATAGCAGATCTTTAATATTTATGGTTGTAGAGCCGAGGGAGCGGAAGGGGGCTGAGGGCTGGAGGTCCACACTGCTGGAGGAGGGAGGCCGGGGTGGCGGTTTAGCAGCCAGAGCCCATGGGCCTCCATGTTGAAATGATTAGGACACAGGAAGCTGAACCTGACACTGCTGACACCAGGCCTCACCGCCACATCCTGCCCACAAGACCCTCACTGTGCCGGAGCACCCCTCTCATGACAGCCAGACGCTGATTTCTTGATAAGAGGAACACTGAGGCGGTGGGCGTGGAATATTAAACGCTAGCACAATCTTCCATTCGGGACCATTTTGAATGCGAGAAAATGTATCTTTGGTCATTAATACATTGCACATTTATTCAATTGTTGTAGGTAGAAATGGATTTATTGTTCAAATGTATAAAACGAAAACTGTGCGCATCTTATATTTAAATAAAAACGAGTGATTTCTAATGTTGGTCATATCTTATTTCTCATCAAGCAAACCTCACATGCCTAAAAAAATATATGATATTAAGAAAAATTCAATACAAAAAGATTAAATAAAATAAAATCTAAAAACACAACACTAGAATGTTTCATGATTCCTGCTGAATCGTGCAAGTGAACTATAATACACACATACACAGTCCACATATATAATATCCAACCCTTGTTTCATTCCATCTCTCTTCAGCATACTCATACTTTTCTACCCTTGGAGAATTTGGGTGAAAAAAAAAAAAATTATATATATATATATATATATATATATATATATATATATATATATATATATATATATATATATATATATATATATATATATATATATATATATATATATTCTTTCCTCCACATTTTCTGACGATATTTTTTGTAGTGCAGATGTCTAGTGCCACCTTCTGGTGTGGGTTCGTGTAACGAACATTATAAAAGTTAAAAATAAATTTTTTTTTTATTTTTTTTTTTGCAAATGCTTTGAGAAAAGTGAAGATGGGCTGACGTGATGTTTCCATGACAGCAATCACAAGGACGATGTGAGTTATGCTTGGGCTCGCAGATGGCCGTCTCTTGTGCTTGTTTTCTTTAATAACTCACTGCTTCTGTTGCCATCACGATGGTCCTTGGTTACAGACAGAGCTTTAGAGAACCACTACCTCATTAACATTTTTAACAGGCCTGTTTGTTTGTCTTTCCTACCCTCTGGTCATAATTATAGCAGTCAATTAACCCTCAGAAAAAGGGCACAACAGTGAGGAGCCAAACTATTAAACCGTGATTCACTAACTTTAGTCATATTCACCTCATCCTGTCTAGATGGAAATTACTGCCGGATAATTTGACCACAACTCTGGAGGATACGATCAATTTACTTGCATATAATTCAGAGGCATTTATTTTTTTTAATTATCATTATTATTTTTTATGCATCTTATGCCATGCATGTTAGTACTCAGATACATTTATCTTATTTCAAGGATTTTCAGAGATTTTACTTAGAAAATTGACATAGATAGATAGATAGATAGATAGATAGATAGATAGATAGATAGATAGATAGGTAGATAGATAGATAGATAAATAGATAGATCTAAACACACACACACACACACACAAATATTATATGCCTCTTTTTATTTACACAGATAAGTATAATGTGACAAAGATAAAGAAAAAAATCTGCATATACGCAAAACATTTTTTTTTTGCATACACACTTTGCATTATTCAATCAGTCTGCTCTTATTCTTTGTCCATCCAGTAGTTATATTTTTATCTTGTGTCATATCTCATGTACATTTCCACTATATTCATACATAAAGTAAAGCTTTTTCTGTCCTAGAACAAATCCCCCAGGCCACAACACACACACACACACACACACACACACACTGGAAACATTCACAATCTGCTTTGTGGCTTCATTAGCATATTTCTGTATTAAGAGCTTTTCCATCTAACTAATACAAAGGTAAAACTATCTCCACTATAAGAAAACACACACGTCTGCTAACACACCAGAGACTGGGAGAGACATAGAAAGACTACGTGGCGTCTGTATTGCAAACAAACTCAAGTTCGGAAGAGAAAGGAGGACATCAAAAGTGCAGATGTGTGTGAGAGCGGTGTGACTCTTCATCTGTTCTCTTCACGTTACACTGAATAAAGTCATTTCTGGCTTTCACACAGGGATCTCATTTAATCTTTGCTAACTAGGGTAACTACTGCCAAGTCAACGTGCACATTTGATTATTCTTCAAAATAAAGCTTTTTCTTTTGAGATGAGATGCAGGTTTAGTAGGAAAGGCAGCTGAGCTTGTTGCTCTGACGGCACTTGAGTAGCTTGAGGAAAGTCTCCATCTTGTGGGCGTCCTTCTTGAAGCAGATGAGCAGGTTGTAGTCCCTGAGGATGGACTCTGGGATCTCTGGGGACGGTTCATCGTATGGGGTCAGCGTGTGCTCGAAGATGGACGGCGTCAGGATCCCTTCATCCAGCATCTGTGGAGACACCGGAGTGAAACGCTGCTCGACTCGGCTGCACAGTGAGACGCTGCTGTTGTTATTGATTTACCTTGCGGATGAGGACCACCACCCCCTGCTCCAGGCTGAGCAGTTTATCAGACACCCACTTGGTCTTGTTGAGCAGAGCGTCCGGGGCGTCATCGTAACGATTAAGAGTCGTTTGCAGATAGACGAGGGGTTCCATCCATGACTGCACCAGCATCAGGACCGAGTGAAGCAGCCATTTATCCTGCATTAAACACACCAGAGACGTGAAAGGGCTCATGGTGCGAGCAATCCAATGTGCATTGATTTCTATTCTTTTCTTTCAAAGAAAAGAGTTTGATATACTGGGACAACATACTGTAACTTTCCGAACTTTTTCTCCAGTCCAAAAGGGGCATTTATCGCTAAGCTGCAAAAACCATTTTCTTGAACTTTCTGACTTGAGAAACATGAATGCATTAACACATGATCGCCCACATTTACACGTCAGCGAAGAACGTTTGCTGTTCAGAAACCATGCCACCCAGTCACCCAGATGAGCTGTAATTCCTAAACACCAGCAAACTATATACATAACTAACACAAGCTGATTATATAAGCTTGACCTTAAAAGTTGTGATGCACGGTGATGCAGACCCTTATTTGTTGATAAAAACTAAAACCATAAAGTAATAAACAAAAAAAAACAAATAAATAATATATTTGAGATAATATAATAAGAAATATAATATAACATTTACAGAATATAGAAATATTATATAATTTAAATGAAATTGAATAAAATTTCTCATTTTCATTTAGGTCAACATAATGTACTGAAACAGATAAAACACACAAACAAACAACAACAACAACAACAACAACAAAAATAATAATAGTAAAATAATAATACAATTAATATTATATATGTATATATAATAAGACTAAGTCTTATATTATATTATTTCACATGCGGAAAAGTCATTTAGAAGTAAAGTCGCATTTTTTTTTTACATTTAATGCTAAAGGTCAGAGCAGATGTTTAAAAAAATAAATTATATAAGTCTACATCCTTCATAAATCAGCAAAGCGCTCGGTGAAGGCGAGGTTACAGGAGGAAATCCAGTTTTAATGTTTTTGCTAAACTTTTTTATGTACAGTAGCTCCAGACGAATGTTCAGAGACTGTAAAATGTCTAAATCAAATGGAAAGACGTGTCTACTTTGGCTGCGTACACTGGTGGCGTGTCGAGACTCATTAACAAGTAAGATAATAAAGCACTTTGCAGTGTTTATTAAAATCTGTTTCAGCAGGTGGAAAAAAAAATATATATGGAGAAGAAAACAGCCTTTTGGAGATAGAGGCAATTTTGTTCTAAAGAAAGGTTAGTCTCTCAGTTGAAGAGAGCGGTCACACACTAGTGCGTTAGATGAACAGCACACTAAACCCGTTACACTGAGCTCATTTGTTCAGAGCTGGGACACATGCTTCAGGTTTCAGCTTTCCAGTGCGAGCCTAACCTGTACTGAGATGCATGGATGGATGTGAATTACATTGTCTGTGGATGCTGTTTAAGAACTTTAACCTCAATATTTTCATTTACCTGAAGAAACTAATGTTGTAAGCTTGGCTTTCTGAAAAATTTATAATTGTGTCAAAATGAATTTGTTATTAGATTACAATTAAAACGTATTAACTTATAAACAATTATATATGAATTGTTTGCTAATAAGTTAATACGTATCTTAGGAATATTTAGATATTTGTAGTGGAAAACTAGAAATAAAAAAATATGAAAACCATCTTTTGCGTGCATGTAAAAATAGTATTATTACATGATTAGTTGATTTAACAGCTAACCCATTTAATTAACTTATTCTAAGCAAAATTGTACAAGATATACTGAATCAAGTTTATTTTCGTCGTCCCATTGGTTTTAATTAATTGTTTGTTAATGAATAATGGTTAAGGCTTGCTATAACATGTACACTTCCATATATTTTGTTAAATTTATGCCTAAAATAATAATAATGATAATAATAATAATAATAATAATAATAATAATAATAATAATAATAATAATAATAATAATAATAATAATAATAATAATAAATAATTTAAGATGTAATCAAATCCAAAAATAAATATTATATAAAACCTAAATAATAGCAAGGTATTTTTATTTAATTTAATAATTTTTTTAAGCAAGGAAACAATACAGATTAAGACATTATTTTTATTTATTTATTTTTTTTTTTTTTGCATTGTACTGTAGATATGAATACTTAACATGTACTTTGGAATGTCACCATAAATCAAGATCTACAGAAATATAATCCAGATATCATGCTTATATATATATATATATATATATATATAAAGCGGCAACCCAAAAATTAAAAAGAAATTGCAAAATTACGAACTGGCTTTGATTCTTGTCCAACAAGCTAAACCTGCTGTGTGAGGATGAAACCTCTAAAGTTAATAAGGCTTCTCACTTTACAATGCTAGTTTGTATCTTCAATCTAAAATCAATGAAACATCTCCTCACCGAAATCTGCTGAATCTCAGTCTTGGAGCCTGGGATGGGGAAGGGTTTGGTGTGACACATGGTTCCTCCCTGATTCCTCAAAGCATACAGAGGGTACGGGACAAACATATCCTCCTGTATGACACATGAAGATCAAGACATTTAAGAGGAGCCTTGGCTCTTCGTTTATGTGTTGAAGATGATGTCAATCTCTTGACTCTTGACTAATTTAAGGTTTTCAGTGCAGTGCCAGTAGTTCATATGAAAAATTACCCACATATGTCACTTCAGACAACAGAAGAGCCTTCCTTATAAATGTGTGAACGGAGATTAGAAGTGAGAAATGAAATTATACCATCATTCTCTGCATGTTTTCCAACTGTGAGGAGACAATCTACCTAAGAATGGAGAAATAATCTAACAAGACTGATAGGCATCTCACAGTGTTTATAATGAGTCTGATTATTCATTAAGATTACAATCTCATTAATTCAAAGTCATGCACACAGCCGGCAATAATGAAGCAAGGTTGATTAAATGAAACAGAATAATGACATTAAATGAAAGAAAACTTGCTATCAGTCTGGCTACTAATAACTCAGCTGATGAGCTGAAATTACATTTGTTATCTGATTCTGTTTAATATTCCTTTATAGGAAATGCAGAGATTTAGCAACAGTTTATTCATACAACTTCATATGATGTAATAAATTATTTCACAGCAAAAAAAAGTGTTTATTTGCCTTGTTTTCCAGTATAAATGTCTAAACATTCTTAGATCAATTAAATCAAAATACATTTACTTGAGATGTAAAATGACTTAATAATTTATTTATTATTATTTTTTTTTTTTTTTTTTTTTTTTTTTATGAAACATTTATAAAATTAGTCAACACATAACCAAGAAAAAATATATGTCATTGAAAAATAGTCTTGTTTTCTTTTAATTAATTACCATATTGGCAGTTTTCTTTTGTCTTTTTTTTAATATGACAATACAGTTCAAATAAATAAATAAAAAACCCTTGCAAAAATACTTTTATTAGTTTGTATTTTTGTCTTATTTTCAAGTACAAATATCAAGAAACATTTACTTGAAAAGCTAAATCACCTGATATATTAAAACAAACAAACAATCAGACAAAAAAACAAAAACAAAACTATAGCAATTAAGTGGGTTTATACTTAAAACAAGAAAGAAAGAAAGAAAAAACTGCAATAACACTTGTCTTATATTTATTTATTTATTTGAGGATAATGATTATTGTTATTATTATTATGACTAAATATATATATATATATATATATATATATATATATATATATATATATATATATATTGTTTTAAGCATAAACTCACTTCACTTTGATACATGTGTCAGAAAACTAGACTGTCATACTGCTTCTCAAGTAAATGTATCTATATTTAAGACTGTATTAAGAAATCTGTACTGGAAGACAAGACAGAAATATGAGTAAGAAAATCATCTCGCAGCTAATAGTGAAGATCAGACTCTTTGACTGACAGAGATGGTTCACTCACAAACAGAGTACAGGACTCTTCAGAGACGCGGTAGATGAGCTCTGCATGTTGGATGACGCGATCTAGAAGTTTCTCTTGAGAGATTGAAGTGCATTGGATGAGGGATCCGGTCTCGTCTTTGCAGTCCAGAGGAACGGCGTGAGAAAGCCAGCACGACCACAGAGACACACACCACAGCCAGACCTGCAGAACTGAGGACACACACACACACACACGACCAGAGAAACACACCATAACTGAGAGACTCACTTAAGAGATTCACTTTAGCCAAGAAAGAAGCTGAACTGTCAAGCTAATATCCTTAGAAATATTCTTGCTCTCTGTAGAGATCACATTTTTAATAAACGAGCGCTGTTTTCAGTGCATTTCTCCTAGGCTTTAGCTTTAGGCTGATTTCCTTGCAAAGAGCAAATACAAATCTGGAGTCCATGTACCTTTAACCCTGTTCATTTTCAGTTGCCTGCTTTCGAGACAAACGCACTGGGTTTATATAGCAGTGTTTGGTGAATATTCTCAGAGATCCATAGATTCATGAACTCACCTGCTCGAGAGTAAGAAGAGCCCTGGCCTTCTCCTCAGACTCCTGCATATGCAGGTCTTTAACCTGAGATGCCGTGACAGATTCCTCTGAGAATACCAGAATGAATACAGTTAATAATAATGCCACCAAAAATAATGCAGGTTTTATTAATGAATGGGAATTTGCTAAAAATAAAGCAGCTCAAGATGGAAGAAACTTATTTATAGTTGAGCTACAATCAAGATGCCCAGTCAGTACAGTCTGTACAGTTTTCTCTCTCTCTCTCTCTCTCTCTCTCTCTCTCTCTCTCTCTCTCTCTCTCTCTCTCTCTCTGTTTTTGCTGTCACAGAAATAAACAAAACAAATGATATTTAAAAATATATTAAAATAGAAAACATATTTTTAATCAATTTGAAATTGTAAAGTTTAATTGTTGACATTATTACCATTTAACTGCATGTATGATAAAATAAATGAGTGTTAACAATAATGACATAAAACAAATAAAAAAATAAAATAAAATGGTTTGTTATACAAAAGCTGTCATGTCATGTATGTTAGGTTTTTATATATACAATTTGTTTGTTTGTTTGTTTGTTTGATATAACAAAAAAAGCAATAAAATCAATTTTAAATATATTAAAATATAATATATCAAATTGAACATATTAGTGTAAAATATAATTTTCCAGCATTTTACAATGACCAAATAAATGAGCGTAAGTGAGGATAAGAAACAGAAAAAAAACATAAAAAGTTACCATATATGTAATATGTGTTATGTTTTTATACAGTATTCTTTTTTTTATTTTAATATGTACACATGTACACACAAAACAATTTTATCTGTATATTGATGAACAGCAGCTGCAATAAACTAAATATTATTGCATCAACTACAAAATGAACAAAATGTTACTGTAAATACTGTATTTCTAAAGAAAGAGGGTTATAGTGTAGCTGTTTTTACTGTCTCGCCAAAACTAGTTTCTATATGATGATACTTCAGCATTCCTTCGTGTGTGTGTATTTTGAATCGGTCTCTTATTAATTTATTAGATTTTCTGTAGTAGTTCTTTTGCATCCTAGTATCTTTCATGATTTATTTTATTTATTTCTTGGACATTTTCTATAATTAAGACTTCTTCAAAGCGTGTTTTCTCTTGCCGTAGGGAGGAAGGCTGTCTGTGTTGATGAGATGAGGTGATTTGTCTCCGAGTTCTCTGTGTAGAAGCTATAGGCTGTCAGCCAAAGCAATCTCTCTCCGAGCGTAATCCACATCAGGATACTGAAATAATGCCTTCGCAGGTGGGCGGCGGACTTCATTAAGTCCTGAATATTGCAATTCTCTTCACATTATGATGTGTCCTACATATTTGAGTCCCCGAACCACACAAATGTGGCTTAATCCAATTTGAACATTAAAGCGATGGATTGGGTCTGTAGAATTAAGCCCACTTTGTTCGGCTGATTCACATTACAGCGCATACCAACAGACATTGTATTACAGCTCAATTGCTGTGCCTCGTCTATTTATGTAAAGCACAGCGCCCACTCTTATAATAAGTTTGCAATATGCTGCATTTCAGGGAATAGTCAGAATGTTCCAGAAACCTCAAAAAGAGAAACAAATCTTTGGAAACAAACAAGTTTATATGTTACTATTTGCTAAACTTGTGCTGGGCATCACTAAATGCCCCATATAACCCCAATATATATATATATATATATATATATATATATATATATATATATATATATATATATATCACTAGAGCAATGTAGGTAATATATTTGATTTCTGTATGGGTTCCATTGACAATCTGTCTTGTCCTTTCTTTGTCCTTCCTGATGAGGTGATATTTAGTGTTCATTTGAGTTTTAAAGGGCCTGTCTCAGTGCCTATGAGAGCGAGGGGCTAAGAAACTGTAGCTGTTCACAGACTTAAGCTTACGCAGGTCAGACGTCAGAGAGCCATTCCTTATTCACACATCTTCATCAGGACACCTGCAGCTCAAGGTCCGCCCGGCCGCCACACACCCTGATCTCTTAATCTCAGTCCTAATCTCACTTCACGTGTCTGCTTTCATTGCATTCAAATGCAGTCTTCTGAGTCCAGAAAGAGGAAACTGAGATGTTTCTCATGAAAAAAATATATTGCAATCACATATACACTCTTTCCATATGCATAGTTTTCTGTCTTTTTTGTATTTTGACAAATATTGTATTTTCACAGGCAGGTCACAAAATATGCAATGATTAATAGATCAACGTGTTTTATTGATAGCCAATTGCTGTTTATTTATTTGACCATCTGTCTTGTTGTTTTCTTTCAGAAAATAATCATATTCATAAAATCAGTTCACGTTGTGATCAAGTTTTGCCACATATTTATTTCCACTGTAAGACCTCTTTGGAAATTAATAAAGCAGAGAGTAAAATATATATATAAATAAAATAGGATGCAAATCAGCAAATACTAATGCAATCAAGTGGAACGAACTGTGCAATTATTTCATTAGCATCAGCTATTATCCCCCCCCCCAAAAATAATCAACAACATATACTACAATAATCACAAGGTCAAACTGCCCTGCATTCACTAAATTCAAAGAAAGAGTTCAAGGAAGAAAGAAGTGCAACTTCAAGACCCCTGGGTGGGCTTATCTGCATCACCTCAAACAACACACTCTCACTCCCAACTCGTCACAAACGGAAGCTTGGTCAGGACCCTTTGGTGTCTCTTTTTGACACTCAGGGTACCTCTTTAGCATCCTTTTTTGATGTGCAGAGTCCTCCATTGCTTTAATTAAGAAACCCTTGGCACCAGTATGCTGACACAAAAGGTGCTGGGAATTTTATCATTGTGATTAAATTATATATTTGGTAATAATATTGCCCATACATGTTGGGGTGTGATTCTTCAGTGTAACCAGTCACAACAGTTTTAAATTACACTATTTACACATTAATGAGCACTTAAACCAGCCCTGCCCCTAAACCTACCATTTGTCAATAAAACACACAATATAACAGGCAGATACAACTACAGTTATAGTTTACTCAAAAAGGAGAAGCTGAAGTTACCTTGGCAAAAGACCACAGTGCTGTTTATATAGCAAACACAGACTTTTCACATGGTAACTTCAGCCTAAAATATGTTAACAAAGGATAGCTGATCACATTAATCCTCAAATATTAGCAGATGTTATCTTTTAAAAGCAAACGCTTATATAACTACATATACATGCTACATATATGTGTCTATGTATTTTATAAATATTGTAAGTTAATACATTTTTTGTCCACTAATTATCAAAAATCGTAATTATGTCTCTATGACTCAATGTATTACAATTGCCCGCTATATGAACTTCCTGGAACTATTTGAGGTCTATGTACGTGAATTACTTGACGATCGAGCGTTTCGAACTTCTGTTGGCAGCTCTCTCTCTCTCTGCAGCTCTGCCTTGTTAAAAAGCAACACCAAGGGGTCCTGACCAGGCATCAGTTAGGAGTGAAAACTTGTTGCCCCAAGACTGCCAGTGTGAAAGTGTTACACTTGAGTGGGTGAGAAGGAGGTTATCAAATCAGCCTTTTTAAGAACTCCCAACAGACGAAGTCTGGCCCAGGCTAATTCATATTAAGGAATGGGCAACATGCCCTCTCCAGATGTGAAGGGGGCAAAGAGACTCAAGTGCGGAGCCACTTTAACCCAGAAGAGAGCTGCAATTTCAGAACACCCATGAATATTAATTATTCCCCGACGTTCATGGCCAATTACCGCACAGCTTCCTCGTTTTCCTTTCAATGTTTGATTGACACGCTGACTAATCAATCTGGGTGCTATCAACTTTATAATTAAGCTTCATTGGGGGTTGAATATGGTGTTATGAATGAGTGTGTGTGTGTGTGTGTGTTGATAGTAATTTACATTAATTCAGGCTAGCACATTTTAAGCACAGCCCTCCAAAAAAAAAAAAAAAATATATATATATATAAAAGACAAGACATTTACCCCTGGTTTCACAGACAGGGCTTAAGACTAGTCCTAGACTAAAATGTAAGTCTGAGCTGTTTCCACTGAAATAAACTTGCAGTGACTGATCTTAAAAATATATCAGTGCCTTTTTAGTTTTAAGATGCACATCGGTAATGTTTTTTTCTAAGCATGTTTATAAAAATTACTTAAATGTCCTAATTGATCTATGGTCTAATCCTGGCTTAGTCTAAGCCCTGTCTGTGAAACCGGGCCTAAAAGTAATATTGCAATAGTCTCACAAGAGTCAAACGTGGGATAAACAAACATAATATAACATTTCAAAGCATTTTCTTATTTCAAATGATGCAAAAATAAATAAATAAATACAAACAAACAAATAAATAAATAAACTAACTAAGCAGTTTTCCACCTAAAATAATGTCATTTTGCTGAGGTTTGAAGTGAGGAAACACTCCGGCTCGGGCTTACAAAATTGTTTCTGTATTTTACGGTTGTCTCAGCTCGGAGTCATATGGAGTGTAAATCTTGACGAAGGTTCTCGGTGCAATGGCGCTTTCTCTTCCTTTATATATAATGACTTCTTGCGTCCACTTGCTCCAAGCTCAGTTATTGTGAAATGCGGTGTCCTGATTTATGATCATTCTTATCACTTAAAGCTCACTTAAGCAAAGTTAATAAATGTCTGTGTGTGTGTGTAGGAGGACAGCTTTAGTGCGGTGAAGCCTGCAATGCTCAGTACATCAGCTCACTGGAGATTGTGATAAATACATTAGCTGAAAGCAGCCAATGCATTGTTTTCTAATGAGGATTTGCTGATACAAAGGGACAATGTGTGTGTTTTACAATGTGATACCAATTATCCTTGGGTGAAAACAAGAATGAAGGGTGAGAAGAAAACTATGCATCTTTATGACGGCCGCAATTAGGTCATTCTACTTCCATCTTCTTGTCTGCCAACAGAACAAAATGTGGATAAAATAAATGCTTAATGTATTGGAGAAGTGGGTTGTTTTGATATATATATATATATATATATATATATATATATAGCTTTCTAATGCTCTAATTAGCATTAGTGCCTTAAGAAGCTTAGCAACTCAACTCGAATTAATTATTGACGTGCATTAAAAATGTCTACTTTGCTCAAAGCCCCATTTTAATTAAAATGTAGCATGAAAATACATTGGGTTACTGAGGATGTGTGTTTTTTTGGGGGGGACCAAATTAACATGGATATGACCTGACACAGAATTTTGGTCACCCAATGTTGTAACCATCGTTTAACCAAATATCAACTTCTTATGACTTTGCATGTCTGCTGGGAGATGTCAATTTACTTTTATGATAACTAAAAAAATATATAATAATCTATGTTGAAATTTTGAATTCAGAACAACCCATTTACTTGCATGAACACTGTCTGTATTTCATCTCGGCTAACAAGGAAATCATGGGGTTTCAGACTAATTTTAGGACATTGGTGCACATGTAAACAGACCCATCGAGTACATTAAGGCACTGTAGAATGCAAATACAGCCAACAGGCAATTATTCAGACCCGAGGCTCACAGTTAAGGTCTAAATGATGAAGTTCTAAGCAGCAACATCTGGCTGTAAATGCCTGAGCATGTGCGCATGCAAGCGTCCAAACAACAAAGCCATCAATCAATCAACCAACCAGCACACAACGTGGTGCTATGAATAAATATGGAACTGGAGGGTTCTGTTGCATGAGCTGTTATGTGTGCGGTGTGTGAGGGGTGGGGTTATGGAGAGATTAGGTAGATGACAGTTCTGGGCTAAAGATGCATTACTGCTTCGCTCCGAGCGTAATTAGGCCCTCTATGTAAAAACCCAACCACCTACTCCTCGTCTCGCAACTTCCATCTCGCCCCTTGTCCTCCTGTCACCCTCCGGCTAAACTCCTGAATCCTAATCTGCAATATTTTCCTCTCCAAAGGTAGATGTAGCCCACACTGCAATACAGAAGAGATGATCTGAAGAAAAAAGGCTGTAAATGAGATCAGTCACACCGATATCCTTTCCATATGCCGCAAAGATATGCAGCCACACAACCAGGACGAACCAATCAGGTTTGGAGCCGGAGCGCAGCTGGAGTCGCGTAAACGCCGTTCTTTTTGTGCTGCTCACTTTTCCCTGTACCTCCTTTCATCCACACAAAGTACATCTGAGTCTCAGCCTGACGCTTGGAAGTCGCCGAGCCCAGATTATATTTTCTTCAAAGCAGGACCTGAGAAAGTGGCACAAATAAAACATGCCGTCTGCCTTCCAGGACTTTGGTTCTTCAGAGACTCGTAAATCTAAGGTGTTTTGTCTGTGAGGATAAAACTAAGTTGGTTTCTTTAATTTTTTAAGCCACTGGCTATGCCTCTCTCATGTCCGCCCATCCTCGCGGGTTATCGGAGGATCAAACGTAGCATGAGTCGGGTCTCGCTGTCAAACACGACGTCTCAGAAAGGAGCAGGAGGACAGATGGCTGTTAAGAGATGTCTTGTACATAAGCAGGGCACCTCTTCGCCCTTTTTTCTTGTTTTCAAAGTGCATGCTATCTTTGAGCTCTGAATGTTTCTCCGCTGTCCGACGCGGTGTCTCCATCCGTTTGACCTTTTCGCTCGTCAAGGCCGCTGGCAGATTTTCCAGTCGCTGAGGTTTTTAGTGTGGTTATCAGATCAGTTGACTTCTGTATCTTTTTGAGCTTTCTATCTCTGTAGCTGTTGCCTGTGTGCGTCAGAGTTAGTTTGAACTATGGTAGTCTAAAGATTCACTGACTGTTGTTGAGGCAATAAATCAATGCAGTTGAAGCTTGAAGGTTAAATGGTCATGAGGGGTCATATATATATATATATATATAATTTTTTTCTATTTCAGTTTATACAACTACAGTATATTTAAGCCATTTTGAAGGTTGATTAATGCATCAATTTAACAAGATTGCTTACAAACTATATACAGCATCTAATGGCATAAGTTTGGGGCAGGTGCAGGGGCGGATCTAGAAAAATATTGAAGGGGTGGCGAGAAGGGGGCAGGAATTTTTGAGGGGTGGCAACATATGTCAGACATATATATACTGAAATGTACTCACAGTTACATTTGAAACAGTTCATATAAGCATTAAGTGACCATACATTTTGATCTCACTTAATAGGACATAGAAGTGTGATAGAAGTAAGGAGCATTATCACAGGAAAGGCATTAAGGTTAAGACACAGGTGATGAGTGGCAGATGTGTGAAAAGGGAAGCAAAATGTTTTTGTCTGTGACTGTATATACAAAATAAGAAACAACACTGCTTCATATTCAGCAGGATTTACACCAGTGTCACATTTTAAACTTTGTTTCTCACTAATGCATATGCATCAACATGTAATTGAGAGCATTATGAAAGATTAAGTGTTATCAACATGTCAATTTATTATAAGAAACACAAGATTTTAACAGCCAATGACATTTACAGCTGGGGAGACTCAACTGATTTCCGACTGTTAAGTGTTAATCTAACTCAACCAGTCAAGAGCTAGATTTAACCTTAGATGTTATATGAATATGGTCCCTGAAGCATAGGTTTTATTAGCTGACAATAATAATAAATAAATAAACATTATAGGCACAAATACAAATGTACTTTTAGAAATTGTTTTTGAAAAATATGGCTATTGTTTTGGCAAGTTTAAATTAAAAACCTCTATGAAAACTTGCGTGATATTCTTTAAAATAATGTTTTAGTAGATCTTTTTTAGGTATATTTTACTGTGCAATTTCATACATAATTTCTTTGAGTTAGACCGAACTTTTATTTTGGTGGGTTGTAGACATTTGTGGTGGTGTTTCTGTGTTTTTTTATAAACTATTATTATTATTAGCTATTAGGCCTTACATTTTATTTTGACAGGTTGTCGTAAAGACATTGCAGTTTATGTCTGTTTATAAGACACGAATGAATGACGATAGTTTTACCAAATGAAATGGTGAAATACTCTCATAGCGCACTGGCGTGCACATGTAGCCTACATCAGGTGTCAATATAGTGAAGAGCTCAAAACACCGCGCGAAAACACAAAACACAGCACACATTGAGCGCTCATTCCCAGAGACGTGTTTAACAACACCTTTAATATTCACAGACACTAGTCCATATCGAGATCTGATTAAATGTACAGCCCTACTTTTGATTTATTCATTCAAAAATGGCAATTCAGACAAAAATGTGTCTCCTCGCGACTCCTGGTTCCCTTGCTTCGCACGCACTCAGAAAGTTTTCCAAACAAATGTAAAATATACTGTAGTCTCTTGCCGCTCTGTTGTCTTCTCGTGCTGGCTGCATTCACTGTAGCAGTCGGACATAGGAGATTTGCGCTTGTAAATTTTCAAATTGGCCACAACTTTTAATTTGTTGCTGCCAACTGGGGTGTCAGCTGGGCAAGGCTTTCTTTTAGGGTGGCATTTGCCACCCCGGTAGATCCGCCCCTGGCAGGGGTAAGGTTTTTTTTTTTTTTTTTTTGCCACTTGCAGATTATTTCAGGAAAGAAGAAGAAGAAGAAGAAGAAAACTCAGTGACTTTCGTCATTTATCACTTTAATTTATCTTAATCATAGGCTTCTTTCCAGTAAAAATATTAAATATCTGTACATTGTTAAAACTTATATATATATATATATATATATATATATATATATATATATATATATATATACACCTCACCTATTTATAATTTCGTAGATCTGCAAGTGGGGAAATACAAATTTATTTCTAAATTCATTTTCTGAAAATTAAGAAAACAGTAAATAACGGAAACATTTTGCAGGCTGTTTCGATTTTGACTTTTTAATTTATTTGTTTTATTTTAGTTTTATTTCTCATTACATTTGTTTAACCTTTTTTATTATAAGATTTTAATTAATTTAGTTAATTAATTACACTGGAAGGAGAGAGAGAGAGAGCTAATTAAATTTTATCATTTATCAATCATTTATCAAAAGACAAATTCAGTATATTTATATTAACATTTTAAATGTGTTCTCTTGAAATTAGGGGAAAAAGTCCCCTAATTTAGACATAAATAATAATAATTATTATTATTATAATAATAATAATGATGATTATTATTATATTGATGGATGGATGGATAGATAGATAGATAGATAGGTAGATAGATAGATAGATAGATAGATAGATAGATAGGTAGATAGGTAGATAGGTAGATAGATAGATAGATAGATAGATAGATAGATAGATAGATAGATAGATAGATAGATAGATAGATAGATAGATAGCAGTGTCACACTGGAAGAGCTGTGCTTTGTCAAATGCAAATATGCTTCTTCAAAGTTGAGGGTAAGGTTTAAAAACTATGCATATCGACTAATTAGAAACATTCCACTGCGAGAGGGTGAGAGAGGTGAATGCATATTCGGCATAATCAAATCGAAAGGTTTTTTTTTTTTTTTTTTTTTTTTTTGAAGTACAGCCTACTTCATATTCGAAAGCTATAAGAATAACAGAAGTGTTTTGATAATTAATGCAGTAAGGGTTAGGGGTCGATCCTGACACTTACAGCCAAGCTCTCATCCAAAACAACATATCTCCTGCACCTTCTGTTTTATTGTCTGCCGTTCCGGGTGCAGTGTGTGGCAGTGATTGTCAGCTAACCTTCTGAAAACCCCTTTCCTTCTATTTACCATGCTGATTCTTCACCCTCTCCCACAAACACCCTCATTGGGATTCGGGGCACAGACAAATAGCTCACTACGTCCCATATGAAATGAGATTTAACTGAAAAAAAAAGAAAAAGAAAAAAGCAGAATACTTGCTAAGACTCTGCATAAATCATACAAAAATAGAGGAAGTATGAAAACAAGGCATAATTAGTTCTCTTCAGATATTTAAAGGAATATTTCGGATGATATGTCCATGGTGGTCCTCATCATGGCAGCTTCCCTGAAGGTCTTGGCAGCAGTATCCTCATCTTCTTTGTGCACTTAATGTCAACTGTGTTTGCGAGGTCACTCGCCAAAACCATGTCAAAAATTAGGTCATTTTGACAGAAGTTTGTATGCACTATTTCACAGAGAGCTGCTTCACAGAGATCACGCCAGCACTGACATAACTTCTCTTTTGATTGCAGTACTAACCAAAGGGATGCCAGAAAAATAGATGCTGCATTAATTTTGACAGCCCTAGCTAATAAACAGATTTGTTTTCAGTTTGTCCCAGGCAAACTCTGTATGTCGTACTTTCCCTTTAGAAGGGAACATCACTGACATCTCCTACGTCCAGCTGTCAGTCTGTGAGTGTAACGTGATCTGACACAGACGGATGCAGTTGTAAGACATGAGGAATGGCTTTGGGATGTAGCAGTGAGTAAGTCAGCCTCCCAAACAGTGGCGCAGAGGAGGAACAAAGACCTGCTGCACTACAACACGAGGCAGTCCCTACTGGCTCTGACCTTCTGAATCCTTCCGTTCGCTGACATGCTTGTGAAAGAGTTGAGGGTATGCTGGGGCCAGAGGCGACTGACAGAAAAGTGAAAAGAGAGATGTGTTATTCTCAGACTCAGCGTTCTACCAAACCAAACCAAAGCAACAGTGGATATAGAGACCTGACTTATTAAACAGGTCAGACATGCATTATTGCAAAATAAAACCCAGTTGAGTAATCAGAACCTTAATGCATATTTCCTAAAGTGGTTTATTTTAAATGTGAATAGATACATTCAAGAGTCCATTGCAGGGTTATGTGTTTTGTATAAAAATATTAGACTAGGCAATCAGAATAAAGTATTAGTATTTTCGTTTTTAATGATCATGGTCTCAAAAGGATGTTGTTTACTGTCAATTTTCGGGTTGGTTCAAACAGGTCAAAAATGTAATTTACAGCTCAAATTACGGTATCATCTTGTTTAAAATTCTTAAATAAAAGATCAAAGGTGGTCTTCTTAAAAGCATTGAAACATGAAGAACAAGGTTTACTCATAAACCATTAACTTTTCAAGTTCAAGAAAAGCTGAGCGAGCTACATTAAAAGAATAGTTCACCAAAAAATGAAATTGCAAAGAGCAATGTCCCTGGTTTGCATAAAGCACTCCTGTTCTTTAAGTTCACAGACAAAAATCTGTTTTTATTTACATTTAGGGAAATGTAACTTTTTTCCATATAAAGATCTTCAAAAACACCTTGTAGTCCATATGACTGGTCCAGTGGACACTTCATATGTGGGACAGACCAACATTGAAAATTCACTGATAATCTTCAAACTTCAGCTGTCAAAGATACAAAATTTCATTCTCCATTTTTGAACTGAGAGCCAACGGTTTGATGTCAGTCCTGGCACAGCACAACATTATTATTTCTGAAAACAGAACGCTGCACCAAAGACACATTTTTGTAGGTCAACCGTTACTCTTGTTCACACGACAAAAAAAATAAAAGTGAACAAAAAAGTTTTGTTCATCATGATAAGCATCACAAACGAACACAACTTATTGAATTTTGAAGATGATACAGGCGACACAAGTTAAAAGCTTGACGTAGTAACATGACTTCAGTGTCATGATTATGCTTCGACAACTCGGTTTTCGGTTTTCAAAAAAAAAAAAAAAGTTCGTTTAAAGTAAATGACAGTATTACTGATGTAGACAGCACATTTCAATTTGTTAACTTCTAAATGTCTTGCACATTGCCTTCGATAAATCTAGTTTAAGTAACTTAGTATATTCAAGCTTTGAAGAATTTATGTCATAGAATGTAGCCTTAAAAATATTTTGAGCTTGTGTTCACCACAGACCTTATTTCAGGGATTTTAACTAAAATCTGTAAAAAAAAAAAAAAAAAAAAAAAAAATGTATTAATAAATAAACAAATAAAATAAAAACAATGACTTGGTAATGGAAGCAGAAGTCTCAATGTTTTGGCCTACAAAAATATCTTCCTTGCTACAGTCCATTTTTCCAATTTCAGGATTTTTTTTGGAGGACATTTTCAGTAAATAAAAAAAAAATAAAACAAAAAAAAAAATAAAACAATAAGCTATCATACATTTGTGTAATTATTGACCCTTTTTGAAGCCTGACAAATATTACTATGATCAAGTACTGCATGAATGCTTCTTTTCCAGCACTATGAGTTTGCAATGACATAATGACAGTAAATAATGATAGAATTGTCATTTTGGGTTGAATTATTGGTTTAACAGCAATGACTGGTTGGGATTTGACTGAAACAAAAGTAAAAGTTGTCAGAAATTTAGAATTTTTCCCTCTTGGTCATAGATTGAAGTCTCGCAAATTGAAGATTGCAAATCGTGTCATAGGGAATTACTGACCATGTCATGTTACCTGTAGAACTGCATCTGCAGGCCTCTAATCCAGTGTATGTCACTGAGAATGTCACGCTTCCACCAAGAGAGAAAAGGGGAAGAGGACGGAAAAAATAAGACAGCATGACTACAGCCGAATCATCGCATGCTCTTTAATCTCTCCCTCCTCGTGCTCCTCTCTCCTTTATCCTTTCTGCTCAAATCTAGGACACTTTTTGTTTTATTTTCATCTGGGTTCTCAGGAGTCTTAGAGACGAGAAACAATCCAAAGCTCCAGAAACATTCATTGTGCATCGGAGTTCTCTGCAAAGACACTTTTCCAAGTGTAAAAATATCTGTGTGCATGTGAATCATGCGTGAGTATGTGTATGTGTATGCATAAGGGTTCTGTCACTGATGGAACATGCTGTGAATGTGTGCAATCTAGATTCGCGGGCCAACAAAGGGAGTTTACCCAACGGACCGCTGTTAGCGAAGCAGCCACACACAACAATCAGATAAGACGTCAGCGAACAGCAGGCAGAGGCGCGTGCGGCACTAACACAAAGGCGGCCGTGTCATTAAATGAATACTCAAAGGTGCAGATTTCTCCATCTTACAAAGTAGGGAATTCTCCAGGCGTGAAAAGGGAAGCGTTGCGATAACACTGGACGAGAACGCACATGAGGGGCGGGATTTCATTTGTGTTGCAGCACAAAGAAAATGGTAAACATCCTAATGAACGAATGCTTTTGAGAGAACAAGAGTGAGTAGTTCACATTTCAATGAATGGATCAAGGCCGAGAAATGAATGTCTGGGCAAAACGAATGCTTGTAGTTCATCATAGCAAGCGTGAAATGTCAGTCACAGGCCTTTGTCTGTGCAAAAATTACACATCACATCTGTCTTGGTGACGGATTCAAAATTGACTTCAGTCAAAAGATGTGATGAATGGAAAGAGGAAAACCTATACCAATGTACCAAATGTGAACATGCGGAGAAGCATAAAATCATTGAATAAACCTTGAAAATAACAAAAAAAAGCTTCGATTATAAAGTCTGAATGCTTTAAAAGTGTCCACCAGGTGGCGCTCTAATACTGCATGCACTGACGGCTTCCACTTGCTTTTGGAAAGGTGAACAAATGAAGGCAGAGGGGAGACTAATGGTCAGGAATGTAAATGTGGCTTCCAGAATCCTCCAACAATAAATGAAGGAAAGGTGATGCATTGTATAGAAGCTCTTCAAAAAACTGCACCCAAATCATCTCAGTTCTGCCAGTCTTCCTCCCACTCACCAACCCTCGCTCACGTTATGGATGGACATCTCGCCATGATCGTAAACACTGCATTCTGTTCATGCATCTATTTATCAGATGCATCATGTAATATTTATTCGCCCAGATTTTACAAGCTTGCCTTGCATGCAGGAGGTTTCTAATGCACTTCTGCGACAGCTATTAAGAAGCTGCAAATAATGCTGCTTTTGCATTCATGCATACCGTAACATAATGAACCTGAGAGGGAAGGTCCATATGTTATTCTACACTTTTGGAGGTACTGGATGTATAGCCAAATGTATATGGACAGCCAAACATGCACCACATCCATATGTATAAAAGCCTGTTTCTGACTCAGAGTAAAAGAAGTAAACATCATGAGATAAAGTTTCAAATAAGAAAAAGAGACATAGTGAGACATAAAGTTTCAACTACAAGTTACAGTCACATCTGCAAGATAAAATAATGTTGCAAACATAAAAAAGTCAATAAGACAATAAAAGTCACAATTGTGATATACAGTCACATTATGAGAAAATTGCAAAAACAAAGTTGCAATTGGGAGATATGAGACACTTTGTAAGAAAGTCACAACTGGAAGCTAAAAAGTCACAATTACAAATTGGTTACACAAAGAGTTACAAATTGGACATAAAAAGTTAGAATTATGATTAAAGTCACATTTTGAGGTATTATGTCACAAATACGAGTAATAAGAGATGGGTACAAAAAAAAATAAATAAAAAAAATACTAAAAGTCACAATATAGTAAAACTGTGAAATATAAAGTCACAAATGTAGAAAAAAATGCATGTAGAATTGTGAGATATATTGTCACAATTACCTTTTCGTTGTACCGTTTTGAGCATAAACAGGGTTCAATACATATGTGCTTGTTGAGTATTTAATTCCAAAATCATTGATGTTAATAAGGAATCGGTCCTCTTTAACAACCTCCTATATTCTGGCAAGGCTTTTTCACTATAGGTTGCAATACCTGATGAGTTTTGCTCAGGCCAGTCAAGTTCTTTTCTCATCAGCAAATCCTCTCTTTACAGATTTTACAGGCTCTCTGCAAATTTCCATGCGTAACATTAAGATTTGCCTTCTCTGGACCAATGTGCTCAGTCAAATCTATTACTTCGAAGAGGGTCTTCACATACTTTTGGCCATGCAGGGTTAAACTGTGTTTCCCAGCAGATGCACAGAGATCAGACAGAGGTTGCGCTCCAGTCTAAAGCAGGCATATGATCGCTGGCAGAAAAATTAATTAGTGAGCGGGACAAGGTTACAGCCAAGTAATGAAAGTTATTGGGCATGTCAGTTCATCACAGCCTCAGTCCCCCTATTACTTTCAATCAGGCCAGCCGGCCGTGAAATAGAGCTCCATGTGAGGCTGGAGCTGGAAGTGGCGTATCAGAGGGCCGTCCCCAGTGGCTTTTCACATGGGTGATCAGGGTACTTACTCTAATATGCGCGCAGCGTGATGATGCCGGGACTGTCACACTAACAGGCCTGCCCCTCATTTTAAATTGCCACAGCAAAGTGGATATACTCCTCCTCTGCTCCATCTGTCTCCCTCTCCCTCTCAGTCTGACCAGAGGAGGTGCGGCTCACCCAGGATGACCCAGCAAAGAGAAACTGATGAGGGGAGACGGACGCGTCCGGGAAGAGGGCGCTGGTGTGAAACCATTGCAACTCCAGTCAATTTACCTGCAGTGAACGCCGATGACAGCTGCTTTGTCTGAGAAGACGTCATCTTGGTTCTCACGCTCGCAGCAGAAACGGACGGAGCCTCATCAGTATCAATACCAGAGCAGACACACCAAATGCACAGCGTCAGCTAGCTGTCTGAACTCCAGACAGAACGAGAGTAGTTCGCAAACTTTAAGCAGGGATTGTACAGTCGCAATCAAGGCCCCTGGACAAACTTTACTGAGAAACAGATTGATTCGGTTTTGTTTTTAGGTGCGTTTATCGATTCGGTTTGGTCTAGTTCAGTTCAGGTTGGAGTCATAAATTATTTGTATTTGTATTTTATATTTTATATTTCATTATCCCCCCCCAAAAAAAGAAATATATATATATATATATATATATATATATATTATACATTATTAGATTAGCAATACATACATAATGAATATGTTAATATTAAAATAGAAATTTTTTTTAATATATTCCACTTTCTTAGGTAAAGAAGAAAGACTAATGAGCAATAAAAATACAGAAAAAGTGACACTTTGTGTGGTTCAACACTGTCAGATAATATTATTTCTTATTTAAGGCAACAAAGTATTCACCAACTCCAATATAAAATGTAACAATGTTTAAAAAAAAATTATATAATTTTTGTAACAACATACAATACTGTTCAAAAGTTTGGGGTCAGTACTTTTATTCAGCAAGGATGTGATACAGTTATAAAAAAAATGATAGTAAAAACTTAAATTCTTAGAAAATATGTATATTTTGTATGAAACACTTTTCTGTTTATTGTTAATTCATCATCGTTTCAAACACTGATAATAAATCAGCATATTAGAATGATTTCTGAAGGGGCATGAGCTGCTGAAAGCTGAAGTATTGATGCTTAAAAATTCAGCTTTGCATCACAGGAACAAACAGACGAACAAACCATTATTTTAAATGGCAATAATATTTCAGAAAGCATTGCTTTTCTTCCAAATAAAGTTTTATTAAATTAAATCAGCCAAAGCATACTGGCCAAGATCTTTGCTATGTATTTAATATATATATATATATATATTTTCTTTTTTTTTCATCGTCTTTCTGCATTCTGAAATCAAGGACATCCATCAGCTCACACCTAGGCACCTGAATCAATGGTTCAATGACCGCTGCCGACTCGGCTGCTCAGGCAGCTGTACACTAATACAAATCAGGCTTCAGAAACTCTTGGCATGGAAGAAATCATTGACAGTCATCCCATAAACCTGCCTTTGATTTGGAAAAGTCCTCTCTCTGGCCTCCTCCTCTGCTTCTCAGGCCTTTTCCACGTTGGAAGTCGATTACAGACGAGGCTGAGAATAGCACAGATCTGCATTTTCTGCTGAAAAATTGAAGGGTGTTTTATTTAACAAGAGCAGAAAGTTTTGCCGCTAGCTATGCTGTTTATTGATAGTAAATCTGTGAGAGCTTAATTGATGGTTCTCTCAGATCAGTGGCATAATCTCTGAGCCTTGGGAATTACAACACTGGACGGTGAACTGAACAATCAACTGGAACTACAAGAATATATGCAGGCATTGAAAAGGGATAGATGGCAAAAAAATAACATTTCTATTAACACACTCAGCCTATTTAGTTTTAAACCCATGCAACACAACAAGGAGAGATTCTGAAAACTGTGCTGGTTATTCTTGTCCATGCAATTACAATAAACAAGGACTTAAGAATACAAAGGAAAAAAAAAAAAAGGCAACTCAAAAGTCCCCTAAAATTATACAACTTGTCACTGAAGCCATAAATTGAAGCTTTATGTGACAAACTTGAGAGTCAGTGAGTTCCAAATCATGAATCATTGGGAATCAATGACATAATATTCAAAATATCACTGGTTTTCCACAGAAGAATGTAAGTTTGACAATTCTGGAACATGATAATGAGTAAATGACAAGACGACATTTTAATCTTTTTTTTTTTTTTTTGAGAACTGTTCCCTTAATTTTTTATCTATTTCTCACAAAAATCTGCATGGCTTCATAAAACTAGGAATACAGTACAGCACGTAAGTAATACAGACCACTTATATAATACATTTACGGTGCTTAAGGGTTATGAATGACATGAATGTGAGTAAATAATGACATTATTACTTAATTACTTACAACAAATGATTGCATTTAATGTTGCGTCTTTTAAGACAGCCCTCTCAACACTCATTTCAATCAGAGAAACTGATTATATATTTATCACCTTCCACTTGTTCTGGTTTCTTCCCAAGTCCTTGTTTTCATCCCTGGAGACCGCTGAGGATTTGCTCTCTGTCCGTCTGGCTGGCTTTCTCTTTTTTTTTTCTGCTCTCACCACAGTTGTTTCTCACTGTCAGCTCCTCTGTAGTCTCGGCCTTTGGTGTAGACCCCTCCAGCGAGCCTGCTGTTCTCCCACGCTCCCTGTGTCTCTCATTAGACACCTCCACATGGACCGATACCCCACTACCAGGTTTGTTGCAAAAAGAGATGGAAAAAGAAAGCGGGGAAGGCTCTCCAGCCCCACATCCAAAGAAACAAAAGTGAAAACATGGCCAACTTCCCACTGTCCCTCTGGCAAACATAGATGTCTGATCAAGAGAGGAGGCAAGGGAGGAACAACTCAGAAGCCCAGACTTTAATGTCTCTATGCAACGATGTCACACAGGGAAGGCAGTCGTCTGAATCTCAGCACCCTTCCTTTAGTCGGCCGAAAGAGGGAACAGCAGGGAATCATGGACCAGCGTTCCCATCCTCATACCTCGTGTAAAGTGCTGCTGGAGCTTTGTAGCGCCACTATAGAGTCCTGTGGTGAAAGCAACGAGGCTTTTAAAAAGTGCACGATGTACAAAATGAAAGCATGCAACTTGCAAAGTGTAAGGCCTGAGTGAAACCCATTTTGTTTCGCTTGTTACAAAACAAAAAAAAAAAAATAAATAGTGACAAAAATAGGAGTAAAATCAAAGTGATATTTTGGACTACTGTACTGTTTGTTCTTGGCTTGCTGAAATAATTACCGCTAGGTTTACCATCGCTGGGTTGTCAGAAATTTTATCATGGAGCATCCCACGAAGCTGTCCATGCAAAGCAGTGTTGGAGAACCTCGCCCGAAGACTGCGAGCATATACTGCCACATCTTGCAATAACTAAACGTAGCCTTTACCTAAACTTTGCCTAAGGCTTCTCGTCTTAGTCAATCGATAAGCAACTTTTCACAGCATGCAGAGCGGCTGTATCGAGAGTTTGCTTCAAACGCGCCGGCTCTGGAGGAACCTAAGGCAGTGGACACACGGGATCCATATCAAGCAGGTCCGGATCGCACACAAAGATCGGACCTGGGCAGGGGGCAGACCTTTCCTGGTGAAGAATTAGAGATGAGACCAGCCTCTCGCAGGGCAAGAGGTGGATCAAACCGCAAGGCAGAAGATAGATTAAATTTTCAGCCAACAAAGTGCAAACTAACTCCATCGCTTGGAAACATTGCTCATACTGGCCCTAGATGCCTGCCTTAGGAGAACTAATCCAAAGAGAACTGTTAGCAGAACTTGTTTCAACCATGTATGAATCGAGAATGATGCAAAAGCAGTGAAATAAATACATTTGAAATACTTATATGCTGTAACCCAGCTGCATTTTAAAAATGAGCACATGGCCTCCTATTTTCAGATGGTATCTGTTCATACTGTCCTCCCGCATTTTTGTTTCTTTCTGCCTTTCTTGTCTTTCCCGATGTTTCTTTAGCGCTCGCATTAAGGTTGACTTGCCCCAAGGAAATGCAGAGGTACTCAATATACTCTTATTCCATTAGGAGGTATACTGTCTGCTTCACTGCACACAAGAAAGACTGCTCTGTTTTCCTGGTGTGACAAACCAGAGCTAATACAATAACAAATGCTGTGACATCAATAATGAATTTTGGTGCTGTTCTTTAGAGATGCAGAGGAGTGAAAGTGTTTGTAAGACTGTGGAAAGTCAGTACAGAGATGGGGGACGCATTTTGTGAAAAACTTTATCAGCGTGGCTCTGCAAAATTCTCTAAACAATTCATTAAAGCGCATTGGAGGTAGCTTCCCGAAGTCCTCCTTTGTAAAACCCGATAAAGCAGGGGACTTAATTAAAAACTCATTATGTTAGAGATGTTTTGCAGTGTCTTTTGAGAAAGCGTGACGCGCATCTCTGTCATGTGCTGTATGGGCTGCGATGGAGAGATGCACACGCACACATAAAGATGCTAAGATATTCTTGCACCCACTTGAGCACTCCGTGGTGTAAGAGCTAAGGGTGTTGCTGTGCTATCTATAGTCAAAGAATTGTATCATCAAGACATGATACATTAGGGTATACCTTTTTCATTTTGACATATATTGAGGTATGATTTATTTAGTGATACACCATTTATTCCATTTTGAGCATCCAACCTGACCCCCACCCTTAAAACTAACCATCTGTCAATATAAAATATAAAACACATGATACAAAATGCATATGCAAGTATAATCACAGTTTATTCAAATATTACAGATATTCCAAGTCTTCTGAGGCTAAATGATTGCTTTGTGTTACGAACAGACCCCAAAGCGATCAATGTTTCCATTCGCCATAATGCTCCAAATCCTGAAGAATCATTACATCAGCTTTGATTGTGAAAAGTTATTGGTTATTGCGTGTCAGATTTATCATTTGAATGAGATGTGACTGCCTTCACAGAGCGGGATCGTTTTCAGCGATGAAGGTTCTCTATTTTTTCTCACATTATTATATGGCTTCAGAAGACTTGAAATTCAACACAATGCATTTGTAATATATACTGTGTTTTGGCCAGTTTTTACAATAAATTGCTATCACTGTAGATTTATCTACCTGTTATGTGTGATACATTGCTTATACTGTACCTGGCAAATTTTCATTCATCATTGATCCAGTCTTCAGTGTCACATGATCCTCCAGAAATCATTCCAATATACCGATTTACTGCTGAAGAAACATTTCAGATTATTGTAAATGCAGAAACCATGATATACTACCATTCAAATGATTGGTGCACGTGTGTATGTGTGACAAGTGACACTGAATACTATGCCTATATAGCTAATCCTAGGATTACATTTAGCATCTTAAAGTTTTGTGCAAGGCATTTGACCATGCTTTAGTTTTTAACACCTTTGGAGTGAGATTTTTATTTCTTATCGATTCTTTGCTGCATGGAGTTTTTTTTTTTTTTTTTTTTTTGTATGCATGTGCCCATGAAAGGTGCCTGTGGTACTGATGAAGATTTGCCACCATTGGCCGTGTTGACGCTATAACCGGCACTGTCATGTTCCCTCTCTTTCATCCTGCTCTCATGTTCCTCTTCTCTCCCACCTTTGTGATTAGAGTACTTCCTCATGTTTTACAGAGCGTGTGTGCTTTCCACTGAAGGCGTATTTATCATTCTTGCCCTCTATCTTCCTCACCCCCTTCAAGGCAGTGTAACCCATTTGAATATCAAGGCTACTGTTGACAATGGAGAGACACTTGAGAGCACAAAAAAGCTTCAAGGCTTCAAGGGCCAAGGAGGAGAAGAGGGGTCTGACAGCGGTAAGGAGCTCTCACCGTACATGCAGCTAAACAAAGCAACAGTCAGGGGAGGCAGAGCACTCGCACACAAACACACAAAGACTGTCGGGGGAATACACACATGGGAATGGTGGGAGGAAAAGAGGAAAACATACTCTATCATCCGTTACAACAGAGAGAAGGAAACCTGTGCTTCGTATGCTAGGCTCCACCTAGGCTTTCATAGAACTGTAACAGGAAAAAAATCTTGATTTATTTATCAATATTATTTTATATATTTAGATATAAAACCCCATATAAGGACAGCATGTTTTAGGTCAGTTTCTTACAGTATAAATAGTGTAAATAGACACTCAGATTAATATTTGTGTTGTTTACATGGGACAACAATAGTATAGTTTCCAAAAACTTAAAACCCCTTTTCAAGTTTTTGTTTTCAGGCCCTCAAAACACAAATAAATAAATAAATAAATAAAAATGTAACTTTTTATCAAATTAATATGTCCTTGTATTGAAAGTAATAGTATTAAAAATAAATAAATACATAAATTAGCGTACAGACCGAAACTTAAAAACATTCAATTCTAATTGGTTGGAAAGTGTGCTCTAAAACTACCAAATACACAATTATTTAAAGTTAGTTTAACCACTGTTCTAAATGAATGTGAAACATATAGAAAACTGATCTTTAATATCCATATTATAGCACACTATTAATACAGATTATAGTTTTCAATGGTTGGATCAATACTGGTAATACTGTACATCATCTTCTTTTGAAAATTCCCTCACAGATGATTAAAAGAGCAAAACTGAACATAAATGTAGAAAGGGAAAAGTGGTATGGCCCCTTTAAGAGTGTTTCTTCAGGGGCGGAGGTGTGCACGCGATTAGATTTCCCTGTGCTTTATAAGACCGGAAGAGCAGTTGTTTGCATGGGCTACGGGCTTTGTTTGCCGGTTGAGACTTCAAATGTAATCATTGTTGCTACTTTCACTCATTCTGTATTTATTGCCCCTTAAGTGACGTGCACATAGTAACATCTTTTAGGGGATTTCTGTTTGCCTTGTTTGTAGGCTGTTTCCCTTATGCTCGTGTATAGGCGCTGTATATTGAGTGAGAGGTAGCTCAGAATGACTTTAGTTTGAACGTTGTAACCTGCTTTTAACCATTTTTATGGATGTGTTTTAGGCTGATTAGATCTCCCTGATGGTCGTGGGGCTGGTGGATGTACGTTAGTGACCATTGAAAGTGATACTGTTAAACCTTTTAGATCATCGGATTTTCAGTTCTTTGCCACTGCTGTCTATCCTCCCCCTTGTTTACCCTTTTGGGATATGTAAACCTTTTCTTTTTTTTTGTTTGGTTTGGTTGGTTAAGGTCTGTTTATTAATGTTATTTAATATTGTGACATGTCTAGTTAGGCTGGGTATTGTTACTGTTATTAGTCCGCACCAGGGCTGTTTAAGCTATAATGGCCAGTTTCCTGAGCATCAGTTTTACTCTGAGAACCAACTAATTTGTTTTATTTTTTGTCTTTTGTTTTATTGGATCACTGAGGGGTGCTGGTAGGATCGCGGGTGTGGTCTCTTTGGTGGATACTCTCCTGTGGTGCTGCACATACACTGTATTGTGGACATTTATTTCTCTTCGTGGGTGTGTGTGTTTTCTTTATTTAGGCACAAGTACTGGTGAATGTCACAGGGGCAATAGTGTGGGCTCACGCCAGCGGCCGGTCAGTCCTCCTCGAGTGTCAGTTAGTTTTTTTTTTCTTTTGGATTGGTTTTTGTTTCTCGAAGTTGGTGTTCTCTATTTTAACATTACAGCTCCAAGTGTGATTGCCCTGACTAAGAATTCAGGTCCATAATTGGGTGTGTCATCTTCTATATCATGTCAATAAATTGTGAATTTTGTTATATTTGAGAAACACGTCTCTGTTCCTTCTGTTGATAAGGTACACAATGAACCTGTGTCTATAATTTAACTTAACTCTCCCTGAAAGGGATTCAGGGTGCTGTAGTCAGGCTATGTTGATTGGGCATTTTAATTTCCCATAGAATTTCTAGTGCCCCCTCGCGTTACAAATTGGCGTAGTCGGTAGGGTTTGTGACACAGAGACATCTTTCTCTTAGTTTTTAGGAGTGTTTTTTTGTGTTCTTCTCTCTGTAGGGGAGTGAAAGACAGCAGTTGGCCAGGGCCCTTTTGGACAACGCACCCTAACTCTTCCACCAGTGGTCGTTTGTGAAAGTGATTTGTCGTTTTTTTTTTCCACCAATATGGATAACGAACTACAGGATTTGCGAGATCTGGTGATACAACTGAGGGCGGACAATGAGAGACTAATACAGGAACGGACTGTGGTAGTGGCACCCCCAGTGGGGGCCTCTATGGTTAATTCTGTTGTACCTAATATACCTGTTACTCCCACAGTTCCTGAGCGTCTGTTGTATGTGCCAAGAGAAAGAAAATGTCCATTATTTCGTGGGAGTCTGGGAATTGATGTTGTTGAATGGATTGAGGAGGTACGTGCAAGTATGCGGGCTCGGCATCTAACCCCCGTAGATCAAGCATATTTTATTTATGATCACTTAGATGGAGAAGCTAAGAATGAGATAAGGTATAGATCTAGAGGTGAAAGGGAAGATCCAGAAAATATTTTGTCCATTCTGCAAGAATTGTATGGTTGTTCCCAATCTTATGTTGCCTTGCAGGAGGACTTTTTCTGCAGAAAGCAGTTAGAGGGGGAATCCCTTAAAGAATATTTGCATGCCCTGTTCAGTTTTATGGAACGGGTGGTCCAGTGTGCTCCCAATGGGTTACCTAATTCTGCTGTTCTATTGGGGATCAATTTGTTGAACATGTTAATGATCCAAATCTTCGTAGGACCTCAAAGCAGGTGGTTCGGGATAAACCAGGTTGCACCTTGCTTGATGTAAGGGCTGAAGCCATCCGTTGGGAACAGGAAGGTAGGCCAGTAACTGATAGAACTAGGAGTTATTCAGTGCCGTCTATTTGTACTTTGCAGACCTCTAGGGTCCCTGATACACAAGTGCTTTCTTCCCCTCAAATGACAGAGATTGCGGAGTTAAAAAAGATGATGGTTAAACAACAGCGACAGCTTAATGAACTTTCTGAACGTTTTATGTCTTTTCAACAGCCTTTTAGGCGTAATTCTTCATGTAATGGCCCAGTAATATGTAGGCGATGCCAACAACCGGGCCATTTTGCTAGTAACTGTGATAATGAACGTATTGTCTCTCAGGTTCAGTACCACCAGCCCCGTCATCAGCCTCGTCCCCCATGGACCTTGTACTCTTCCAATCAGCCGACGGAAAACTAGCACCCTCTGTTTTGCAGAGCCACAGAGCAGGAGGGGATATTACTGGCTCAAGTGTTCAAATGCCTGTAAGTAAATAAATTGGCTCACATCTAGTGGGTGTATGCCCATCAATTACTGTGTCTATGGGAGGGCTGGAGGTAAATTTCCTTTTAGATACTGGGTCCATGGTCTCTACTATCTCTGATAAGTTTTTTTTTTCAAAACTTTGCGGAAAAAAATCCACATGCATGCCAATGGTTACAGCTGAAGGCTGCTAATGGCCTAGACATCCCTTACGTTGGATATGCAGAGCTAGATGTTCAGATACTGGGTAAGGTTATTCCCAAGCGAGGGATTTTGGTGGTTCAAAGCCCCCAATCTCCCTCACCTACTAGTGTGCCTGGGGTTTTGGGTATGAACATCATAAGAGAATGTTATTCCGAATTGTTTGGTCAATATGGCTCGGATCTCTTTGATCTTCCCCAAGTTGTCCAAGCCCCTGATGTTTTACAGCAAGCTCTGCAGTGGTGTCATCAAATCCAGTCTGTTGAGCGTACAGGATGTTTGGCCAGAGCTAGAGGTAGACGTGGCACCTCGGTCCCAGCTGAGTCAGTGAAGTTTATTGCAGTTACCTGTGCTCAGCAGATATATTCTCCATGCAACACAGCTTTTTTTGAACCCTTTATTGGATGTAGTTCCCTTCCTTCAGGTGTGTTACTTTACCCAGCCGTGGCTAAGGTTATTAGGGGTACTGCCAACGTTCCTAAAGTGAATGTTAATATCACTGCCACTAAGCTTCAACCCAGATGTTCATTAGGTATTTTACACCAGGCCAAAAAAATTGTCAGTCTACCTTCAGGCATTTCATAAATACCTGTAGAACCATGTGGTTGGAGAGTGGCTACAGTGAATTCCCAGGCAGGACAAATTGACCCAGTATGTGAGTTAATCCATGCTCTAGATTTGCAGGCCTTGTCTGAGCCAGAGCAGCTAAAAGTGAGGGATTTGTTGTATAAATATTCTTCTGTATTTTCAGCACATGAGGGAGATTTGGGGTGTACTGATCTCATAGCTCATGAAATCCCTTTAGAAGATGATGTGCCTATTCGTCAAAGGTACAGACATATCCCTCCATCAGATTATGATTCTATCAAAGCCCATATTAACCAACTTTTAGAGGCCCAGGTGATTCGTGAGAGCTGCAGTCCCTATGCCTCTCCCATAGTTCTTGTGAAGAAAAAAGACGGTAGCCTACGGATGTGTGTGGACTACCGGCAGTTGAACAGCAAGACTCGGCGGGATGCTTTTCCTTTACCCCGTATCGAAGAATCCTTGGATGCTTTATCTGGAGCCAAGTGGTTCTCTACATTGGATTTGGCGAGTGGATATAATCAAGTGCCAATGGCCGAAAAGGATAAGAGTAAGACTGCATTTTGCACCCCCTTTGGCCTGTTTTAATTTAATCGCATGCCGTTTGGACTGTGTAATGCGCCAAGCACATTTCAGAGGCTATTGGAAAGTCTTTTTGGGGCACAAAATTTCCAGTCTTTACTGTTATATCTTGATGATGTTATTGTGTTTCATCTACTATAGATCAACATCTTGGCCGTCTGGAATCTGTGTTGTCCTGTTTGCAAAGGGAGGGGCTTAAAGTAAAGCTGGAAAAGTGCTGTTTTTTCCGGACTGCAGGAAAAATACCTCGGTCATGTCATCTCCGAAGGTGGTGTATCTACAGATCCTGAGAAGGTGGCTGCGGTGTCCACTTGGGGCCATCCTACCACAGTGTCTGAGTTACGATCCTTCCTAGAGTTCGCTAGCTACTATCGTCGCTTTGTTCAAGGGTTTGCCAGATTGTCTGCTCCCTTGCATCGCCTTGTTGCCTCTCTTGGTGGGAAACACAAGAAGGGGAAAGGACCGTTAATAGGAGCAGCATGGACCGAAGAATGTGAGGAGAGTTTTATGCACTTGAAAGGCTCCCTGACTACAGCACCAGTGTTGGCATATGCCAACTTCTCTCTACCCTTTATCTTAGAGATTGATGCTAGTCATAGGGGCCTTGGAGCTGTACTTTCCCAAGACCAAGGAGGAGTAAGACCTGTTGCTTATGCCAGTAGAGCTCCTCCCCTTCAGAACGAAACATGTCCAACTATAGTTCAATGAAGCTTGAGTTCTTGGCCTTAAAATGGGCCATGACGGAGAAGTTCCGGGAATATCTGTTGGGGCATAAGTGCGGCGTGTGGACTGACAATAACCCTCTCAGCTATTTGAATTCAGCCAAGTTGGGGGCCACGGAGCAGAGATGGGCAGCTCAATTGGCTACCTTTGATTTTACTATACTTTATCGATCTGGCCGAACAAATGTTAATGCTGACTCCCTTTCTAGTCAGGTGCAGTTTACTGATGAGTCTTCCAGGCTACAATCCCTGCTCCCTGGGACCCCCGTTCCAGAAAGTTTTTAAGTCCATCCTGACTTAAGGTCTATGGAGGTGAGGCAAATGGCAATTTCTGTATTGCCAACATATTCTAATGATCATCTAGCCACTCTCCAACAACAGGATCCGGTTATCGGCACATTCCTACCATTTTGGCGTCGGAAGAGGGTCCCTGATAGCCTTGAACGGAGGGGACTCCCCAAGCCTGTGAAAGAATTGCTGCGACAATGGGATCGTTTGATTGACTTGGAAGGGCTCCTATATCGTAGAGTTCTACGGTCTGATGGATGGGAGCAACAATATCAGTTAGTTTTGCCCAAAGCTCTGAGGGAAGAAGTGTTACAGCAGTTGCATCATGGCCATGGGCACCAGGGTAATGAGAGGACGACCGAGTTGGTGTGACAGAGGTGCTACTGGCCCGGGATGTATGAACTCATAAAACAGTGGTGTTTATCATATTTTGGCCATAGACTTTACACTCCTTGATCATTCTAGGGATGGAAGGGAGCATGTCTTGATTATGACTGATGTTTTTTCTAAGTTTACACAGGCAGTTTCTACTAGAGACCAACAGGCCCATACAGTGGCTGGGATACTAGTCCGTGAATGGTTTTATAAGTTTGGTGTGCCGGCCCACATTTACTCGGACCAAGGTCGGATTTTTGAAAGTGCCTTGATCAGACAGCTGTGAGAACTTTATGGGGTTCAGAAGACCCACACTACCCCTTACCATCCGCAAGGGAATGGACAATGCGAGAGGTTCAACCGAACACTACATGGACTTTTGCGAACCCTCCAGCCAGATCAGAAATGTGATTGGCCTCTCTATCTACCCCAGATAACTTTCTCATATAACACTACTATTCATTAGTCCACGGGTGAGTCCCATCATTTTTTAATGTTTGGCCAAGAGCCCCATTTGCCTATTGATTTTCTCCTTGGTCGAGTTAAGGAAACACCAGTGGGGTCGATAAACGATTGGGTGCAGGAGCATCAGCAGCATCTGCAAGTAGCATTCGATACAGCCAAGGAACGGCTGAAGGCTGCCGCACTCCTCCGAAAAGAGCGTCATGATCGCCAAGTGACTCTTGGAAGTTTTAGAGAGGGAGATTTAGTTTACCTGCGAGATTACAACATTCGTAGAAGGGCAAAAATCCAAGATGTTTGGGGGGCCACCATCTATAAAGTGATTAAAGCTCCCTCAGAGATCAGTGTATTCAATTATGCCCCTTCAGGGCTCTGGTGCTGTGAAACATGTGCACTATTGTCATCTGCGCCCTGCCCCTGTAGGCTCGCTTCCTGCCTCACAGGTCCCATTGGTTGAACCAGGTCCTCTAATGAGTGATAAAGAGTCGGATGGAGAGTGGTGGATCGTTCCTCAGGCGGAGGCTAATAGATTGCCCACTACTGGTAACTCCTCTTTAGATCCTCCCAGAGGACCTGGGAAACGATTCAGTTGAGGTCTGTGAGGCCCCTAGTGCAAGTGGGTTCCAACTTAGACGGAGCGTCAGGGAGACAGCAGGAAAGCATTCTAACGTCTACCATTTGCCAGTGGGAACAAGGACTAGGGCATATGGGGCTGCAGTCTCTCCCGTCCCTGGGTCTAGTAATATGATGCAGGCCAATTTTAGACCCTGGATTTAGATATTTTGGTATTTTATTTATTTTTTTCTTTCTTTCCATAGTCCCTTACATTCTTTCCTGTTATCGTCGGGGCACCAATACAGCGTGGAGGGTGGATTGTAGCAAGGGAAAAGTGGTATGGCCCCTTTAAGAGCGTTTCTTCAGGGGCGGAGTTGTGCACGTGATTAGATTTCTGTGTGCTTTATAAGACCTTAAGAGCAGTTGTTTGCATGGGCTACGGGCTTTGTTTGCCGGTTGAGACTTCAAAGGTAATCATTGTTGCTACTTTCACTCATTCTGTATTTATTGCCCCTGAAGTGACGTGCACATAGCATAATATTCCTGCACATTTATAACATATTTTAGGGGATTTCTGTTTGCCTTGTTTGTAGGCTGTTTCCCTTATGCTCGTGTATAGGCGCTGTATTGTATATTGAGTGAGAGGTAGGTCAGAATGAATTTAGTTTGAAGGTTGTAACCTGCTTTTAACCATTTTTATGGATGTGTTTTAGGCTGATTAGATCTCCCTGATGGTCGTGGGGCTGGTGGACGTACGTTAGTGATCATTGAAAGTGATACTGTTCAACCTTTTAGAGCATCAGATTTTCAGTTCTTTGCCACTGCTATTTTCCCTTTTGGGATATGTAAACCTTTTCTCTTTTTTTTGTTTTGTTTGGTTGATTAAGGTCCGTTTATTAATTTTATTTAATATTGTGAGATGTCTAGTTAGGCTGGGTATTGTTACTGTTATTAGTCCGCACTAGGGCTGTTTAAGCTATAATGGTCAGTTTCCTGAGCATCAGTTTTACTCTGAGAACCAACTAATTTGTTTTATTTTTTGTCTTTTGTTTTAGTGGATCACTGAGGGGTGCTGGTAGGATCGCGGGTGTGGTCTCTTTGGTGGATACTCTCCTGTGGTACTGCACGTACACTGTGTTGTGCACATTTATTTCTCTTCGTGTGTGTGTGTGCGTGTGTGTGTTTTCTTTATTTAGGCATGAGTACTGGTGAATGTCACAGGGGCAATAGTGTGGGCTCACGCCAGCGGCCGGTCAGTCCTCCTCGAGTGTCAGTTAGTTTTTTTTTTCTTTTGGATTGGTTTTTGTTTCTCGAAGTTGGTGTTCTCCATTTTAACATTACAGCTCCAAGTGTGATTGCCCTGACTAAGAATTCAGGCCCATAATTGGGTGTGTCATTTTCTATATCATGTCTTGTCAATAAATTGTGAATTTTGTTATATTTGAGAAACACGTCTCTGTTCCTTCTGTTGATAAGGTACACAATGAACCTGTGTCTATAATTTAACTTAACTCTCCCTGAAAGGCATTCAGGGTGCTGTAGTCAGGCTATGTTGATTGGGCATTTTAATTTCCCATAGAATTTCTAGTGCCCTCTCGCGCTACATAAACAAGAGCAAAGAGCAGGCGTTTCTGTTTATCTAAAAGCTGCCGTTGGACACACCCACTTTTTGCTGTTTACAGGAACTAGGATTGTAACAGGTCAGGTACTAGGGACATTTTATGCCATATTTTACTTTTATCCCATCATACAGCACCTAGGTTTGTTTTGAACAAGGCTTTTGAATAGTTGCTGATTCCCTCACAGCTGTGGTTAAGTGTATGTGAGATGTATTGCTTCCCGCAGTCCATTGTACTGGTATTTAGCTGAAAGGATTTCAGACGAACTGAGAGGATATCCGTGAGAGACAACCTCGATGGAGAATTGCATCCTTGGTGCTGAGAGGAGGGGATTGAAGCAGGGCTTTGTAACCCGCTGATCACTGGTTTTGCCAGCACCTGCTGTTTCCTTTGTGAGAGGTAGAGAGTGAGCAAGAGAGATGCTTAATAGATTGCAAAGCTGAAAACATCCTCTCTCCGGCTGTGATGCTGAGGATTACCAACATGTACAGTTAACACACACAACATCTTTCTCTCTCGTTCTTATCGAAATCATCTTTAAATCCCAAATTGCTTGTCAAAGGGATAAAATTAGAAAGCAAAACACAGGGACTGACAAACCCGATTGCATGCTGTTTGCACCTGGATGGAGCAATTAAAGCTCTGATGACAGAAGAGGATGTGTTCTAATGTGGCCTATCAGCGCTTTCACACATAGATCAGTCTCTTCTGTCTGTGTGTCACTTGTGATCTGTCTGCCATTCCAGTACAGACATTTGATGCTTGTGATCTGAAGCTCTGGATGCACATCAATACGGCAGACAAACCTTACAGACAGCCTGGCAGACTGCAAATGTGTGGCAGAGGAATCGGCATATCTGGAGGTACACATGAGGTGCCATATGCCCCGCGACACATGCTACTGTTCACACATTGATAGATGCATAACGACATGCACAACTGCACACACTCTCATTTGAATGGGCTGAAGGTGAAATGGCACAAATTTATTCAGAGCCAATTCACATTACTCATTAAATGTGGATATTATTGCTTCTTCTTACCCATAATACTTTAAAAAGACAGTCCACTTAAAAATAAAATAAAATAAATAGTCATCCTTTAAATTTTCACATACTAAACAAAATAAATAATAAAAACATTTTGAAGAATGTTGGTAACCACATACTGAGACATTCAATTCTCAAAAAATATGTTTTCAGAGAAGAAAGTACGTTTTGGACCTACATCAGATAATTTGAGTAATTCAATATAATAATAATAATAATAATAATAATAATAATAATAATAATAATTATTATTATTATTATTATTGTTATTATTATTTATTTATTTATTTTGGGGAAAATGTATTTATATTATCACTTTAATGTTTTGGTAGTGTAATCCAAATTAGGTTAATTTAGTAATTCTCAAGCGGTCATGAAATGGAAAATCAAAATGTCAGTTTACCCAACAATGAAAACATAATGTAATGTTCAGACCTCAATCAGTTGGACATTTACTTATCATCTCAAAGAAGCGAGATAATGTCTGATTTGTGGTGGCTGTGTTTTAAAATGAAATCATTATAATCTTAATTCAAGTAGTGTAGTACTGTACACAACTGTAGTCAGTCTTGAGTACTGCTATAATGTTAACTTGGCCTGCTTTAAATGTTTTAAAATGATCAACAGTTGACAACTGATTTATTAGACATTTAGAAAAGTAATCAAAGTTACTTATTTTAATTCCAAAGTAACCTTCCCAACACGGGTTACATATGATTCAGTCATATTTATATATAATCAGTCGTAACACTTTTGCAATACATATTGCTATATAGCAGCTTGCAGCTTTACAGAAAATAGAACAGTTCACCAAAAATGAAGCTTTTACATGCAACTCTCCACCCTCATCTATTTCCAAGTAGATGGAAAGAGACTGGAATAGATGCTGCTCTTTTCCATACAGTGAAAGTAATTGGTGACCATATCTGTGAAGCAAGATTAACAATATATATTTAAAATATCATTCTGTTCAGTATACAAAGTTATCACATTCCTTGAAATGACTTGGAATGTGCTGCATTAATTGTATTGACCACTTTTACCATGCTTTTATTTTAAATCGATCCCCATCCACTCTCATTGCATGCAGCTTGAGTTCCATGAAAGTTATTTAAATGAGAGCGTGAAAATAGTCATAAGGTTATTTATTTATTTTGGGTGAACTATCCCTTTAATAGCCCCAGTAAGCAACCAACGGCAACAATGGCAAGAAGAAAGAATGAATTTGAGTTTGTCTTGACTAATGCTATTAGTGGACCTCAGGGGTAATAATAGTGATTAAAAAATGTCCGGTGCGACCACTTTAATAAGTGCTGTGCAAGTGTATTGTTGAAGCTCATCTATTCTGTGCACTCAGAGCGCTCAGGGAGAGTCCGGCGGCTCCAGTGAAATCATCTCACCGCTCTGGGGAATTTCCTCAGAGAATTTCCTCCTAAACAGCCCATTTGAGTGACACTAGAAAGGCAAACAAAATTGTTTAAATCCTTTATTTGCATATGCACCCTCACATGCCTCACTTTTTTTTTTTTTTTTTTTTTTTATTAAGACCAGGATTCTCACTAAACTGAGAAGTATCATTACTGCACAAGTTTGCTTAGCAGAGAGCAGTAAATTATAAAGCCTGTATTTCTCCTGCATTAGTATGCTGCTCAGTATGGAGGCGCTATTTGTTCTCTCCATTGCAAAGGAAACACATTTGCCTCCATTAAAATGTGCAAGGTATCAGTAATGAACCTCCTTTGCCGTCTGTCTGCATCTATAAGTTTAGTTACCATGCACAGGAAATAATGCAGCCATGTGATCCCCTGTCAGTTGTGCTTGTAAATTATTGTTTTATGTCTTTTAAACCTTTACAATGTTCTGGAAGAGGCAGCCAAAGCCAAGCTTTTAACATAAAAAATATGTCCTTTAGGGAAACATTGCTTTACTAAACTTTCCAAAAATACAATTAAGCCTGCATATTTGATTTTGGCTGGAGATCACAGAGTCCCATTTCAGAAATTGAATTATAGATGGGATGTTAATTAGTAATAAACAATAAAAAAGAACTTGAAAGAATGGAGAAAATTAAATCTCACCCGTTTGCAGGCCTCAGGGTGAGACGTCTCAACAGTCCCAACGAATCTTGGCTGTCAAATTACAGATTTCTGCAGCACGAGCTCAGGAGAAGAAGCCTGACGCCTCTGCTTGGCGCTTTTATGCAGTCCTGAGTCGGGCCCGCTGGTTCTGAGCGATCGAGCATCATCCCAGATCCAGTCGTGCCATCTGAAAGAGGAGCAGAGGATAGTTAGTGTGAGCTTGGCAAATGTTTATACCACAAGCCGGGAGTTGTGGATAACTACTCCAGCGCTGTCAATCAGATGTCATAAAAATCAAATTAATGAGAAAGAAATTATAGCATGCAGGCTTATACATCACTATCCCACATTGTGTTCAGATTACTCTATTCAGTTAAAGGAACAGTTCGAAAAAAAAAAAAGAAACTTTTGCCATCATTTACTCATACACTCATAAACTTTCTCCCCATATAAAGGCATGCAAAATTTTTGAGACCTACAGAACTTCCAGGTTCCACCTCATGTATTTCAACACCAAAACATGATATTTGTTTTTCTGTGGGACACAAACGATGATGGATTGCAGAATGTCCAAACTGCTCTTTTTTTAGTGAACGTGAAATGCAACTACAGTTGTCCAAAACAATATTCAACAAATAATGATTTAAATTTCCATCTCTTCCTTACACAGTGACCTTAAAAGACTAGGATTAAAGCATTAGTAATAATGTTTCAAACAAAGAAATAAATGAAAGGACACTTTTATTTACAGTAGCAAGGATACATTACATTTATCAAGATAAGAATTCTGAAATAAATACATTTACGTATAATTAATATATATATATATACTGTATATAACATTATATGATACCATTATATCATTCTTCTTTCATGGAATGAAAAAAAAAGTCTACAATATGGGTTTAGATAGACATCAGGGTAAGTACTGTAAGTAATGACCAAATTTCATTTTGTGACACTCACTGGGATTACATTTTAACACTGAAGAGGTCAAGAAGAAAAAAAAAAAACCTTTCTAGTGATCCAACAACTCTAACTCCAGGGTTGTGGAACAGTTCAACAGAAGCTCTTTCCAGTATTTTAGATCCATATAGAGTGAAAGTTAGAGAAAAAGAAGCAAGCAGACCTACCGAATGCATAACTCCCATACAGTACCTTTCCGTCAGTACAGTCATCCATCAGTGCAGCTCAACACCTCTCGGACAGATAGCAGCACGGTGACATTCTGCGCACTGACACACACTTTTATAATGAAAAGTGTGACTGAAAACTCCATTGAAACAGTGTATATTCCAAACTCATTTAATATGCACCTCTCAATTCTGCATGTGGGGGCTGGAAACGAGCGCTGGAGAGTGTCCAAAAACAGTCATGTCTAAATTTTAGTTTCTGACATTTTTGACATCACCAGGTTGTTTATTGCCCACCTCCTAGCCTCTTGTGTCTTTAATATCTTTTGATGGGACTTCACGAGGAAAGATAAGGCAGGCAGGATTCCATACCGCATCGGCCAAGAACAGCTCGGCAATATTAAGATGCTACGAAAATAGAAGCAGTCCACTTTTCACCTGAAGGGAATTATCTCGCTTTGTCATAATTGGCAGGAGAAAAACAGAAAATAAAATCGATATTTAGATATCAAAGCTCGCCGGATTCATCAACATATTTTTGCATAACCTCCCTTTTGAGCGATGGCTGCCCTGCTCGGGCGTAATGGGGTCTGGGTTAAGACGAGGAGGAGGCAGCGTATGGATTGTTCTCTTCTTCTCATCTTTCATGATGTATTCATTTGGCTCAATACATAAAAGACTAACAATGGCCAGAGCTGATTTGTAAGAAAGTCTTTGAGAGCTAAATATACATATGGAAAAATTAGCAGTAGAAATATGCAAGAAAATATCACCTCTATAATATCTGTTTAGTTAGAAATAAACAAATCATATTTCAGATTTTCATTAAGGTGAGTTGATGCTATGAGTACTGCTTTAATATTTAATGCCTTTCTAAATTATTGAGGATGTTTGTAATGATCCTGTATACAAACTGGCACTGGTATGTATGCATGCAAATATATGTAACAGTGAATGTGCATGGAAATAACATGCATGAGCTTCTCTGTCTGACATGTGCTATTAATAATACATAGGTAACTCAGCCTAATTTATGCTTGTATTTTTTTTTTTTTTTTTGACCATTGCGTCATTCAATATGTGGTATGATATAGCCACTATAAAATAAATAAGAGGAAATTTGCTTGCAGTGAGATTTCTCATGATTTATGCCCTATGAAGTTAACCTATCAAAGCATATGCAAAGTAAACATAATTAGAAATAATTTTAAAGTCAGTGCACTTAAGAGACATAAATGCATCTAATCAAGTTTAACCTCTTTTTTATGCAAAAAACACAAACAGTGCTCATTAGTGCACTAATAATTATTCTCCCATCTTTGACCAGTTTCATCAGAGACTACTGGAACCTATTTTACACTAATTAACTCTAAAGACATGAAGATTTTAGAATGTTCAAGTGATTAGCTGAGAGTACAGCAAAGCTTTCGAGTGGAGTGATCCTCAGAGCACAATCAAACAGTTCAAGATCACGGTGAATAAGAACAGCTGTGGTATATATGACATGCTCTATACCAAATGCATTTGCAATGAAAAAACTTCTAATGAGGCAACATTCAGCTTCTATACTGAAGAAAAACGTTCTCCTTTTAAACAGCCATAAACAGCCGCCTTTATAGTCTGTAGCTCCTCCCCTAGGAATAAACCATGGATATAATCTAATTAAAGGAGGCAAAGCAATTACGCTGCGAATAAACAGAAGCAATGGCATACATTATTTATGGAGACATTCACTGGCAAAACATATTGATAAAGTAAGACTTCTAAACAACAAAAACAATAAAAATCACACTCCTGCTGTTCCTGCTGCAACAATACCTAGTGCCGTGGCTATATGGTGAATTCTTTTCCGCTATTGGCTAAAGGAAATTAAAACCTAGCATTTTTTAATTTAGTTAGTTGCTTAGAATGTAAATGTGATGAGTGTAAAAATACTGAGTCATTATGAAGTGAAAATACATCCTGTATGAATCAGTATCATACAAATTTAGTACAGTATATATGGCAACACTGCTGGCCAGCATATGTGTGCATTTGTGATTTATCATATATCACTCACTCGTTCAGATTTTAGAAAGTTTGTTAAGTCATTCACTGTAAATACTGCTTACATTCAAAGTATGCTTCCTTTCAATTGTGCAGTATTTTATGTAATGACTCAATGTACTGTAGTTTATGTAGTTAAAAGACTAATTGTTTAGGACAAAATTTAGTCATATTTTTTTTTTTTAGTTAAATTATTTTATATAGTTCTGTTCAGTTTCAAATGAACTAATATATCAACATACAAACATGATTCCAAAAAAAGTTGTGACTGTACAAGTTGTGAATAAAAACAGAATGCAATGATGTGGAAGATTCAAATTTTAATATTTTATTCAGAATACAACATAGATGACATATCAAATGTTTAAACTGAGAAAATGTATAATTTTAAGGGACAAATAAGTTGATTTTAAATTTCATGGCATCAACACATCTCAATAAAGTTGGGACAAGGCCATGTTTACCACTGTGTGGCATCCCCTCTTCTTTTTATAACAGTCTGCAAACGTCTGGGGACTGAGGAGACAAGTTGCTCAAGTTTAGGAATAGGAATGTTGTCCCATTCTTGTCTAATACAGGCTTCTAGTAGCTCCACTGTCTTAGGTCTTCTTTGTTTCATCTTCCTCTTTATGATGCTCCAAATGTTTTCTATGGGTGAAAGATCTGGACTGCAGCTGGCCATTTCAGTACCCGGATCTTTCTTCTACACAGTCATGATGTTGTAATTGATGCAGTATGTGGTCTGGCATTGTCATGTTGGAAAATGCAAGTTCTTCCCTAAAAGAGACGACGTCTCTTGGATATACCTTTCAGCATTGATGGTGCCTTTCCAGATGTGTAAGCTGCCCGTGCCACACGCACTCATGCAACCCCATACCATCAGAGATGCAGGCTTCTGAACTGTGTGCTGATAACAACTTGGGTTGTCCTTGTCCTCTTTAGTCCGGATGACATGGCGTCCCAGTTTTCCAAAAAGGACCTCCAATTTTGATTTGTCTGACCACATAAAAGTTTTCAACTCCCAAACGTTTACCACAGTCCATTTTGAAAGAGCCTTGGCCCAGAGAAAACGCCTGCACTTCTGAATCATGTTTAGATATGGCTTCTTTTTTGACCTAAAGAGTTTTAGCCATCAACGGCGAATGGCACGGTGGATCGTGTTCAATGACAGTGTTTTCTGGAAGTATTCCTGAGCCCATGTTGTGATTTCCATTACAGCAGCATTCCTGTTTGTGATGCAGCGCCGTCTAAGGGCCCGAAGATCACGGGCATCCAGTATGGTTTTCCGGCCTTGAACCTTACGCACAGAGATTGTTCCAGATTCTCTGAATCTTTGGATGATATTATGCACTGTAGATGATGATAACTTCAAACTCTTTTCCATTTTTCTCTGAGAAACTCCTTTCTGACATTGCTCCACTATTGTTTCGCCACAGCATTGGGGGAATTGGTGATCCTCTGCCCATCTTGACTTCTAAGAGACACTGCCACTCTGAGAGGCTCTTTTTATACCCAATCACGTTGCCAGTTGACCTAATAAGTTGCAAATTGGTCCTCCAACTGTTCCTTGTATGTACATTTAACTTTTCCAGCCTCTTATTGGTACCCGTCCCAATGTTTTTGGAATGTGCAGCTCTCATGAAATCCAAAATGAGCCAATATTTGGCATGGTATTTCAAAATGTCTCACTTTCAACATTTGATATGTTATATTGTGAATAAAATATAAGTTTATTAGATTTGTAAATTATTTCATTCTTTTTTTACTCACAATTTGTAAAGCGTCCCAACTTTTTTGGAATCGGGTTTGTACTTCCCCAGCTGATTTATCACTACAATTAGACAACTGATTGTGTGACAATATTACTGAAATGTTGTTGAAATACTCAGATGAGGCATTATCTAATCCATATGCATCCGATTACATACAATCCAGAACACACACACACAAATATATTCATATAAAGTTGACTGGAAGGAAAAGTGTGGTAGGAAATGGTGCACAAGCAACAGGGATGACCACAGCCTTGGGATGATTGTCAGGAAAAGCCGATTCAAGAACTTGGGAGAGCTTCACAAGGAGTGGACTGAAGCCGGAGTCAGCTCATCAAGAGTCGCCACACTCAGACGTCTTCAGGAAAAGAGCTAAAGCTAATAATAATTAATAATAATAATTCATTACATTTATATAGCACTTTTCTAGGCACTCAAAGCGCTCTACATAGTCAGGGTGTATCTCCTCATCCACCACCAGTGTGCAGCATCCACCTGGATGATGCGACGACAGCCATATTGCGCCAGAACGCCCACCACACACCAGCTTACTGGTGGAGAGGAGACAGAGTGATGAAGCCAATCAGCAGATGTGGGGATTGTTAGGAGGCCATGATGGTCCGAGGCCAATGGGCGAATTTAGCCAGGATGCCGAGGTCACACCTCTACTCTTTTCGAAAGACATCCTGAGATTTTTACTGACCACATAGAGTCAGGACCTCGGTTTAACATCTCATCCGAAGGATGGCTGGAAGGAAGCTGACACATTCATAGAACCAAGTCACTCCTGAACCAGAAAAAAAAAAAAAAAAAAACACACATTGCTCAGTGTTCCAAAGTCCTCTTTTCAGATGAAAGTAAATTTAGCATTGCATTTGAAAAATCAAGGTCTGGAGTCTGAAGGAAGACTGGAGAGGCACAGAATCCATGCTACTTGAAGTCCAGTGTGAAGTCTCTGAAGTCAGTGATGATTTGCGGAGCCATGATGTCTGCTGGTGTTGGTCCATTATGTTTTATAAAGTCCAAAGTCAATGCAGCCATCTGCCAGAAAATTTTGGAGCACTTTATGCTTCCATCTGCTGACAAGCTTTATGGACATGCTGATTTCATTTTGGAGCAGGACTTTAGCACCTGCCCAAAGTGCTAAAACCACTTCCGAATGGTTTGCTGACCATAATATTACTGTTCTTGATTGGCCAGCCAACTCACCTGACCTGAACCTTACAGAGAATTTATGGGGTATTGTGAAGAGAAAGACAAGTGACTTCCTCTGACAAACACTAGAGAGTAGCTGAAGGCCGCTATCAAAGCAACCTGGGCTTCAATAACACCTCAGCAGTGCCACAGACTGATCGCCTCCTGCCAGGCCGCATTGATACAGTAATTCATACAAAAGGAGCCCCATCCAAGTATTGAGTGCATAATTAAACCTGTTTTGGAGATCTTGAACATTTCTGTTTTGTAAATCATTTTTTGATTGATCTTTGAGAAAATGTTTTATATTTTTGAGATACTGAATTTTTTTTATTTACCTAAGCTGTAAGTCATAGTCATAACCATCAGAATACTAATAATAAAAAAAACCTCTTGAAATATTTCATTTGGTTTGCAATGAATCTATAATATAAGTAAGTTTGCTTTTTAAAAAAAAATTAAATTAGAAAAAATAAATAACTTTTCCATGATATTGATTTTTTTTAGATGCACCTGTAAGGTTGAATAGGTCTTGAGAAAGCTTTTTGCTTTTACCCATCATAAAATGTTTTTTGTATTTTTTTTGTTTTGTAAGACACTGATCTTGAGACACCTTTTTATATGCCATCCGTTGGGACTGAACCAACTAATATTAATTTCCACTGACTACAGGGGCAGGATTGCTTTTTAATTACTGATAGATTTCAGCTGGTGTCTTGGCTTTCCATACCTTTTTGCACCTCCCTTTCTTTGTGTGTTCAAAACTTCTTCCCTGTATCATTCTACTTTATTACACATAACTTAATTTCCAAATGAATTGGATTAGCTTTCTTTGTATGTATGGATTACTAGGATTGTTACCGACATCTGGTGAAAATTTCATGTCAACAGCCCCTTTAGAAATATATTTACTGATAAAAATTGTGATGTGTTCAATACTTATTTTAACCGTTGTTTATATATATATATATATATATATATATATATATATATATATGATTCAGCTCAGTAAATTATTGGTTATTTATTTGCTTGACCTAAAAATTTTATTTCTTAGAACACTGACCATATTCTTCTGTATTTTTAGTCTTATTTTTGTTATCCCACCTGGATAATTTTTCTTCAACAATAAATTAATGCAAGCTTTTCTAGTGGCCAGTAAGCTCTATTTCCTCTTAACAACACTGTCAATTTTTTATTACCTCTGAGGCTTCATAATGTTAATGGGTTTTTTTTACAACCCCAAATCAGAAAAAGTTGGGACAGTATGGAAAACGCAAAAAAAAAAAAAAGAAGTGATTTCTAAACTTACTTTGACTTGTATTTCATTGCAGACAATATGAACACAACATATCTCATGTTTTGTCTGGTCAACTTCATGTCATTTGTAAATATGCATCCTTTCCTGTCATTCAGACCTGCATTTCAAAAAAAGTTGGGACAGGACAACATTTACCACTTTGTAATGTTGCTGGTAACTGTCTGGATGATCCTTTTCTTCTTTGGTCCGGAGCACACGGTGTCCATTTCTCCCAAAAAATACCTGAAATACTGATTCACCTGACCACAGTACACGTTTCCACTGTGTGATGGTCCATCCCAGATGCCTCCGAGCCCAGAGAAGTCGACGGCGCTTCTGGATACTGTTAACATAGGGCTTCCTTTTGGCACAGTACAGTTTTAACTGGCATTTGTGGATGTAACTACATATTGTGGTACTTGACAAAGGTTTGCCAAAGTAGTCCTGAGCCCATGTGGTGATATCGCTTATAGATGAATGACGATTCTTGATGCAGTGCCGCCTGAGGGATCGGAGATCCCAGTTGTTCAGCTTAGGCTTGCGCCCTTGTCCTTTACGCACTGAAATTCCTCCAGATTCCTTGAATCTTTTAATTATGTTATGCACTGTTGAATGTGAAATATCCAAATCTCCTCCTATCTTTCTTTGAGGAACATTGTTTTTAAACATTTCAATAATTTTATCACGTATTTGTTGGCAAACTGGCGATCCTCGGCCCATCTTTGCTCCTAAAGGATTAGACCTTTCTTGGATGCTGCTTTTGTACCAAAAATCTAAAATCACATCATTATTTAACCATTTTACCTCATTACTAGCCCTAAATTGCTCCTGTCCCAACTTTTTTTGAAATGTGTTGCAGGTCTGAATGACAGGAAAGGATGCATATTTACAAATGACATGAAGTTGACCAGACAAAACATTAAATATTTTGTGTTCATATTGTCTGCAATGAAATACAAGTCAAAGTAAATTTAGAAATCACTACTTTTTTTTTTTATTTGTGTTTTCCATACTGTCCCAACTTTTTCTGATTTGGGGTTGTACATTAAAAGTGGAGGAGAAAAAAAAATAATAAAGAAGAATGAAGAAGAATAAAGAAAAGATCCAGGAGGTGAAATGAGAAGAAAAGCGAGTGGAGGAGAGACTTCGGGCCCCTGGTTGTCCTCAGTTACGAAGCCTGTTCTCTCTTGGGCTCTGAGAAGAGCTTTTCTGCAGTGTTTGCTCTTACCTTCTTTCTCTCATTCAGTGCACCCTGATCTCTACACTTTGACAACACATTCCTGGAAACAGTGCCTACCCACTAATTACATAATTCACCTTTTTTCTGCTCTAATTTAAAGGAACTTTGCAAGTTTTATAATATATAAGCTGTAGCTTGGATATGTGTGCAGTCTTCTAGGAAGTTACTTTCTGCACTGGACCTTGGTTTATTAATGCAAGAGAAAAATTGCAGTTGAAGCATTGCTCCATTGGTGAATCATATTAGCTTCAGCATCAGAATGAGAGAAGGACCCATTAAAGGAATCATATCTGGGGGAAACGATTAAAGGAAAGTCATATTGGTTTGTAACAGCATGAGGGTGAGTAAATGATGACAGGATTTTCATATTTAGCTGAGCTATTACATTAAGGTCACAAGGACACTACTGACTAAGTCTGTTTCTCCATGTAAACGTCCATTGATGTACACTTGATAGCAGTTCCTAAACAGTGTTGAATCATGCATCCACCTATGGTACATTTCAACCAGTAAAAAAAATAAATAAAAATAAATAAATGTCCTGTTCAAGAAGATATAATACAGAGACGTAAACTGTAATTATAAACTCAGGGCCTGACACAAAAATGTATTTTTCTACATAATAAATTATATTGTGAAAACGGTAACCAGCTTAATCCAACATGAACGCTCAACAACTGCAAAGAAAAAAAATAAATAAAAATTTTTAGTGAATGGCACCCATCAGAATGAGAGTCCAAACAGCTGACAAAAACATCAAAATAATCCACAGCACTCCAGTCCATCAGTTAACATTATGTGATGTGAAAAGCTGCATGTTTATAAGAAACAAATCCATTGAGTATTTATTATTATTATTAATATTATTAATTTATTTACTTTAAACCATTGTTTCTGGCTAAAATACGAATCCATAATCCATTGGAATTCACTTATAATTCCTCCAGTGAAAAACTCTATCATCAAAATACACCAAAATATTTGTTTAGAACTGTTTTGGACTCCAAATGGTGTTTGATCCATGCATATTTCTCTCCTGATTAATGGCTCTTTTTCACTGGAGAAAGCAATATTACAGATTATAGCTTCATCTTTTAGCCAGAGGTGACTGTTTAATATTAAAAATGTATGGATTTATTTCTTACAAACATGCAGCTTTTCATTTCAAAATACATTAATCGATGGACTGGAGTGCTGTGGATTACTTTTGGATTATTGTGATGTTTTTATCAGCTGTTTGGATTCTCATTCTGATGGCTCCCATTCACTGCAGATGATCTATTGGTGAGAATGTGATGGAATGCTACGTTTTGCACCTAAATCTTGGCTTGAGGCTGAGCACATTTTCAGAAATTTCATTTTTGGGTGAACTGCAGTATTTCTTTGAATATGCAAAAAACAATGAGATAATTTTCAATACAACTTCTTGGACAGTAAGACATAATTGTTATACTTATTTTATTATATTATCAAATTTATCCACTAAACGGTGAGGCAAGAAAGTAATTTTGGATTCTGCGTGTGACTGGTTAAATATTTCAGCATCTTTTATTGACGATGACAAGTGCATGGTTCTTTCAACGTTTTAAACTCTTCCAGCTCTCCCAGCTTCTTTATCATCTGAATTCAAAATTACTCATTTTTTTCCCTCAAATTTTGACTTCAAGTGTATGTCTGAGTGTTTGTTCATTCTGAATGGACTCTCATGGTGTAAACATACAGTATGTGTCTCCTTTTCGCAGGAAGGCAAACACCAGCAGTTTAACTGGAGGGTGTCCTGTGAGTCTGCTTCCCTGATGATCACCATGTCGGAGCGATTTACCAGTGCTTTGATCCATGGCTTGACACTGACGGGCAACAAATTAAGCAAATTATCTGCGCCACCCACTAGCCTAGAGCGGGAGCCTATCGCTGGCGCCGGTGGACAAGCATTGCATCGCCAGTGCAACCCATGCTGGAGCGTAGGCAGTTAATGAAATAAACAAATAAATAAATAGAGCTCAAGATAAAGCATGGTGACCCAAAATCTCTGAGTGGGCTGCACATCAGCACCAAGCGCTTTTCAATAACACAGTCCTCTGAAGACAATGGTTGAAGGCCGAAGGTTGGTGAACATATCTGATGATGTGAAGTATCTGCCCAACCTTATCCTGACCAGATCAGTGAAGCATGCTAAAGAGATAAAGTAGCACGTTGTTCCCGTTAGAAGCAAATAAGCATTATTTTCTCCACCTGCTGCCTATTTTGGATGCAAACCAATTGCCTTGTTCTGTACTGACAGCATGTAAAAGGGAAGGAATAAGAAAATCCCTAGCATTACATTTGACTCATGCATGCTCCTAAACACGGGCCAGTTGCATTTTAACAGTGTCAATGCACTTAAACAAATTTCTAAGGACTCCTACGTATTTATCAACATCTTCAAAACTAATTATTTATTTATTTATTTATTTTTAAACACAAATCAACCACAAGCCTGGTTGATAGTTAATACTTTTTAGCAAGTAAAATGCCTTTTGGGGGCCATTTACAAGACAGTTTTTAAAACAGAAAATATATGCGATTCTGATGTTTATTTACTCTACAACAGTGTTTTGGGGGGCTGGAAACAGAACGCAGACTTTTGAAAACATGGGCCCGTTCTTCGCTAACTCAATTAGCTGGATTAGATTGTTGATGATTTGTCATGATCTTGGATTGGTTGGTTCTTCGAAGTTCATCCCGGAGTTGCTTCATAGCAACAGGTCCACATCACATGCAGTTCATCTGAGCCGTGCATTAATTTGAGTGGTGGCAGATACTATGAGAGCGGCTTGATGGAGCGCAGGAGATGCAGATAACAAGATCTTGACCCTTAAGAAACTTTAATTAACGCTGTCTTGTAACAAATCTGCTTCAAAGATCAAATTAAATGAATTGCTAATTAAAACACCTAAATAAAAACGTAAAGACTGTACAAATGCTAGAAATCATAAATGTAAACAATTGGGAATCATGTATAAAAAAGAAAAATAATAATAATGTCAAGTATCTATTATACAATTCATGCAGTTTTGTTCGCTTGGCTGTTTCCAGAGATTTGTCAAGTTTTTTCATCAGGTGTCTTTTTAATTATATGATGTCAGTACGTTGCGGTCTTGCCGCCAGCCAATCGCTGCATTGCTGATTGTGGTCTTGAGTATCAATACATCTCCCCTTTTCAGGGAACATGAGAATGTGCACTATTCTTAGCCAACTTAATCCAGAAATTTTTATCAAACATACAAATTCATTTGAAGAATTAATTTAACCAGAGATCAGTCTTTGAAAAAAATAACATTGTCATCCCATGTAAACTACAAAAACATCATTTGGTGAAAGCTGTAATCAATAGGTTTGTGTGCATTTTTTTTTTTACTAAATGACATCTCCAACTACTGGCCTGGAGTGCATAATACAGCGGTTTTTTTTGTTTTGTTTTGTTTTTGTACATTGTTGTCCTGTAATTTTTTTTTTTTTTTTATATAAAGTAAACATATAATAATATATTGTTTGTAATATTTCAATACTGGACTCAAGCAACTTAAGTTTACTTGACTAATCCATATATTTATTTATTTTTGTATTTTTGTAAACTGTTTTAAAATATGAGTATCAAATATGAACATCAGGCATTTCAGGAACATTTATTTGTAGGCCTATATCTTTCAGTTGTCATTGTATTGCATTGCATTACATGTTTAGAAACTGCAGAGCTTGGATCATAAATCTAAGCATTTTTAATATCATCTTACAGTACTTGAACATATTATTGGAGATATACAGAGATGACTGATGTTTATATCATTTTATTTATGTTTGTTGTACTGGTATTTTTTATTGATCACTGATTTACATTGCAAGCATCAGAATTTTGTCTTGCTTTTTGACCATATAAATATCAGCATCTGCACTAAACTGAATATTTTTTGCTCATTTTGGGTCTCCGAATTTTTTTTCTCCTCAAGTATGAGTTCTGTATTCTCACTTTTTATATACAATATGAGCCATAAAAGCCTGATGCATCAAAACATAAACAACCTATATTACAGATTCAAATTAGACCACTTCACATTTTTTCTTTATTTAATTTTTTTTTCAACTGACTGAAAAGCTATGACCAGTCAAGAGAAAAAGAAAAAGAAAAATACCAACTTTATGCAACCAGCAGAGCTCAGAATTACTGCATTAGTTTATGTTGTGCGTGCTGCATACTAGCGCAATGAATAAACCAGCAGCGGTGGCAGCTCCTGGCGAGGTCTGTACGACTTTTAAATCGATACATGGTTATCTCAAGCAAGTCTTTTCCATATCCGACTGCTTTGCAAGTAAATATGGTCAGTATTATGCAAGCCACACTCTCCGTATGGTACTTAGAATACTTCCTGTGGTGGCCACGGTCTGCATTATCTCTGAGCACTAGGCTAAAATAATGAAATTAGAGGACAGACCAGCCGCTGTCTCTATCTCAGCCTCAGTCACATCTCACTGGGCAAAATGTCAATCAGGTACTGACGTCTTTCACTCGATGCTACCTGCCCCCGTGTCCACCCATCTCCCACCTTAGCAGGTGATGTGATATTCACTGAGCCGTTAGCGTAGGCAGTATTGACACGAAGAGGCAACACATTTCATTGACTTTGTCTTTTTTTCCTAGAATGTTCTTACTCCCTCTCAGATCGCTCATTTTCTTTTGTCTCTATATACTCTCCTAGGAAAGACAATGCACATATCGGTACAGATCTCAACTGAATCCCCTTGACAGCAAAGAGATTAAAAGGAATACAAATGCAAATCTGGAGAAATCTGAGAAAAAGCTAAAAATCTGAGATTTCAATCTTAAATTTCCTGGAATTTCAGAATGGATTTGTATAATGTGTCAGACTCTGCTCATACACTAGAATTTCAATGACTCCTAGCAAAAGTAAGATTTCATAATGAACTTGAAAAAATTTCACCCGTTTCTTCCAAGACTAAATAATCTGGACATGACTATCCTTAAGGAACTAACTAAATGTCACGGGGTGCTACTGTGAGGAGTAGACACAAGCAATTTATAATAAATAGGGTAGATATAAATTGGACACACCTGGGAACAATGCAAACTAATTGCTAAAGGACACCTCAGTCGTGGAATTGCCAGCCCGAGACTCAAACCCACATAACTGCAGCTGAACAAACAACTGTTTGCATAAAATATGCTCTTGCTGTATTATTATAGTTTATTGCATTTTAAGCGATTAAAAAAGTTAATGCATTAACTTGTTGAAACATTGATATGACTTGTTAATATATACAGAAATATTAACGGAAGGTAAGTTAAATGTAAGTAAGTTAAGTTAAATGAAATCAGCACACATCTATTTGAACTTTCTGGAACATGAATTTGTCCTCAACTCAGAACACACCAATGATCTTAAATTTTTCATTCGTGTCCTTTTTCATTTCTCTCAAAGGACTGCTAAGACAAAGTTGATATTTAAATGTGTGGCCCAAATTAAATGTAGCTCGACTACGCCACACAATTAAAGAGCTGGGACTCTAAATAAAGTAGCCGACTCCGGACAGTGCAGCAGTCTTAGCGCAGCAGAGGATAAGGCGAAGACACAGCAGCCACTGAGTTGATAACTGGACCAGCACCTCAACAACTTCGGGCTTCGACACGAACAAACAATAATCCCATACAACGATCGTGTTAACAAAATAAGTCAATCGCGACTACCATCCAGCAGTAGAGAACAAGGGGAACAGAGCAGCACCAAGCAAAGTTCATAGGGGAGCAGACACGCTTTCAGTTCATTCGCTTCCCTTTTTAAATGATCTGTGATTTGTTATAGCGATTACCAACAGCTGTCCATCCGCTAATCAGTTCTGATCCAGGCACTAGGAAAATACGGGGGGTCATCCCACATTCTAAAGATCATAAAACAATCACCAAAATAAAGTGCACATCAAATAAAAACACCACATCAAGAGGAAAAACAATCCGTGCCAAATATACATACGGAAAACACAGCACCCAACACAAATAACATACAATCTCTCCATATATGACAAATGCATCATAACCAGGAACTCCATGAAGTCTCTGAGCAATCATTTCTGGCTCCTCCGTCCTAGTCATTTCTTTCTTTCCCTCTGGTTTAAGTTAGATAAGGCTCCCTCTCGTCCGTGGTGTCCTCTGCATGCTCCTCTGGTCTTTCTGTGGAAGCGGAGGCCATCTCTGTGTAATGTAATTTCACAGTTCATTAAGAGCAGGCCTCGCATGACCCAGTGCAGGCTTGAGTAATGACACAACACAGATTAGCCATTATGGCCCTCGCAGAGACCGCCACTCTTAACAAATACATCCAGCCTTCTTCTTAAGCCATACACTGAGTCTCATTAACTGGACATTAAAGACCTTACCGAGGAACATTCGCTGCTTCTAATTCATGTTGCACAGAAGATCCGGTCACCTTGTGCCACTTCATTCCTAGATGATGGAAAAAATATTTGATAGGTTAGAATTGGATTTGCATTAGCTAGCTACAATAGGATGCATTAACACGAACAAAGTCCTAAATATCAGGCTCTAAGCAATGGTTATTAATATGTGTTATACCCACAATTCCCTGTGTCCTCCTGGCTCTACTTTGGTTTTGCTATTTCACTTGATCTCCTCATTTAACATCTAGCCCCATTAGTTGATCGATCTAGAAGCATCGATACTAGTGATTTTATCATTTATTAAGCATTACATTTAAAATGTAAGAGAAAAACATGAACTGTGTTAGTATATAGTTGTATTAGAGAGGATCTATTTCTCACTCAGCCCCAAAAAAATAATTAAGTAAATCAAATATAATGAATAAATAAATAAATAAAAATTTAGAGACAGAGCAGCCTTTAACAGAGACCAGGAAAAATACATATCATCTGTAGTTATTTCACACTAACTAATGATAATTGGAACGGTTAATATTGAAGTTTATTTAAATGGAAACTTGTTAAAGATAGACCATTTTCTATAATTTTTTGTTAATAAAAGATAAAAAAAGAACAGAAAATGTTCCGTTTATTCCAAAGAATAGCGTACAGACACGTTGTTAAATGATTCAAATTACCCATTTCATTATTAGATGTATCAATTTAAAAATGACATCAGTATTGTCATGGCTTGATGTTAACCTTTGCATTAGATCAAAACAGAAATAAGTGCTAAGTGGTATGTTGATCATATCTGCCTTTAATTTTTATTCACTTTTATACATTTTTATATCTGCCTTTAAATTTGAAATCTAAATTAGCACTTAACAAAGGTCAAGACAAAGAAACATCATCTGTAACTATTACACACTGAATTATGATAATTACATGGGTTGAAGTCTACGCAAATGAAAACTTGCTAAAAGATTGACTATGTTCTAGAATTGTTGTTAATAAATGATAAACATAAGCAGATGTCTGAAAATTTAGACCCAAGAATAGCATTCAGATGCACTGTTAAATGGCCAAAATTACCAATTTCAAATATCCATTTAAAAACAATATTAGTATTGGTATGACTTTTGATATTAACCTTGATATCAGATTGAAACAAAACTAGGTGCTAAGTGGTATGCTGATGATATCCCTTTTTAATACATTTTAATAAATCAATAGAAATAGATCAAAAAAGCATTGGTTCATTGTAACTCACATTTTAAAGATTCAAGTGTACTTACTTTGCAGGGGTGTTTCACCCCAGAGATCAGAAGCAAACATGTACAGATCTTGAACAACAAATTTGACTTAATGAAAATGAGTGTTAATGAAGCTTTTCCGAAGCACATCATTAGCATGTGAGCTGCTCACAGCGGATAATGAATGCAGCTCTGCAGGTGTGTACTGAACAGACTTAAAATAACCATCATTATCTGCAAAAAACATAATAATCATCATTTAATACTTACTCAATGATCATATTCATCAAAGACAACATCATAAATACCCTTAAATGGTGCTTTATAATGTCTGAGACAATCTTTCTTTGCATTCGTACGGAGAGTGTATGCTGAACGATTGTGTGTGGGATCGAGGGTGGACAACTTTTCGTGCCTAGAAAATGTCATTTCGCTGACCCGCTGTTTTAGGATTGCAGATAATACTCAGAGGGTCGTGGGATCAACCGAGCTAATTCAGGATACTCGCAATCCATTTGTGCTTCTGCATTAGCCTGTGACCTGCTGGTATTTCCTATGCTCGGATGTCCCTTAGGGCTTCAACCCCTTATCTGGGTTTCCATCCATGCAGCTTTGTAGTGATGAAGATACAGGCTTTTACTGACTTCATCACAGAGATCCTTAAGCCACCCTACGCTCTTGATTTTACTCCTCCGACCACCTGGAGTCCTTGATCACAAGCTCCAACCGACTCTATTTTCTGGACTCTGAAAGAAACAGATCTCCATTATGCTTGGGTTTATGAGGCTCCTATGTATCTAAATATGACATGATGCCGGGCCACTGAGGTGTCTCTAAAACTCTCACTTGATAAAATATCCTATTAACCTCTTTCTGTGGAGAGCATCTATTGTGTTTTTATCCAGCTGACTCGAGGGCAATTGCTTTATTATGTGTGTAACGGTAAACGGAGATATGCCGGTGTATAATCCTTGGACAAGCAAGGAGCTTTTAATTCATGGTGACAAAGTCTGCCGATGACGGCTTTCTGATGAATTCCTCGCCTTCCAATGCACATAAAAGAAGAGCATCCTCTGAATTAGTCATAAGGTTTCTGATTGATCTATGTAGCGCTTTCACAGCTAGCATGAAAAAGTAACAGAACACCTTATAGCGCAGATGATGTCTATTTTATTCATATGCGGTGAGCACTCAGTTCTGGAACTTCAAAGGCCAGTGCACTGAAAGCAGTGTAACAATGGATACTGTAATTCAGCAGTTTGTTGGTTTGCTTTCCAGAATTTTTGACAGAATTATGATTGTTTTCATGGAATATTAATTGATTTTATGAATCAGTCAAATTATAAATGCAAAAAAAAAAAAAACTTAAAATAATCATTAACATAAAATGTATACACACACACACACACACACACACACACACATAGGATGCACTATATAAAGGTTCTATACCGGATTATTATTATAAATATTATTACTTTTTAAATTATTATAGGGATGCACTCTATAAGAGGTGCCATATGGGGTGATATCAGATTTGCTTATGAATTGTATAATAATGCACCAAAAATCAATGCTACAAGTAATTTGCTATTTGTTTGCAACAAGCTCGTAATCATGACTTTATAAGTTGGAAATAGGAAGTTTCTGATAGCATGTGAAGATAGTAGAGAAGCACTCTCGCTCACCACAGTGGAGTGCATTGTCTTGTTAACTTAGTGGTTTAATATTTTGAGTCATATGAACTGTCAATAACTGAACATGTATGCAATATGTAAAAGGAACACTGCTGTAAAAAGCACCTTATTTGTTTAAAGTGTTTGCAACACAAATGTTATTACGCTTTTGTTCATATAGCATTAGGCCTACTTTTAAATGAAAAAAGTGTACAATACACTACTTTTGAATGCATTATTAGTTTTGTGCATAATACATAATAATGCAATTAATTGTGATTAGTCCCAGAGAATAGTGCGATTAATTGCTGTAAAAAATGTAACCGTTGCCCAGCACTAACATTTTTATTATTAATTATTATTATTATTATTATTATTATTATTATTATTATTATTATTATTAGGATACACTATACATTGGTGCCATAATTTTATAATTTTTCTTTTTAAATATAGCCTTTAGCAAAATTTTATATTATTTCTTTTTCATATTGTACTTTGTAATATTGTGAAGCTGAAATTGAATTGGCAATTTAAATTCAACATTTTAAATGGTTAATTTTAGTTTTTACTGTTTATTGTGTTATTTTTTCTTTTTATTTGTTCAGATGAAATGATAGAATAACATAATAATAATAATAATAATAATAATAATAATAATAATAATAATAATAATGTCAGTCATTCTTTAGTTTTAAGCCATAACATGAAATTATTTTTATGTGTAATACATAAGTATAGATTTGGCCTTTTTCTCATAATGTATGTTACATTCAGAGTCCAGGTCATGTAAATGTACTTTTACAGTGTTCAGCTTGGGGCATTAATTCAACATCCACTCTAATTTAGGCCTGATACTGTATCACCAACCAACAGCAGTACCAAACGCACATTAAGAGCATTATGAAGAAACTAAATCAATACAAAATGCATATTATAAAGTTCTTCAGCCCTTTGATATGGGGCATTAAAGCCATGATGCATGCATCTGTGATGAATCAATTTCAATGGCTTTCATTTGTTTAGCTCTAAGACAATTAGAGTCTTTTTTACCTCCACCACTAAGAGCCATACATACATATGAGACTTGGCAAGGCAGTAATTATATGGGCCTGCAAATGCATTTTTAAATATGAAAAAAAAGGCCCATTCATTCCTCTTAAGGTAAATGAAATAAGCATGCCCTCCAGTGGTTTCAGGAACTTTTGATGTCAATCTCTGAGAGAGCTGCATTGATTTCACCCTGCCAATGCTTTTCAAAACAGCACAGCCAGGTTTGTGGGCTTGAGGATATGGATGACGAAGAAGATTATATCTTTGAAGTTCAAGCTAAAAAGCTTGTTTTATCTGTCTCTCTCAAGTGATACATCAGTTCACATTTTTTTTTCTTGTTTCTGTATATTCACCCCCATTCCATCCACCCACTTACAGATATAAAGGAAACTTGCAAAGGTCAAAGAAAGTATTAAGTAAAGTTGGCCCCAGTTCATCAGTAACCTTTTTGAAAATAGCTCGATTTGCGGCTGAGTTTTTGTATAGCTCATCGCTGCAGTTCAAGTAACATTACATATTATACAGATTCATTTAGCTGATGTTGTTATTCAGTTCAACTTACAGAACAGCCCATATACAGGTCCAATATGCATAAATGAACTGTTTCAGTGAACTTATTTTTTCTTAGTGTAAAGAAGATTTTAATAATCTTATTTTACATTACATTTTTTTACAGTAAAATCCATCTGTGCAACTGAAATCTTGAATAATAATATGTATTTATGAAGCTATGCAAAAAAGTAGCTTTATTAAGCAATTTTAAAATGAATGTTAAAAACTCCCTCTTTAATAAATTTTGCACACACAGGCGCGCACACACACACACACACACACACACCACCACCACACCTACTTTAAGACATTTATCCCAACCTCAATCATATTTAAAATACATTTAAGTAACAGTCCACAAAAAAATACAAATAAAAAATAAAATAAAATCATAACTGTTTAATGATTTACTCACTATCATATGCCTGTTTCCACCACCACCAAAAAAAAGTGTTATTTTGCATTAGTCATTTGTAAAATCACATTTTAACGTTGTTCAAGTTGAAGACTTACAGTAAGATTTCCAAATTCTTGTCACGTCCCACAATAGCCTGAAATATCAATGGCAGAATCAGATAACGTATAATGATGTATGACTGTTGACACACACAGTGGGTTTTAATTGGTCCACCCAGACTAATATGATGTAGCTCTTGAAGGGAGACGGACTCACAGTTGACGTTTGAACATGGAAATGTGACATTACACAGTGAAAAAGGTGGCATTTAGACAGGCCTTACCCTGACTATAAAATCACTTCATTATAGGAGACATAAAGAGCAGAGCCATGATAGACAGCATTCAAAAAGATCAAACATCCATCCACCATCTATCTATCTATCTATCTATCTATCTATCTATCTATCTATCTATCTATCTATCTATCTATCTATCTATCTATCTATCTATCCATCCATCCATCCATCCATCCATCCATCCATCCATCCATCCATCCATCCAATGTTTATTAGCACCTGCTCCAATAAAGCACTGAGCTCTCAGAATGATGACTGGAATAAAGTACTGTGGCGTAGGACTCCAAAGCATCCTTGAATGAGGTTATCTGAAATAAATCTGTAGTTGTAGTAGTAGTAACTCTATGTAACCCCTTGGGGAAATTTTGTTTCAGTGTCTTGTTTCGCTATGCGGTTCTCCACAAAAGACAATACAACATTAATTTCACAGTATGACAATACAAATTTCACATAAATTAATCAAGAAATACTAATCACACTAATACTAATCACACTGAAGCATCGAGCTACTGTGATATAACTGAACCAAACCAGACCAGCGATACTCCTGGTTCCAACGTTTGTCTTTTAATGAACAAATAATAGAGAAATTGAGGATCAAGTAGCTACACCTGATTGCATGTAGATGTTGTGTATGAACCTTGGAAAGAGGGCTAGCAAACTAGCATACACAGATCAGCATACTCATTAATGAAATTGTTTTGGAAATAGGCTCTTGTTCAGTGATCATTTTAATACTCATATCCAAGGCAGCATCTGATTGTGAGCCAAAGCGCTGCAAAGCATCAGCTTTACTGCATATTTCATCTCAAGGTGACATCCAGTCATCTGTCAATACTAGCATCTACTGAGAATCAGAGAGTCTCACAAAACTGATAACTGAGCTCCATGTCTGTGAGACTGTTTATTATTTGGAGGAATCTGTGCTTGAGGAGATAGATGTGTTTTTCTCCACAAGGTGGTGCAGCTACAGCTCAGGGTCACCAACCCTCAACCACCTTCACCCTCACAGACCATCAGATGGGAGCCATTAAGTTTAAGCCATTTAATTTAAGTCATTAAAAGGAGGAAATATTTGTACATTACATATACAATGATTATAAAGTAATAAAATTTTACCATGCTAACTTTATATAATATTTGTATTTACTGTACATTTGTGTTCTTTAAAATAGAAAATAATAATAATAATAATAATAATAATAATAATAAAAATAATAATAATAATTTGTGGACCCACAGCCGTATCATCACTACCAAAGACCCCAACGGTAAATGTTTTAAATATATAAATTAATTATCATCTACCCTTGTTGAAGATCCCTAAACTTAGAAAAAGAGGATCAAATGTTTGAATAAAATTTCTTAAACTGTAAACTCATTATTGCATGTTGTAGTTTTTGTATTACTACAATTTAAAAAATAAATAAATAAAAGGCTATTATAATACACTATACTTAAAACATAATAATAATAATAATAATAATAATAATAATAATAATAATAATAATAATAATAAATTGACTGACAATAAAAATGATGGAAAAGTCATACAAATCATTTGTTAATGAGTGCATTTCAAACAGTCATTGCACATTCAGCCTGTGCGGGTTCTATTTCCAATTAAAGAGTTCTGTGGGGAGTTCTTCAACAGAACCCCTCTAAAACCTGACATATTTTAGCTTAACTTCAACATGTGCTCTTAAATATCCTCCTATATCCCCAGTCTGGGCAGATGGCCCTCTCCTGTGAACCATTCAGCCTAAATGAGTCAACGAGAGCTAGGTTGAGCTGGGTAAAACAAACCATTACAGAACAAAGACAAAGTGAGTGCAATCCTTTTATGGGACTTCATACAGTACAGACAGAAGAGCGGCTAGCGTTTCATTCTCTCCATTACCCAGAGGTCTTAATTAGTTTAGGTTAATCATGCACTGTCGTAATTGACTGCTGTTTTGTCTCCTTTTCATCTATAATTTCGGTGCCTGGATTCAGCTTATAAATTACATTGTTTGATGATCTCACAGCGTTTAATTCATCCATAAAACAACAGTATATGAAATAAATTATTTACAACTGGTTTGTGCAAGAAACAGAACATTATTTACAGCATCATTACTGTAATCCAGAGACTCTTTATTATTATTATTATTTTTTATATGAACTGGTTCAATTCACTAGTTTGTTTATATAATCATGCAATGAATAAATGTATATGCAATTAAATTATTAAAGCATCCAGCAGTGATGTGAAATGTGGATGTTTTGATATGACTAGACTTCATCATCTCACCTTCACAATGAGAAACAATTAACACTTTTATTTCGCCTCTTATTTCAAGAGCTTGGTTCACTCATGCACATATCAGCGGCCTATTGGTCTCCGAGCCGAAATGTTTCCTCAGTTCAGTTACAGCTGGAGGTACTGGAGCGCTGAATCAGTTAATTCATCCGAGGATCAGATATGCCGCTGTTTTGGCTCATTTTGATTCTGAGTGACTGTCTGGCCACTGAAACAAAGTTTTGAATGAGCAACTTATGGATCTTTGCTGCTTGAGCCACAAACTGTTTCAGGCGGTTCAATCTGATTTCGTGAACGTATTCAACTAGTTCATTAAAAAGAACTGGGCATCACTCCAGAAACTGTAATACTAATGCTGTTAATAATGTTACATTTCTTGCACAGACTGATCGTTTCGCTTCATAAGATCTCAACATAAGATCAGGAGCCACATGAATTAATTTTGTGTTTCATGATATATATATATATATATATATGTAACCGAGTGAATGAGATGAGTGACATCAGTGAGCACCTATCAGTAGGGAGCCCTCCCTATTTAAGAGCTGGTTGGCTGTAGCCTGGCATGCGTCACGTTCGTCTCCGCCTCCTTCCTTGTTTACAGTGGCTGTAGCCTGTCTTTCTTCTCCGGTTTCCCTCGGCTTGTCGCGGTGGGTGCATTTGCTGGCTGCTCGCCTTTCAGTGTCCCTGTAGTCCAGCTGAACAGCGGATTGCATGATTTGAGTGTTTGAGTATCCGTGCTTGTGAAAGGACGAGCACATTGTGTGAATGCATCGTCTACGTCCGGATTTTCCCTCTCGTCCGGGCGATTTGTTTTCCTGGTGGTGCTATAAAACGCTATTATAGCCCCGTCGATTCCTTACTTCTGGATTGAGAGAGAGCATTGTATTTTCCTGCTCTGCTGTCCCTACCGTGTGCACTACAAACTTGTTGCCATCTGTGAGAAGATTGTCACCCCACTGATGAAGGGGATCCTTGCTGTCTGGTTTTATTGATGCTTTGGGTATTAGAGTCAACTAAACTGAACACCAAACTATCCGCTCATGACCGTACCCTAAACATCATCCAACTGGGCTATATTGTAGTCAGTATTTTGACATTGGTTATTTTATTTTTCTGTCTTGTTTTATGATTTATTTTCCTTTCAGGTGCTGAGGTTCCACGGGTGGAGGATCTCTTGTGGTGGTGGTGGTGGTGTTTTCCCCGAACGTTTGCAGTGATTTTTTTTTTGAAGTCCTTGCTGTGTGTGTGAGTGCCTTCGGTGAATTAAGTTTAGTGATCCCTCCTCCCGTGGTTTGCCTCAGCCCTGTTAGTTTGTGTGTCTTTTTGGTTGTGTCTTTGTAACCAGTGTTTTAGTATAGAAAGTGTGTGTGTGTGTTTATTCAGATGTGTGTTTTTGTTTACTTGAGTATGTGTGTAGCGTAAAATCTGGCCAGTACAGCTCCTGATTGCAGTTATTTTTAATGTGATTATGATTCTGCTTTAAAACAAACTTGTATTAATAAAATACTTTTTGTACATTTTCATATCCACGTCTCGGCCTACCATTATTAGAGAATCGAACCTGAGTGACCTAGTAATGATAACCTGAGTGTTGTCTATTTCCCGGGGCGAAATTCCCCGGGTGGCGTAGTCGGAATCCTTTTTATCTGTAATACCACTCCCCTCCCGCCACAATCTGGCGTAGTCGGCAGGGTCTCTATCGTGTAGTGCAAAGACGTGGGTATTGTTTTGTTGGTTTAGTGTTTTTTTGGATATTTTATTTTTGTTTCTTTTCTTCTCTTTTACAGAAACCAGACAGCAGCAGTTTCTTTCGTGAGTTTGTGACAAGTAGACCTGTGAGTTTTTGTATTGGTAAGTGATTTTTCCCGATTCGTTATCGGTCGAGGGACGAGAGGGAGGATCCGAAGAAAATTATTCAGGCATTGCGTGATTCGTATGGTTGCACAAAATCGTACGTTGCTCTTCAGGAGTAATTTTTTCAGGGGACGACAGGATGGGGAAGGGACAGGCTCGAGTGTCCTGATTGGGTCAGATTTTAAGTCTCGTTTGATGTCGACTTGTACTCAACTCGTTGTAGGTATGGGTGGGGTTGAGGTACCTTGCCTGGTGGACACCGGTCCCATGGTGTCCACCATTACGGAGAGTTGTTTCTCTACAAATGTTGAGTCTTGGGGTCAGGAACCGTGTTGGTCGTGTCATTGGCTACAGCTCCGGGCCTCAGTTAAGGTGCGTGAATGTCGGGCGTGTCGCATCCCCGCAGGCACCATGAAATTGGTTGTCGTGATCAGTGCGGGTTTTTAAAGTGTCGCCTCGTCGTATAGAGAGGTGTATTTTAAGTATTGTGCGAGGTCCACACTGGCTCTATAGTATCTACAGTTATTAAGGGTTGTATTTTTTATATATATTTGGAATTATGGGGTCCGGACAGACTTGAGTCGTGCCAGTGGTTTTAGCTGTGAGCTGTAAATTCCTCATATGGTGTATTTGGAATTAGACAATATGGCTCTGCACGTTTTTGTCTGTTGTTAACCTTCGAGGCTCCTAGTTTCGTTTTACAGTAATTGTAAGATTGTCATCGCATAGGTGACCCGTCTTCGATGCAGTGAGTTAAAGCGAGGTTGCAGGTCATCTCGCAAGCCATGTCACATTCCAAAGTGGCATGAGGAATTTGGACGTAGTTCCAGAGGAGCAGTCTGGGGCTGTTGAAGTTACGGTGCGATGCACTGAGTTAGAGCGAGGTTGTAGATCATCTCGCAAGCCATGTCGCATTCAAAAGTGGCATGAGGAATTTGGATGTAGATCCCGAGTTCCACAGGATCAGTCCAGTACGGTGAAGATACTGTGCTATGCACTGAGTTAATGACAGACAATTTTTTTAATAGTCATCATGGAGGCAGTAAGAGCTGTAGGTCTTGTGTCAAACTCTGTTCCTGCCTGGTTTCGCCCTGACGACTCAGAGCGTACGTTCTGTTTAGTTCACCGTCGGGGCGACGTTGCCGAAGCTTGGGGTGGATTGTAACCGAGTGAATGAGATGAGTGACATCAGTGAGCACCTATCAGTAGGGAGCCCTCCCTATTTAAGAGCTGGTTGGCTGTAGCCTGGCATGCGTCACGTTCGTCTCCGCCTCCTTCCTTGTTTACAGTGGCTGTAGCCTGTCTTTCTTCTCCGGTTTCCCTCGGCTTGTCGCGGTGGGTGCATTTGCTGGCTGCTTGCCTTTCAGTGTCCCTGTAGTCCAGCTGAACAGCGGATTGCATGATTTGAGTGTTTGAGTATCCGTGCTTGTGAAAGGACGAGCACATTGTGTGAATGCATCGTCTACGTCCGGATTTTCCCTCTCGTCCGGGCGATTTGTTTTCCTGGTGGTGCTATAAAACGCTATTATAGCCCCGTCGATTCCTTACTTCTGGATTGAGAGAGAGCATCGTATTTTCCTGCTCTGCTGTCCCTACCGTGTGCACTACAAACTTGTTGCCATCTGTGAGAAGATTGTCACCCCACTGATGAAGGGGATCCTTGCTGTCTGGTTTTATTGATGCTTTGGGTATTAGAGTCAACTAAACTGAACACCAAACTATCCGCTCATGACCGTACCCTAAACATCATCCAACTGGGCTATATTGTAGTCAGTATTTTGACGTTGGTTATTTTATTTTTCTGTCTTGTTTTATGATTTATTTTCCTTTCAGGTGCTGAGGTTCCACGGGTGGAGGATCTCTTGTGGTGGTGGTGGTGGTGGTGTTTTCCCCGAACGTTTGCAGTGATTTTTTTTTTGAAGTCCTTGCTGTGTGTGTGAGTGCCTTCGGTGAATTAAGTTTAGTGATCCCTCCTCCCGTGGTTTGCCTCAGCCCTGTTAGTTTGTGTGTCTTTTTGGTTGTGTCTTTGTAACCAGTGTTTTAGTATAGAAAGTGTGTGTGTGTGTTTATTCAGATGTGTGTTTTTGTTTACTTGAGTATGTGTGTAGCGTAAAATCTGGCCAGTACAGCTCCTGATTGCAGTTATTTTTAATGTGATTATGATTCTGCTTTAAAACAAACTTGTATTAATAAAATACTTTTTGTACATTTTCATATCCACGTCTCGGCCTACCATTATTAGAGAATCGAACCTGAGTGACCTAGTAATAATAACCTGAGTGTTGTCTATTTCCCGGGGCGAAATTCCCCGGGTGGCGTAGTCGGAATCCTTTTTATCTGTAATACCACTCCCCTCCCGCCACAATCTGGCGTAGTCGGCAGGGTCTCTATCGTGTAGTGCAAAGACGTGGGTATTGTTTTGTTGGTTTAGTGTTTTTTTGGATATTTTGTTTTTGTTTCTTTTCTTCTCTTTTACAGAAACCAGACAGCAGCAGTTTCTTTCGTGAGTTTGTGACAAGTAGACCTGTGAGTTTTTGTATTGGTAAGTGATTTTTCCCGATTCGTTATCGGTCGAGGGACGAGAGGGAGGATCCGAAGAAAATTATTCAGGCATTGCGTGATTCGTATGGTTGCACAAAATCGTACGTTGCTCTTCAGGAGTAATTTTTTCAGGGGACGACAGGATGGGGAAGGGACAGGCTCGAGTGTCCTGATTGGGTCAGATTTTAAGTCTCGTTTGATGTCGACTTGTACTCAACTCGTTGTAGGTATGGGTGGGGTTGAGGTACCTTGCCTGGTGGACACCGGTCCCATGGTGTCCACCATTACGGAGAGTTGTTTCTCTTGGGGTTTGAGTCTTGGGGTCAGGAACCGTGTTGGTCGTGTCATTGGCTACAGCTCCGGGCCTCAGTTAAGGTGCGTGAATGTCGGGCGTGTCGCATCCCCGCAGGCACCATGAAATTGGTTGTCGTGATCAGTGCGGGTTTTTAAAGTGTCGCCTCGTCGTATAGAGAGGTGTATTTTAAGTATTGTGCGAGGTCCACACTGGCTCTATAGTATCTACAGTTATTAAGCGTTGTATTTTTTATATATATTTGGAATTATGGGGTCCGGACAGACTTGAGTCGTGCCAGTGGTTTTAGCTGTGAGCTGTAAATTCCTCATATGGTGTATTTGGGATTAGACAATATGGCTCTGCACGTTTTTGTCTGTTGTTAACCTTCGAGGCTCCTAGTTTCGTTTTACAGTAATTGTAAGATTGTCATCGCATAGGTGACCCGTCTTCGATGCAGTGAGTTAAAGCGAAGTGAAGTGAAGTGAAGTGACATTCGGCCAAGTATGGTGACCCATACTCAGAATTTGTGCTCTGCATTTAACCCATCCGAAATGCACACACACAGAGCAGTGAACACACACACACACACTGTGAGCACACACCCGGAGCAGTGGGCAGCCATTTTTTATGCTGCGGCGCCCGGGGAGCAGTTGGGGGTTCGGTGCCTTGCTCAAGGGCACCTCAGTCGTGGTATTGAGGGTGGTGAGAGAACTGTACATGCACTTCCCCCACCCACAATTCCTGCCGGCCCGGGACTCGAACCCACAACCCTTCGATTGGGAGTCCGATTCTCTAACCACCAGGCCACGTTGTAGCGAGGTTGTAGGTCATCTCGCAAGCCATGTCACATTCCAAAGTGGCATGAGGAATTTGGACGTAGTTCCAGAGGAGCAGTCTGGGGCTGTTGAAGTTACGGTGCGATGCACTGAGTTAGAGCGAGGTTGTAGATCATCTCGCAAGCCATGTCGCATTCAAAAGTGGCATGAGGAATTTGGATGTAGATCCCGAGTTCCACAGGATCAGTCCAGTACGGTGAAGATACTGTGCTATGCACTGAGTTAATGACAGCCAATTTTTTTAATAGTCATCATGGAGGCAGTAAGAGCTGTAGGTCTTGTGTCAAACTCTGTTCCTGCCTGGTTTCGCCCTGACGACTCAGAGCGTACGTTCTGTTTAGTTCACCGTCGGGTCGACGTTGCCGATGCCGAAGCATATCCACATCTCGGCCTACCATTATTAGAGAATCGAACCTGAGTGACCTAGTAATAATAACCTGAGTGTTGTCTATTTCCCGGGGCGAAATTCCCCGGGTGGCGTAGTCGGAATCCTTTTTATCTGTAATACCACTCCCCTCCCGCCACATATATATATATGTATATATATATATATATATGTATATATATATATATATATATATATATATATATATATATATATATATATATATATATATATTTTTTTTTTTAATCCCCAAAACAGGCACCCACTGATTGGAATTTTATGAATCACTAAGGACTATGGTTTCAGCTAAAAATCATGTTTTATGGTCTGAGGGATAGCAAGTTTATTTGGACATTTTCATTTTTGGTGAACTATCCCTTTAAATTTCTGTTTCTTGTCCCAGTATTTGCACACTGAAGTGGCAGAGAGTTATGAGAAATATACAGGGAAATAATGAAATGTAACAGAAGGTTTTCTCTGCTTGGTTAGTGGCTTTAGCTCTGTGTGAATACCAACACAAAAGCCCGCCGGCGTTCTTGATCACTAGATGTGTCTAGAAAATATATCCCAAATTGTTAATTACATCCTGTTGTCTTGTTGCTTTATTTCTTTCTTTAATGGAGAAAGTTACTAACTGCAGCCTCAGGCGATTCAGATTCCATCGCGTGGATAGAGTTTTTCTCTTCTGCCTATCATATTTATCACGTTTCTAATTAAGATGCCTGTGAAACCAAGGTGAAAAGCTTTAGCTGTATCTGCATGCTCGCGGACGAGCAGAACGGCCACTCCACCAAAGACCTTGTTATGTTCAGAACGATCACGGATGTTTGAGATTCTTCACTGGATACTCTCTCAAATGGGAACTTCTGCTCTCCTCTAATTATCATTCCTTCTTTTTTTCTCTCTTCCATCTATTTAATTCATTATTAATGACACTTTTAGCTCCAAAATCGATGCTATCCATCACATGTGACACGAGAAGGAACAAGTAAAAGGTTTTCTTTTTTTTGGCTGCCATTTAGTGAGTGAAATTAACAGTCCACGTTGTTTTATCACATCAAAGTCAGTCTGAAAGGCTCCTCAGATACCACATGTGTTTCTCTAGCTATAAACACTTTGAGTGGCCCAGTTGTGCTCGATGTGCATGCCAGCCAAAACTGGGAGAACTAACTACACAAAATGCGGAAAAGCAGATACATATTTACAATGATACACTGTTGAGATTCTGACGTGTTACAAGCAGTTGCCACAGAAGTTGCTAAGAAGTTGCTGAAGTGTTGTTAGTGATTTACTGTGTGGTTACTTGGGTGTTCTCTGTGTTTCCTTGTGATAAATGTGTCACCATCATTGTTGTGCATTCTGGGTGGTTGCCAGGCCAATGCTATGTGGTTGTTAAGGTTTTTCAGTCATTGTTATTGTGTTGCTATGGTGTTACTAGGGTGTTCTGGGTAGTTGCTTTGAGAACACTGTTGCCATGATGGTAATGTGTTCTGGGTGTGTGACAGACCATTGCTATGCTTTTGCTAAGTGGTTGTTGCTACTATGAGGTTTCTAATATTTGCTTGTGTTGCTATGCATTTGCTGACTTTATTAGTGCACTGGTATTTCTTTTTTACTAGGGTGTTCTGAGTGGATAGCCTGTGACAAAACTTGTAACCATAATGTCAATGCAGCTTTGGTCGTTGCTAAGACATTGCTATGCATTTGCTATGGAGATCTGTGGTTACTAAGGTGCTCTGAGTAGTCTGTTACTATATCGCGATTTTTGGAAGTTTGTTACTATATCATTGGAAACATGATATTAGTGGTTGTCAGGCCATTCCCATGTGGTTGCTAAGGTGGTATGAGTAGTTGTTGGTTTTTTACTATGTGGTTGCTAACATGTTATGTTGGCTGCCAGGATGTTCCGATAATACTAAATTGCACTCATAAACCTCGATGATATTCTGGTTCCACTTTCGTCGTATAGATGGTTTTTTTTATGATTTAAAATACTTCCTGAATGAATAAGTGAGTGAGCGAGTGAGTGAGTGAGTGAGTGAGTGAGTGAGTGAGTGAGTGAGTGAGTGAGTAAATGCATGAATGAATCCCAAACCATAAATATCAGCAAAACAAATAGTGATGCTTCGCAAACACCACAAATTAAGTTTACAAACACTGTACATTTCTTTTGAGAGAAACCATCAATTATGTGTAAACAGAAGCATCTGGGAGCTTCCAGGCTTTGTTCCACAGACACACCGATGCTCCTTCAGCAGAGCAAGGTACGGCCGGATGACTTTCAACATTTTCACACCAGTTGTGCAAAGCAAATTTGTTTATGTGTTGTTTTGTCACATTTTAATAGAGCAGTCCTGCTGGGGTCATTTGGGGTTTGTGATTACAGCCGTACGCTGGCCACTGTTAGGAGAGCACTCAGATCCATAGGTGTCATGTGCCAGAAGCGTCTAGTTATAAAATGAGAGACAGAGAGACAAACAAAATGAGATGGACTGTTGCAATGACATCACAACTTTAATTTTGGAGCAAAAAGCTGCCTTTAAAGTTAAAATAAATGAAAATGTGAGATCTACTGTGATAATAATTGAAATCAACTGATATTAATTATTATTATTTTTTTAATGATCGTGATTTTCTTGGGCCATATCACCCAGCCCTAAGTAAGAGTGAATAGTCTTCTGTAATCTAAAGTGCAACGTCCTTCTACATATGTTTTTGTGTTTTTATTTATGATAGCACAAATCCAACAGTTCAGTTTCAATTACAATTAATGTTTACATGTGAAAGAAAAAGTCTGTTTTGTTTCACTAAGCACTATTTCTAGAACACATTGGTCATCTGGTTGTCATTTATAACAATTTAATCGCATTAATTGATATCTTATTGTTGTGTTGTGATAAACTGACATTTTTTTATTAATATATAAAGCAGATGGTTAAGTTTATTCACATGCTGTTATGCAACGCAGATAATACGAGTGCCTTAAATATCTAGCACATTGTGTTTATTCTTCTCAGAAATCTTACATAAAGTATGTTCACAATTAATGTTATAGTGAATAATCATTGGAAGTTCAACATCAACTGCGTGACTTTCAATATCAGGAACCAATTATGAATATACCAGCAACTAAATTAAGAATAAATGAAAAAGCTCTATGATTGGGATATTATTGGATAAATTCTGTATGACAGAGAACTCTCTCAAAATACACTAAAAAAGTATAGAAACAGCTCAGAAATTGCTAGTAAATTTCAAATTTTATCACAGAGTAACTGCAAGACACATCTTTGATTAAATTAAAATTAATTTATTTATTTATTATTATTATTATTATTTTGTAAAAACACTCATCAATTCAGATCAAGTTTTTTTTGTATAGCGCTTTTTACGATACAAATCATTGCAAAACAACTTTACAGAAAATTACGTTTCTACAATATTTAGTAGTAGCTTATAAGAGGTGATCAGTTTATGTGTATATGATAGGAATTTTCAGAAAAATAATACAAGACATAGTCAACCAGACGATGAACACTATTAACAGCAAGTATTATGTGATTGCATAGTAAGTAGCAATATTTGTTAGTTCTGTATGTTGTTTCAGGGTTGGCATCATCTGAGGTCCTCTGAGGGTCAGCATCATCTCTTCTCAGGTGTTCTGGATCCAGACTGGAGCTTGTGTAAATCCTAGTTACATCCCGTGGAAAAACAGAGAAACAAATAGAGACATAACTAGCGTAGCTGCTGTTCCAACAAAGTATAATTAATTAGTTTAAACCAAGCTAAAGAATAAGAATGCACATTTGATCAGATACAACTGCAGTCACAAATTATGAGATGCATTATTCGAATGCTTGGCGAAAGAGATGTGTTTTTAATCTAGATTTAAACAGATTGTATCTGAACACCAAACATTATTAGGAAGGCTATTCCAGAGTTTGGAAGCCAAATGTGAAAAAGCTCTACCTCCTTTAGTGGACTTTGCTATCCTAGGAACTACCAAAAGTCCAGCGTTTTGTGACATTAGGGAGCGTGATGGATTGTACGTGGTATAAGGCTAGTTAGGTATGCAGGAGCTAAACCATTTAGGGCCTTATAGGTAAGTAATAATAATTTGTAATTGATACTGAACTTAATAGTTAGCCAGTGAAGAGACTGTAAAATTGGGGTAATATGATCATATTTTCTTGACCTTGTAAGGACTCTAGCCGCTGCATTTTGGACTACCTGTAGCTTGTTTATTGAAGATGGACAACCACCTAGAAGTGCATTACAATAGTCCAGTCTAGAGGTCATGAATTCATGAACTAGCTTTTCTGCATCAGAAACAGGTAACATATTTTTTGGGTCATCCAATCTTTTACATTTTTAACAAACTCTGTTAGCTTAGATAATTTAGAAGTTTCACCTGGTTTCGTTGAGATATATACAACCCGAATTCCGGAAAAGTTGGGACGTTTTTTAAATTTTAATAAAATGAAAACTAAAGGAATTTCAAATCACATGAGCCAATATTTTATTCACAATAGAACATAGATAACGTAGCAAATGTTTAAACAGAGAAATTTTACACTTTTATCCACTTAATTAGCTCATTAAAATTTAATGCCTGCTACAGGTCTCAAAAAAGTTGGCACGGGGGCAACAAATGGCTAAAAAAGCAAGCAGTTTTGAAAAGATTCAGCTGGGAGAACATCTAGTAATTAATTAAGTTAATTGATATCAGGTCTGTAACATGATTAGCTATAAAAGCTTTGTCTTAGAGAAGCAGAGTCTCTCAGAAGTAAAGATGGGCAGAGGCTCTCCAATCTGTGAAAGACTGCGTAAAAAAATTGTGGAAAACTTTAAAAACAATGTTCCTCAACGTCAAATTGCAAAGGCTTTGCAAATCTCATCATCTACAGTGCATAATATCATCAAAAGATTCAGAGAAACTGGAGAAATCTCTGTGCATAAGGGACAAGGCCGGAGACCTTTATTGGATGCCCGTGGTCTTCGGGCTCTCAGACGACACTGCATCACTCATCGGCATGATTGTGTCAATGACATTACTAAATGGGCCCAGGAATACTTTCAGAAACCACTGTCGGTAAACACAATCCGCCGTGCCATCAGCAGATGCCAACTAAAGCTCTATCATGCAAAAAGGAAGCCATATGTGAACATGGTCCAGAAGCGCCGTCGTGTCCTGTGGGCCAAGGCTCATTTAAAATGGACTATTTCAAAGTGGAATAGTGTTTTATGGTCAGACGAGTCCAAATTTGACATTCTTGTTGGAAATCACGGACGCCGTGTCCTCCGGGCTAAAGAGGAGGGAGACCTTCCAGCATGTTATCAGCGTTCAGTTCAAAAGCCAGCATCTCTGATGGTATGGAGGTGCATACGGTATGGGCAGCTTGCATGTTTTGGAAGGAATAGTTGAATATCATCAGCATAACAGTGGAAACTAATACCGTATTTTCTAATAATATTACCAAGAGGCAACATGTATATTGAAAATAGAACAGGACCTAGGACAGATCCTTGTGGCACTCCATATTTTACTGGTGATAAATGAGATGACTCCCCATTTAAATAAACAATATGGTAGCGATCGGACAGGTAGGATCTAAATGTCATGATCTACACTGTTAAAAATATTCCGTAAAATATACGGTAAAAAACCGGCAGCTGTGGTTGCCAGAATTATACCGTAAAAAATACGGTAAAACCGTTTTTGGTTTAACAGTTTTATACCGTAAAAAATACAGTTACACTGTTGTAGGTTTAATGGTTTTACTTTATATTTACAGTTTAATACCATAATTTAACTGATATAATATTAATATACGAACTTATTGAAGCACTGAAATCTGTTTTGTACATTTGTATTACACTGGTAACCACCAAAAGCAGGTGGTGATGAGAGAGTCATGTGGTGAAACAAAGCCCATCACAAGCAGCTTTTAAATAATAAGATACATAGAAGGTGCACGGTGTCATTCACACAAACACTAAACACCGTCATGGTGAGATTTATTAAACTGAAATATGCAATAAACATTATTTTAACAACATTTTATGTAACATACAAACCTAATAAACATAACAGATGAGAAAAAATTAAGAAGAAACATAGTTATTTCAAAGAAAAAACATCATATTCAAACAAAATTTGAAATGCAACGCAGAGAATTCTGGGAACGTAAGTTTACGGTTTTTCCCTGTAAAGTTTACCAGTAAACAGGTTTGTACTGTAGCATTTTCACAGTTTTTTACCGTTAAAATCACAGTCATTTTTTACAGTGTATGGTGTCGAACTCAGCACTAAGATCAAGTAAAACTAGCAATGAGATGCAGCCTTGATCTGATGCAAGAAGCAAGTCATTTGATATTTTAATTAGTGCAGTCTCTGTGCCATGGTGGGGCCTGAAACCTGACTGAAATTATTCATACAGATTATTTTGTTTGCAGAAAGGAGCGCAATTGAGCAGACACAACTTTTTCTAGAATTTTAGACATAAATGGAATATTTGAAATGGGCCTATAATTTGCTAGTTCATTAGGATCTAGTTGTGGTTTCTTAATAAGAGGCTTAATAACCGCCGGCTTAAATGGTTTTGGGACGTGACCTAAAGATAACGACGAGTTAATAATATTGAGAAGCCGTTCTTCTGCTACAGGTAACAACTCTTCCAGTAATTTAGTGGGTACAGGATCTAATAAACATGTTGTTGGTTTAGATACAGTGATAAGTTTATTTAGCTCTTCCTGTCCTATAGTTGTAAAGCACTGCAGTTTATGGATGAAACTGAAGTGTTAGACGCTGTAGAATCTACCTTTGTTATTGTATTTCAGATGTTATCTATTTTATCAGTGAAGAAATTCATAAAGTCATTAATATCAAACGTTGATGTAATATTTGAATCAGGTGGCGTCTGGTTATTTTTTAATTTAGCCACTGTGCTAAATAAAAATCTTGGATTGTTTTGGTTATTTTCAATGAGTTCGTGGATATGCTCTGCCCTGGCAGTTTTTAGGGCTTGTCTATAGCTGGACATACTGTTTTTCCACGCAATTCTAAAAACTTCCAAGTGAGTTTTTCTCCATTTGCGCTCAAGACTACAAGTTTCTTTCTTGAGAGAGTAAGTATTAATGTTATACTGTGGCACAGTACGTTTTTCTCTAACCTTTTTCAATTTGATGGAGGCGACAGCTTCTAATGTATTAGAGAAAATTGTGCCCATGTTGCCAGCCATTTCGTCTAGTTCATGTGTATTTTTGGGTACAAATAACAGTTGAGATAACTGCTAATTCTTTTAGGAATATGAAAGCGTCCGATGCCCCTGTCTTGCGGGAAGAGACTGGCGAAGGACGCGATAGAGCTGGTCCCTCCAGCCGATATGAGGACGGGGTTTTACAGCCCGTACTTCATTGTACCCAAGAAAGACATTGGGTTACGACCGATCTTGGATCTGCGAGTTTTGAATCGGGCCCTCCATCGGCTACCGTTCAAAATGTTGACACAGAAACGCATTTTCGGGTGCGTCCGTCCCCAAGATTGGTTTGCAGTGATCGACCTGAAGGATGTGTACTTTCATGTGTCCATCCTTCCGCGCCACAGACCTTTTCTGTGGTTTGCGTTCGAAGGACTGGCATATCAGTACAAGGTCCTGCCCTTCGGGCTGTCCCGGTCTCCCCGTGTCTTCACGAAAGTCACGGAGGCAGCTCTCATTCCTCTCAGAGAGCAGGGTGTTCGCATTCTCAACTACTTAGACGATTGGCTGATACTGGCACAGTCTCGAGATCAGTTGTGCAAGCACAGGGATGTGGTGCTCCGGCACCTGAGCCTGTTGGGCCTTCAGGTCAGCTGGGAAAAGAGCAAACTCTCGCCGTGGCAGAGGATCTCTTTTCTCGGTATGGAGTTGGATTCGGTCAAACAGACAGCACGCCTCACAGAGGAACGTGCACGGTCGGTGCTAGTCTGCTTGAATACGTTCAAGAGCAGGACCGCGGTCCCACTGAAACTCTTTCAGATGCTCCTGGGGCATATGGCGGCCACGGAGGCACTTACACCGATCGGCATATTACATATGAAACCCGCTCCAGCACTGGCTTTATGGCTGAGTCCCAAGGTGGGCATGGAAGCGCGGCACCCACCGGGTCCAAGCTACACCGGCCTGTCACCAAACCCTCACTCCTTTGTCAGATCTTGCATTTCTCTGGGCAGGGGTGCCCCTAGAGCAGATCTCCAGGCATGCTGTGGTTTACACGGATGCCTCCACCACTGGCTGGGGCCACGTACAACGGGCATGCAGTCTCAGGGGTTTGGACGGGCCAACAGCTGCAGTGGCACATCAATACACCTAGCAATACACCTTGCCTTGAACCGTCTCAAAGGTCTCTTACGAGGCAAGCATGTGCTGGTCTGAATGGACAACACTGCGACCGTTGCGTACATCAACCGACAAGATGGTTTGCGCTCTCGTCGCATGTCGCAACTCGCCCGCCACCTCCTCCTTTGGAGTCAGAAGGTTCTGAGGTCACTTCGTGCCATTCACATTCCAGGCCTGCTCAGTCATACAGCCGACGAGCTGTCTTGAGCAATGCTCCCGGAAGAATGGCGACTCCATCCCCTGATGGTCCAGCTGATTTGGAGGCGGTTCAGAGCCGCTCAGGTAGACCTGTTTGCTTCTCCAGAGACCTCTCACTGCCAGTTGTTCTACTCCCTGACCGAGGTAACTCTCGGCACGGATGTACTGGCACACAGCTGGCCGAGGGACCTATGCAAGTATGCGTTTCATGGGACCTGTCTCTAGTGCTTAAATCACTACAGCAGGGCCCATTCGAGCCATTGCATTCAGTTGATCTAAAGTTTCTTTCATTGGAAACTCTGCTCCTGCTTGCAGTGGCCTCCATCAAGAGGGTAGGGGACCGGCATGCATTTTCGGTCGACGATTCGTGCCTAGAGTTCGGGCCGGCTGACTCCCAGGTAATCATGAGGCCCCGGCCTGGCTACGTGCCCAAGGTTCCCACTACACCCTTCAAAGACCAAGTGGTGAACCTGCAAGCGCTGCCCCTGGAGGAGGTAGACCCAGTCCTGGCTTTGCTTTGTCCCGTCCGAGCATTAAGATGCTACGTAGACCGGACACAAAGCTTCAGGACCTCAGACCAGCTCTTTGTCTGTTACGGAGGCCGGCAGAAGGGGAGTGCCGTCTCTAAGCAGAGGATGGCCCACTGTATTGTGGATGCCATAACCCTGGCTTATCAGGCTCAGGATGTGCCCTGCCCGTTCAGGTTGCGAGCTCACTCAACTAGAAGTGTTGCATCCTCCTGGGCGCTGGCCTGTGGTGCCTCGCTGACAGATATTTGTAGAGCTGCGGGCTGGGCGACCCCTAACACGTTCGCTAGGTTCTATAGCCTTCGTGTAGAGCCGGTATCCTCCTGTGTTCTCACCTCAAACGGGTAGTGGCACTGAGTTAGTGTCGGCTTGCTTAAACCGCTCCAGAGTGTCTGTACTGTAGACCCTGTTGAGATCTTCCATCACCCTAAGCAGCTGGATGCGGCGGAACGTCCGGCACCAGGCCTTCATGATGTATCCGTGAGAACCATGGAAGGGTGGGTTCCATATTGAGACCTAAGCGGTACTCGTATGTGTATAGTCCACGGTGTAGACTTAGAGCCCGTGTTTCCCCGGCAGACTTCTGCCTTCCCAAGAGGGTTTTTAATCACCTCAAATTTCTCCGTATACTCCTAAACGGATGCTGTATGTGTATTTGCCTCCGAGACCTCCTTCAGGAAGGATGGGGCTTCCGCAGCATCCCGGTTCCAAGCGGACCGGGTACGTTTTCCCAGTGTTATCCAATCTCACCCAGTGAGGTAGTGCTTTGACAACGGTGAGTGGAGCTACTTGTTCCGAGCCCCGGCCTACACCTAATAGGGGCACAGGCGGCTCGCACAGGGCACTGGAAGGGGCAGCACCTATGTCGCTTTGATAGGGATCCCATATTCGTCGGTCACCGACGTGGCGTCTAGAGTGACCGACTGGAAGGGAACGTCTCGGTTACGTCTCGGTTACCACCCTCGTTCCCTGAAGGAGGGAACGGAGACGCCACTTCCCGTCGCCATGGTTGCTGTACCGCCGCTGAGCTGCCGGGTCCCCGGCTCGGCTCGTCAGCGAAAAACTGGTATGTATTGCACCTGCTGCCCTCTTATACTCACGCAGTGATCAGTGGCAGCTGGATGCAATAATTGCATGCCAATCTGCATTGGCTTGTTTAGTTTACACTCGAAGTAGATTGGTCTATCAAAGTGATATCCCTTATTTGTCGGTCACCGACGTGGCGTCTCCATTCCCTCCTTCAGGGAACTAGGGTTACAATACGTAACCGAGACTTTTGGTGGAGTAGACTCGTTTAAACCAATAAAATCATATGATTTTAGCCAGAATTCAGTCAAGCTTAATTTTTGCTAATTTATTTTACATTTTTCTGGTTTAATCACGATAAGATTTTTTCTAGATCCTACACTAAATTTATATTTTTACCCCACTATTCGGGGAACAGACACAGCCTTAATAGATTATACAGCGTAAGTACTTCTATCATTAAGCGGGTGGAACAAAAGTCATCATAATAGTTATTTGAGAATTGTCTTACTAGTCACATGGAGCGAAGTGTCCTGGAGATGTTGTCCGAGAGAAGTTCCGCTCTGACTCTGCTGGGGTGCAGGCCATCAGTGCAAAAAAGCCTAGGACGCTTCCAGAAAAGATTCCAATTACTAACAAATAGCAGTTTCTGTTCTTTACACCATGACAATAACTATTAATTTAAAGCAAAAAGTCTACTGAACCTTTCGTGTCCTCATTGATACATGGGGAGTGGTCCTGACACGGCTCTCATCGGCATTCAGGATCGCGGGTATCTGTGCAGAAACATTGAGAACACGAGCACCAGGGAAACAGTGAGTGTGCACTTTACCCCATCTCGCAGAGGGGATCGAAGTGGTTCCGGATGGAGATCTAAGACCGGAGGACGACAAGTCATCGCATGGGGCCTGGCTTACGTCCTCCGCTGTGGATGCACCCGGGGTCCATGGTGTCCCGGCGCCGGAGTGAAGGGCATCTGGGAAGATCACGTCAGCACCATGTTGTATACTTACCCTGGACTTGTGAGCACGGCTCTCCGCTCTCTCAGCTCCAGGTCGTGAATCTCCACGGCCACCGAATGCAGCTCGAATTTTTCCTTACCTGCAATCAAAGCTAGACATACATCCGCCATTAAAGCAAGTAACAGCTAGTAAAGTAATGGTAATGTGTGTGAATAGAGTATTAGCAATGCAATCGGTATTAACGACAACCACGCTGGCAATGCTAACGGGCTATAAGCTAAATGGCGGACCCGATAAATCAAAATAAAACTAGTGATAACAAGGCACTCTGATTGTTTTTGTTGTAGAATACAATAGATGACATATTCACACATTATAGAAAAGTAAATTATGGTGTATAAAATAGATTTTTAAGATAAAAAATTGTCGATAAAAAATAATGTGACGGAGCTCAAGCGCAATGCACACAGCAGTAACAAACAGGACATACATCAAAACATAAATAAGACACTTATGTGATTTGTGATCAATGCATCAAATGGTTATACTAATCTTTTAATCAATAAAATGTACCAAATATAATGCTGGATCTAAAACTATTTAGCTATAGGCTTGGATAGTCCAGCCTCATTATTGCTGATGCAGGAAAAATAATGAAACTTTTTGGATGACATTTAAGTTCACTTGCAATGCTGAGGTTCATTTTATAACAAATTTCCAAAACCTTTAAAGTGGGTAAAGGTAATTACCAGTTGTGAATAAACTACACAGCTTGTTTTGGGCCGTGACACTGACTCACTAATTGGAATAAAGCAGGTTTTGGGGTCTGCTGCTCACTGTAGATGAAATAAAGGGTTATATCTGCCATGCACAAACAGACGCACACAGTAAGATGTGAACTCAAGAACACTCACTTCATCGCGACTTGCTAATGGAACACTGATTTCCTTCTATTCCTCTAAAGATCTTAAAGCCAGAGCTGCTGGCATCAGTTGCATGAATCAGGGCATCAATTATTTCCCCGTGCTCTTCTCTTCTCCAACAGAACAAACACAGCTTCACAGATGAGTGCACCTTGGGTTCAATGACGGTGACAGTGACAGGCAATAATACACAAAACATAGCAACAACAGCATGCACTTTACAGCTGAAGAAGAGAAAGGCTGATACAGACACTCTCTATATCTGCTTCTTTCTCACTCCGCTATGCATTTTGTGCTCTCTCTCCCTTCTACTGTGTTTTTCTTCGTTAAATATAATCATCCTCTGTTCTTTAGGGTGAGCACTGAAAGAATACTGCTGGGAGTTCATTTGTGGGGAAACTTGCATGGTAAATTTAGCCTGTTCTTATTTTATTCACTGGCTTGTTATGTCGTGAAGCCGATACTATCATTGGCTTGATTTTTAGCTGGACCTGTTTGTACACTTTAATATATGATTACCTGCAGTCTTTTTTCATCTGCACATTATCCATGACCCCATTATCATAAGTAAGGTTAATGATAACTTGCATCAGATCTGGCCTAAATAACTGTAAATAACTGCAACAGGACAAGGGAAGAATCACTAGTATTATTGTTCAAAAGTACAGTTAGCGATACTGTAAAGTATTTAAAGTAAATTTCCAAGTTCTTAGACAATATAGTTTGGTTAATGGCAAAGCAAAATAATTTTATTCTTAAACCTGGAAACCTTATACAACATGCCAGCATTGTGGTGGAAAATTATGCATGAGTAAATCACATTTTCTACAGGAAATGCAAAAATCTAGTGTTTATTGCTGACACTTCATACAGGAAATCAATGACAAATAAAAACCTTTTTGAATCTCTTTTATCTCCTTTAGCAATTTCTTTTTTTTGTTGCATGGATCCTGCTTTAAAAAGTACTTAAAATTGGTGTTTGAGTTTGATAATACTGTACGTGTCTACACATCCCACAGCCTGGCTTCTTTATTGTCATTGTCTTCTTTTCTGTACAATAATGTGTGAACCTGCCCTGATTACGCCATATGTAATTAACGAAACGTCAGCAGCACCAATAAGCACATCTGACAGATACATGACTGTTCGCCTTGCATAATTTCAACACTTTTGTATGTTTCATGACAGTGTGTAATTCTGGGCTATGCCATGTTCTATTCTAGAATTGCAGCAAGTAGACAGGATGAGGAAGAGACAGAACACAAAAGGAAATCTGGAGATGAAAGACTTGGTATTAGGCAAAAATGACACAGACAATCTTTGTATGTTTGACAAGAAGTGGGAGTGGACGATAAGGACGCTATTTTGGAGCTCCTTCACCACTCAATTTATTCATGCGTTAGAACATTTATAACAAAACTATGCTAAAGAGAGAAAGACTGAAATGTCACGCATCAAGAGTGCGTGTTGAAAGAAACATGATAGGACATTATAACAAATCTCTGGATAAATGAAAAAAAATCTGCTGGAAGGAGGCGAGCTCAGAATCTATAAAACGGAGGCTCACATGCAGATCTTCCCTCAAAGGAGGTCTGATGTGTTTGATTGACTTCAGACCAAAATGTCAAGCAGCACGGCAGCTTTACCACGGTCTTAATATTTATGAGTGTTCTTTCGTTACTCTCACAAAAGTGCTTTTAAAAAGCATGGTCGTTAAAATTGAGCATTTCATGGAAGAGGAGATCGCCGGCAGCGCTTACACGGCAACAGCTCTCAACAGCAAAACACGGTTAGCATTCTGCTTCAGCCAAAAACCTTTTAAAAAGCTCTTCTTGCTTTCATATCTCAGGCTGAATGTTGACTGTCCCCATTAGCTCTCATTAGTATAGTTATTTATAATTTTTTATTTATTTATTTTTATTTTATTTTTTTTACGAAAAACATCAGTGGTCTAATTGTGTGGTCAACCCTTAACAAATTTAAAACAAATACAAATAAATCCAAAACACCACCATGACCACAAATTAACCATGTTTTAGATACACTAACCATAGTTTAACCATGGCATTTATAATGAAACTGTGGTCATAGAAATGGTAATCGCCAAAACACCATGTATACAGCAATTTTACTGTAATAAAACCACGGTTATTTTTCATAAAATAAATCACAAAATTATTTGTTTTTAATTTCAGTGGAAAGAATACACAAATATGCTTTTTTATAATTAAGGAATGTTCTACATTTATTTTGTATTGGTGTTTTACATATTTTGCACTGCATTGTGTTGTATTTAGGGTTAAGTGTGTGTAAAATTAATGGATAATGTACTCATGTATTACTTCAAAATAAACACAGACATGTGTGTAATATTATCTGCACTAAAGTGGCCAATTATAAAATCTTGAATATATTTAATGTGTCAAAATTTATGTAAGTAAGTTGTTAAGTTATCCTCTTGTAAATATTGACTGGAACAGTTTAAATAAACTGGATTTTATTATTATTATTATTATTATTATTATTTGTGTAATAATAATAATAATAATAATAATAATACTAAACATAATTCAAACAACATCAAAATAGAGTCAATATAGTATTATTGTGGCTGTTTTTTATTTTTAGTTCACTTCAAATTTAAGGTTAAGTAGAGCACTTTGCATGGTGAGATACACATCCTACAGTATGCAGGCTCAATTTTATATTTTGCACACAAACATCTAAAATATTATACAGCAAATTATTATACAAGAGAGGCACAGTTTGCAAATGCATACTTAGAAACAGTGAATGTGGTATGCAACTGAAATATTCTGAATGTAGGCACTGAATTCACTTTTAATGTTTCCAAATGAGTTCCAAATTCGATATTCTGAATTTGAAAACTTTTACATCTTAAGCAGCCTGAATTACAAATAATTGCATATCAGAGCTTGTAATGATTATGCTAGTAAAATGAAATTGTATGATCTAATACAACAGGCAAAGTTCACTGAAGTGGGTAAAGCATTTTCAGTGGCAGCTTCGGGCATGCTATCATGGGTTCAGGTTTCATGAGAAAGAGGAGGAGTGCGAGGTATCAGCAAAGTGACCCGTGCACTTCCAGCCAGTTCACGAGACACAGGAGGACGGTGTGGGCAGAATATGGTATCTGTAGATACAGAGCTTTAGCTTAATTAAAGCAATCTTTAGTGCAAATCACTCTGACGAGAGGGCACACAGGGCTCGGAGTGAGCACACGCGCACGCACACACATGTCTTCAAATAAATAATGAATGAGACTGATTACCCCCATCAAACAGCCCCATGGTAGCAAAATGGCAGGAAATCAAGGTTGGAATTATTATAGTTTGACTGGTCCTTGAGGTGGAAATGAGACAGTCGAGGTGAGATGTGACGTGAGAGGGAGAGATGAAAGAAATCACACCAAGAACATTTCTGTCCCTTGCCCGCACAGCTTTACCAGCAGTTAGCCGCTGTCGTTTCCAGAGTCAGATCACATCTTCTCATTAAGAGATTCAGCACAGGCTGTCAGAAACATTTATCGATTCAAAAGTATCGATACTTTGATTGAATGATGGACTGATTGATCACAATTAAATGAAAGAATGTTTGATTGCCTGTTTGAACAACTGAGTGAATGTTTGACAGACTGATTGATTCACTGACTCACAACCTAACATCCATCCATTCATTTATCGATTATACACAATGTTTGATAAGAGTCCAATTTACTCAGTGTTGTAGAAATTGCACTTGAAAACACATAGCTAGTGAATAGAAAAGCATTTCATCTCCCTGTTTCTTTAGGACAGTAGTAGATAAGCCTATTGATACATTTCTATCTAATTCTATTGCCTATACCTCGATGCTTTGGGCAAGAAAGTACAACTACAACTACAATATGACTACAATATGAATTCCCAGTTAGCAAAGCAATAGCGCTACATCAAATCACTTGAGTATCATAGTGAGGAGTAAAACTGAACACTTATCTTTGTCCCACTTGCAAGAAGATGAAGACAAAACAGGCAAAGCTAGTGGAAAGAAGCACAGAGTTTGTCTTTCTCTGTGGACCGTGCAAATTTGATTTACACTTGTTTTAATGCTCCCTCTTTTTGCACTGGATAACGTTATTATTACACTATATGAGTGCTGTCATCACTGTGGCCCAGTTTTCACAAAGCACCTACACCAGATAGATAAATTGTAGCCTCATTTTGGTTTGAGCACATGAAGATACTCAAATGCATGTTATAAAATGTATCCGAAATCTTTAAGGCTGTGTGGGCTTACACAAATGAGTCCTTCCTCCCACGACCAGTGGAGAGAAAAAGAAATCAAGCTGACTCAAAGAGTGCCGACTTCCGAGGGGAAGAGGGAATCACCCGTCCCCCCATCGTTACCATGCAATGTGAGATTACTGTTGGGACCCTGGGGCCGCACATATTCACTCTCCATGAAAAGGCCATGGGTTTTGCGTGCACAAATGTAAAAGCTTACCAGTGTTAATGCCCGCATTCTCCACCAGTTTCTTGCTCAAGAGTATATATCATCCACTTCTACTTGTTGCTCTGACACTTTCACCATTAAGATGTTGGATATAGATATGGGCCTACAGGATACGAGAATGTTCACGGGAGCCAGTTTCATCCCCTGCACCCCCTGCCCGCATGAATCAGTCCCTAAACAAGATGGAAATAAATTGATAGCTTTTTGAGGTGGTAAGAATGACAGGCAGGCGTTTTGGGAAGGGTGCAGCTTGTGATGGAGATATCTTTTAATCCTCTTTTTATCATTTGTTTGATTTTGGTATGGGAGCAGATAATCAGAGTGGCTGAGCATTGAGGACAGGGGGAAATCATCAGACGGCAGGGGAAATGGTATCAATATCCATTTAAGGTGATCAAAATTTTACTTCATTTTACTTTAGTGGTTGTTTTGTTTTTAGTACAGTTTGATTGATGAAGTGTGATATATCCCTGTGATTTTTTTTTCTTCCCCAAACCAGCTAATCACAAACCTTATCCCACAGCTGATTTTGAATATGTCATTGCTCACATCAATCACTGTACTGATCTCCTACACTGAAACAAATACTAACCTTATACCTTCACCGTAGTATGTCAACTGAACAAATACAATTTTGTGGCTCTTTAATGTGTCACAACAGATTGCTGTAGCGCCTCTGTTCAAGCGGCATTTGATCTGATCATCTCTTCCTCTTTAGTAGTTTTAGCATGAAATAAATATGATTGAACACAAGAGGGTCATCGATATAGTCCATTTTTCTCAAGTTCAAGTCCACCAACATTAATTTACTCTCCTGTCTGGTTTGTTTGTCAGGCAAAATGAAAGACTCATTGTTATGATTGCTCAGATCGCCTGTCAATCAAACTGTCGGCAAAGGGTCATTTGACCAATGACAAAGATGGACAAAGATGATGAATTTGGGACCTTAGGTAGCCCCGCCGATTTTTTTTAGTGCTGCACTCATTGAGCCTTATTTATCAATCAAATGTAGAAACGAGCACAGATCTGTGTGATTCATTAAAAATTATATTTTTCATATTCAAGTTAATTTGTATAGCACTTTTTACGATACAAATCACTGCAAAGCAACTTTACAGAAAATGTAGTTTCTACAATATTTAGTAGTGGCTTATCAGTATGGCAGAGTATGGCAGAAATGTATGGAAAAAATCTATTAAAGACATAATCTAACAGACGATGAACACTATTAACAGCAATTATTATATGATGCAATCAAACTTATAGCAAGATTTGGTAGTTCTGTATGTTGTTTCAGGGTTGATATCATCTGAGGTCCTCTGAGGGGGTGATATCATCTCTTCTCAGGTGTTTTGGATCCAGACTGGAGCTGATGTAAATCCTGTGGCAAAACAGAGAAACAAATATAGACTTAATTAACATAGCTGCTGTTTCAACCAAGAAAATTTAATTAGTTTAACCCAAGCTAAAGAATAATAATGTGCATTTAATCACATACAGTGTAATTGCAGTCCAAAATTATGAGATACATTATTTGAATGATTGGCCAAAGAGATGTATCTTTAATCTAGATTTAAACAGGGAGAGTGTCTCTGAACCACAAACATTATCAGGAAGGCTATTTTGTGATATTTTGGAAAATTCGAAAAAGCTCTATCTCCTTTAGCTTTATCTCAATTTTTTTTTTGACTCTAGCCACTGCATTTTGTACTACCTGTAGCTTGTTTATTGAAGATGCAGGACAACTACCTAGAAGTGCAGTCTAGAGGTCATGAATGCGTGAACTAGCTTTTCTGCAACAGAAACAGCTAACATGTTTCGTAGCTTGGCAATGTTTCTAAGATTGAAGAATGCTGTTTTTGTAACATGGGAAATATGTTTTTCAAAAGACAAGTTGCTGTCTAATATAACACCAAGATTTTTAATGTAGAGGCAGTAACAGTACATCCGTCTAGTTACAAATTGCAATCTACGAGATTCTTTGTACTGTTTTTTTTTATTTTTTTTTTTATATAATAATATCTTTTATAATATACCAATAATATATCTTATCCAAATTGAATAGGAGACAATGATTGGTCATCCAATCTTTTACATTTTTAACACTCTCTGTTAGCTTAAATAATTTAGAAGTTTCATCTAGTCTTATTGATATATATATATATATAGTTATATATATAGAGTTTTTCTTTTTCACCTAACAAACATAAGAATACTGATAAATGCAGGGCACAATACTCTGGCTTTCTCCATCTTCTTTGAAGCTCCTATGAAATAAAAAAAGAGAGAAACCACTGTAAAGTTCAACAGTATGATGAATAAATAAATGAATAAATGGTAACACTTTACAATAAAATGTCATTTGTTTGCATTCATGTATTAACTAACATGGATGAACAATGAAAAATACATTTATTACACTGTAACGCATTAAACTTCATAATCTTCGGGAAGAAGGAGGCGGGAACCAGCGGACAATCAAATCAAACTTTAATAATCAAATAAACACAAAATAGCGTGGCAGCCCCTCACGGACGACTGCCGCGCACAAACAAAAATCAAAACACCAAAATAAATCCAGGCCTGGTCCTCTCTCGTTCTTCACTGTCGTCACTCCTCTTTTATATCCTTCCATCTCCTCCGTGGGACGCGAGACCGGTGGTTCAAGCAGGTGTCGCTCATTTCTCAATCAATCAGCCGGCCTTGCCCCGTTCCCACGGCTCTCGGCTCCGCCCCACTCGCCACATACCCCCATCGCCCCTAGCAGGCCGGGGGGAACTCCCGGGGGGAACTCCCCTACGGGGAGGGGACCACTCACGGTGACCTGCGGTAACCTGGGGCTAGGACAGATGAGGCGAGAGAAAAGGAGATGGAAGGATGAGGAGCGACAGAGACGAGAGAGGGGAGAGAGGAGAAAAATAAAATCCGGTTCCCAGAGGCACTGCTGCTCAGCCCTCCACTAGCTGGGTGATCTCCTCCGCGGTGCCTGGCAGTGGCACTGGACGGCCCTCGACGGACGGCACGACACTCCTCCGCCGCCCGGTGGACGGCGATGGCTCCTCCGGTTTTGGGCAGCCGGCAGGAGTCCCTCATTCCCTGCCCCTCCCCATCATGGTGGACGGCAGCAGGCTCCGGCTCTCTGGCGAACGGTGGTGATTTCTCCGCTCCCTCATGGCGAGCTCGACTGTCCACAGTAACTCACTCCAGCCCACCGCCTCGAGCGTCCATGGCGGCACACTTCCTCGCCTGCTCGATGGCACCGCGGATTCACCACAGCGGCGAGGGATCTTCAGCAGCATGTCCCTCCCTCTCCCGGGTTTTGGCACCACTGTAACGCATTAAACTTCATAATCTTCGGGAAGAAGGAGGCGGGAACGGCGGACAATCAAATCAAACTTTAATAATCAAATAAACAGAAAAAACAGACACAAACAAAAATCAAAACACCAAAGTAAATCCAGGCCTGGTCCTCTCTCGTCCTTCACTGTCGTCGCTCCTCTTTTATATCCTTCCATCTCCTCCGTGGGACTCGAGACCAGTGGGTCGAGCAGGTGTCACTCATTTCTCAATCACTCCACCGGCCTCGCCCCGTTCCCACGGCTCTCGGCCCCACCCCTCTCGCCACGTACACAATTTATTAATCTTTGTTAATGTTTATAAAAATCAAGTCATTCATTGTTCATGTTAGTTCACAGTGCCTTAACGTTTAAACACTCGTTTATAAACTTGTGATTTTAATAATGCATAAGTAAATGCTGAAATGAACATGAACTAAGATTAATAAATGCTGTGGAAATATTGTTCATTATTATTTATGTTATTGATATATGTTAACAAATGTAATTAACTAATATTAACTAATAAACCTTATGGAAGAATGACCGCAGATGAGGCATTAAGTCCATGGAACTTCGACCAACTTAACATTTTACAGAGTTTAATGTAGCAATGTTGTCCCTCAGTTTTTCAAGATCAGTTTTATTCATGTAACTGTTAATAGATTTAATAAATAAATAAATAAATAAAATGTTACTACGCACATGCCATATTGATTGCAATAACAAAAAAAAGATGAGTAAAGGAAATGTGGTACTTATTAAAATAATCAACCTTAACTTAAATATATGAATACAAAAAACCCCTTTTAAAAGTTTAATATAACATTTCCCATTCTATGACTAGTAAAATAATGGCAACTTACTCTGAGTAGCAGCAAGCGCTGCGTCTTCTTCTTGTGTGACAGGTGTCAGCGTTAAGGCGCAATACTGCCACCTAGGAGCTCAACCAGGTACTGGTGCTGGAGTATTTACATGCGGTGTTATCAGGTTATCATAATACAGGTGCTTCTCGATGAATTAGAATGTCGTAAAAAAGTTCATTTATTTCAGTAATTCAACTCAAATTGTGAAACTTGTGTATTAAATAAATTCAGTGCACACAGAGAGAAGTAGTTTAAGTATTTGGTTCTTTTCATTGTGATGATTTTGGCTCACATTTAACAGAAACCCACCAAATCACAATCTCAACAAATTAGAATACTTCATAAGACCAATAAAAATAAATAAATAAACAAACAAACATTTTTTGGCCTTCTGGGAAGTATGTTCATTTACTGTACATGTACTCAATGCTTGGTAGGGGCTCCTTTTGCTTTAATTACTGCCTCAATTCGGCGTGGCATGGAGGTGATCAGTTTGTAACACTGCTGAGGTGGTCTAGAAGCCCAGGTTTCTTTTACAGTGGCCTTCAGCTCATCTGCATCGTTTGGTCTCTTGTTTCTCATTTTCCTCTAGACAATACCCCATAGATTCTCTCAGGGGTTCAGGTCTGGTGAGTTTGCTGGCCAGTCAAGCACACCAACACCATGGTCATTGAACCAATTTTTGGTGCTTTTGGAAGTGTGGGCAGGTGCCAAATCCTGCTGGAAAATTAAAACAGCATCTTCAAAAAGCTGGTCAGCAGAGAGAAGCATGAAGTGCTCCAAATTTCCACTCAGCCCCTTCCACTCAACTTTTTGTTAACATGCTTGGATACAACACTCTGTGAACAGCCAGCTTCTCTGGCAATGAATGTTTGTATCTAATCCTCCTTGTGAAGGGTGTCAATGATTGTCTTCTGGACAACTGTCAGATCAGCAGTCTTCCCCATGATTGTGTAGCCTAGTGAACTAGACTGAGTGACCATTTTGAAGGCTCAGGAAACCTTTGCAGGTGTTTTGAGTTGATTAGCTGATTGACATGTCACCATATTCTAATTTGTTGATTTGGTGGGTTTTTGTTAAATGTGAGCCAAAATCATCACAATTAAAATAACCAAAGACTTAAACTAATTCAGTCTCCCTAGTTCAATAGAAAGTCAATGGAGAGTGTGAGACCCCCCACAAATCCCCCCACCCCCTCCCCGCTCGTGGGGATCGCTTCAGATTATGATGATTTGTCTCTATAGGAACAAATGAGAGCGTAACCTAGACATGGTGACTCATCACAAAGAGCATGTGACTCTGAACACGTGTGCTTTTCACAGTGCAAATGCATTATATGCCAAGTGTAAGAGTATGCCAAGTTTAAGAATCCAAACACGGAGGCACAGATTCCCTCAGTGCTATACACGGGATCAATAACCCAAAAGAGCATCTTAACCCTGCAAGTCCCATGATCCGAGTCTTAGCCGTGCCTCAGCAGCAGCAGGACCCATAATGCAGGACGCAAACGCTTGTCAATCATCTCTTAAGAAGAGGGACAAACGCAAATGGAGCTTCTTATTGGAGATACTCAATGAGTCCTAGAGCACTGAATGTGCAAGCTCCTGACCAAGACACATAACACATTGATCGTGTGTGTCATCAAGTGTCAGAAACCCCGGGCACAGAGGCACACACTCTCCACAACACTCAGCCGCGCTGGTCTATCACATGCACTTCAAACAAATGGCTCCTGAAGACCGCCAAGAGGATGAAGTATTCAGCAGGTGAACTTTTATATTTCCAGGCACCCCGCCTATGATGTCAGGGGCCAGGTGGACCAAAAGATTGGCATCGTTTCAAACATGCTTCAGACACAGATGATGCAGGCTTCATTCCCCAATGTGTGGAGCTCCCTAGAAGGGGACCTACCTTGACATTATTACTTAAAGCTATTGTAACCCCTATCCACCAACCATTTGCATAGGCTAGAGTTTTTGATAAGGACCTGAGTTCTTTTATTTCTAAATTATCTTTTAACCCTGTCTTCTAATGTAAATTAACCTCCAAGGAATCACTTTATACAAGCAGTCAATTTACTTCTAGCGTATGAGTTGTTTATAAATTACTTTTAAACTGCAATAACCCACACACTCACAAATAAATGTTTAAAACAATAAAGATTGTATTAAATGTCAATGAAATTGAAACTTTGTATTTAAATGAAATGAAATGTATCAAGAATTTGAATTTTACAATTTAAGTGAAAACAAAACAAAAACAAATAAAATGTCAAAACAACCCTCTGTGATTGCCTTCCTTTTAACAGTAACTAAACACCTTTTTTTTACAGGATCACACCAGTACTGTAAATTTTATGTCACCTTTCAGAATGTATTTAACTCACTAAAGTTAACCATAAAGGCATAAACCTTTTCTAAGGCCTGTTTAACTTTAAATTAATCTATCAAATTAACTTATATCTTGGTATAACTTGCGTAAGCTCGAATAAACCTTTTAAGCTTATAACAATCAAAATACACTCAAAATGGAAAGAGGAAAAAAAACAGTCACAATATCATTAGTGCACTCAAATGTTTACACACATCCCACCCCGTTGCAGGCCTGATACAGAGCTTGAGTGCGTAGTGGCCGCGAAAATGAAACTGGCCCCTTCGCTCCAGAGAGCAAACAAAAAGATTGTTTAGATGGTTACCTCAATTGGGTTGCTAGTATGCGTTGAAACTTTATGTATGCGTCCGCTTTAATCACGTTGAAATTGTCCCGAGTCGCAATGTCTCCATGTACAACAGGTGCGGTGGTTGTTTGCGCGTGGGATTATCATAAAGTCACTCGACGATGATCGCCGACATTTTCATCCCGGGAAACAGAAGTCTGCGTTCTTTTTCCTGAAACTCCGCTCGGTTTAAGCAGAGGACAACAACAGTTTCAGTCTAAAAAGTAGGCCAACATGCACAGCATTCAACTCTGGCTGAGCCAAACATGTAGTCACTGTAAACTTACATGAAACAGTCCGAAGTCATAACGAGCCACCTCCTTAGTGCAGAAATACGAGCAGTACTTCTGATTACAGGAAAGATTCTCGTGTTAAACACTCAAAGACCTCGTTAAACTCACGTCTTTTCTCACTCTAACTTTCTCTCAAACTTTCTGCTGTTCTCTATAAAACTTTTTCCGTCTTCCGCTCATAGGAAAATCTGATTGGCTCACAAACTTGTAAGTCTCTTAGTTGTCCAATCAGGCGGGAAGGAAGTCGACCGGAAGTTGAAGTCGGCCTCGTGCCGCCATCTTGTAGCAGAACTTCACTTGCGTTAGCATCCCATTGACTCCCATTCAGTTTGGCGTCACTTTGACAGCGAATAACTTTACATCTGAGGCGTTTAAAGACTCCATTTGTCCATTATTTATTTCTAAAGATACACGACAATGTATAAAGGGCTCCATTACCTTCTATGTTACATTATGGCCCCGTAGAAACAGTTTTTTGTAAAAATAGACTAACGATTGCGTCATAACCACTCGACTCTCTGTCGCACAGTAGAGAAATTACCGTACAGACAGGAGGAGAAGACGTCAAGAGAGAATCCCATAGATACAAGCCCTGACGTTACATTTTAAAATACTTTACAAAATAATTAATCAGAATACTTACTCCTGCTCACTCACGCCAAAGAACTCCCCGCTCAAGCTCGCCGTCTCTGCAAGATTAACGATGGCAGTTTGTATGCACAGCTACTTGAAGATTTAAATCTGTCAGACAGGTTGCTGACGTCATCAAGCTTAGTTTGAGTCTGCGCGTCAGAAACGGAAGTGCTAAAAATCGCAAAAAATGGGCTTCACTTGTCTCAATTGAGTTCCAATGGGGTCGCTGTGTCCATTTATTTTACTGTCTATGTGTCCAATGCACATCAACTCACAACCCAAAATGATGTCTGCCACGTTTTTCACCTGTACTCCCCAACCAAACTCTAATAAAGGAAAGGAAAAAATAATACATATTAAACATTTCAAATAAAAAATAAATAAAATAAAATAAAATAAATAAAATAAAATAAAGCATTCTATCATAATTGCACCCTCAGTAAATATAGAAAATGACAAATATAACATCAGGGTTACACTATTATAACAAGCAATGCCCTCTTTTAGCACAAAATAAAAACCACATCACTGAAGCAGAATCTGCAGGTCTGCTGTGTGTCCTTTCTTGTTACATTACACCTAACTTTACTGGCCATTTTGAATGCACAAAAAAAAAAATACCCTGGTACATTTGGTAGATAGACCACCAAAAATGGATTCTGTCCCTGGATAAAGGTCACTGTACATCTGTTTTGTTTCTGATGTGAAGGGCAGCTCAAGGTCCCTCCCCATTCCCAAGCTCTTTCTCTCCACTTTTTGCCAATTCCATCACTCCGTGTGAGTGTGTGGCGTGTACGAATGTGTACGTGTCTGCTTGCTTTTGATTAAATCCAGGGCAAATGTTGCTGCACACACAAAAGCATGGCAACTGCAAGGAAATCTTTCAATCTGTCGCCATGGCATGATAATAAAAAGCCATCCATCAGACCGATATTGGCAGGAACAAATTGGGTTGGGGAAACAAAGGCAGCTTGGCTCTGCCCATTCCCATTGGTGCGCGTGTGTTTTTGAGCGTTTGTATTTATGTGGATGCTCCCATTTTGGAATGGTGCACAGAGATGGGAGCGGTGAAAAAAGATCTCCTGTCAGAGCTGGAAAGGCGATGGCGAATTGAGCTTAGCACAGAGAATGCAAAGCGGTCACGGCAGCTTAGCCATTAGCCGAGGTGAGCCCCGTGCATGAAAGTGGAACATTAAGATTTCTCCAGCGTTAGGACTGAGACATCTTTTACACAGATGGGTAGTGTGTGTGTGTGTGTGTGTGTGTGTGTGTGTGTGTGTGTGTGTGTGTGTGTGTGTGTGTGTGTGTGCTTGTGCGTGTGCGTGTGAGGGATGAAATGAGCAGTGACGCATGGTTATTTTTATAAAGGTCACACTTGAGCGTTCAGAGGTAAGGAATTTGACAATACACATATTTAGTGGACAGTTTTTAAGCATTGCCGTGAAAAGCACTCATCCAACATGTTTGACAAAAACTTTTTTGAAAGCCTTGCTATCGCTGATATGTTCTAATACATCACTGTGTACGAATGTGAGGACTCACAGATTCCAAAGTCTCGCATTAATTCGCTTTGAATGTGAAAACAAAATTAAAGTTGCTTAAGAAGTCTTGAGTAAAAGGATTCAAGCTCTAATCCTCTTTTTGCTTTTCTTTATTTCTAAGAACCATTATTTTGGCTGTATTTCCATAAAGCTTCACTTTGGCTGTACGCTGTACCTCTAATCTGAGTGTAATTCCTGCCGCATGTCAAACAAGCAACATCTCCTCTGCCCTGTAAGCTCTGAACATTTTCCCTGTCTGTAATCCTTCTAAGCTCACCACTCAACCATGTGGTCATCTGGCTGCCTGCACATTTGCCCATTTTATCATCTCCTACCACAGGCACAGCTGGGTATGTGCCACCGGAGTCCTGCCAGTTTGTCTGCACGAATATCCTGTGTGCTGCAATATCCTCCTGCCCTGGCTTCTAATCCAGTCCTGCGCTCCTAATAGAGTCCCATGCTTTAGGAGTGCAGGAATGTAAACCATTTTTTTTTTTTTTTTACCCAAACTCAATTCTGAACCCTACTTGCGCTTTCCTTAGGTATTGTGGTGGTACCATATAGCCACACTGTAAAATAGAACTGCACTTGATTGTAGGTGTTTTTTTATTTTTTTTATAATGTCAAGTTCCAAAAGACCTGTAACAAATGCTATAAATACACAGTAAGTCTACAGTAAACCTGGATAAAATAAATTATCTGTAAATGTAGCCTAATTTAGTCAGGGTGATTCGGTTTTACTAACCTTTTGACTTACAATAATTTAGATTTTAACATATTATGCACATTTGCCTGAGAGGAAAGTAATAAAAATAAATAAATGAAAATAAAAAGAAAGAAAGAAAGAAAGAAAGAAAGAAAAAAAAGAAAGAAAGAAACTGATTAATAATTTGATAGATAGATAGATAGATAGATAGATAGATAGATAGATAGATAGATAGATAGATAGATAGATAGATAGATAGATAAGATATATAGTTACAAACATAGTAACATAAATATTTTTTCTTGGCATTTTAAGTTTGTTTGTTTATTTTCTATTTTCATTTTGGTTGACAATTTAGTTATTCTCTGTATTTTAGTCAGTTTTAGTAGTTTTTATATGCCTATACATTTTAGTTATTTTATAATTATTTAGTTTTGGTTATATTACATCATTCATTGTACAAAAATAAGGTACACAAATTAACTTGACATTATAAAATATTTAAATAAATAGTTTTAACACCAAATTATTTACATGTATTCACATGCATCTATTTATATCCATATAATCTAGATTATATATAAATATATAAAATAAATAATCATAACCTATTTTTTTATTATATTCATGCCTCTGTGTGTTTAATTATATTCATGCCACTAACTACACACACATACACACACACACACCACACTATATATTATGTACACAAAAACTTTTATTTTGAAAATTATTAATTGCGATAAATCATTGTCCAGCACTAAATAAAATATATTAATATCTTGTGATACTATAATGTGATGTTATAACTGTTTCGATAGTTCTATTTCTATAACATATCTGTAGTCTGTGTTGAAGTAAGAAAATAGCATGTAATTTAACTGTTTGTAAATCAATCCCAATACACCTCCTTTAGCTGGAAAGAAAATGGACATTTTATGGTTTTCTGTGCAGCCTCGAATAGTGGATGGTTTCCATTTCACAGGCAGGTGGGCATCCTCAGCACAGGCCAGGAGAGGGCAGAGAGCAGCAGGGTGAAATGGTGGAGGGTCAGGTGGAATGCGGTGGGACGGTTCACGCAAATCACCTTCACACCCTCTCAGGGCAGAAGAAAACAGGCATGTTTGTGTGCCAGAAACAGAAACAGCTCAGCGCAGTGCTCCCATCTACTCAGGAGTGTTATGCAGTAGTGTAATAAATGCTATGAATGATGTCACTACATGAGTCAGTTGTTGTGTGCACTGTGGGATGAGCAGTTGAGGTGTGATTACATTCTGTCCTGATGGTGTGTTATGAGTGCAGGCAGATTAGACACGATTTGATGATGTCATGTGGTACATGTCATTACAATAATGGATTCATGTTTATATCCATGATGAACCATCTGTAAATATATTTCTATCAGTATTATTTATCTCTGTATTTCTGTAGACTGGTATGTTGTTTTGTGATTAATGATGGGATTTTATTTGTCTCTGAGGCTTTTTTATTTATTTTTAAATGTTTGCCTATATATATAATTTTATCTTGTAAGACTTTATAAGCATTTTTAGGAAGCATATTTCTGCCTCAGAGTGAAATAAAAATATAAAGACTTGATTTCTTGTTTTTGCAATATGTCTCACAATGCAGCAGAACAGTATCTTACATCAACTATATTAAAATATTACAATATATGTGATTGTATACTGTACAAAGGCACACACATGCAACAGGCCAAAAGCTCAATGTGGGTTCTCGAGCACAAAAGCTTTTTTTTTTTTTTTTTTTTGTAAATACAGCAAATATTATTTGGAGTGTATTTATTAATTTTTATTTTAGTTGTATTATTATTATTATTATTGTTGTTGTTGTTGTAAGAAAATACTATTGTATGACTATTTTACTTCAAAATCTCACATTTATTCAAATGTGTCTGTTTGCTGTTCCTTTGCAATTATTTAGGAGTTTTAAATTTCAAAATTTCTGAGTGAATTATGTATATATATATATATATATATATATATATATATATATATATATATATATATATATATATATATATATATATATATAAAATTCACTCAGAAATTGTCATCATCATCATCATAATACATCTAACCCATCAGAATATTCCAGAAATGTGACATGCCAGACATTAAATCCGCAGTGGAGCCCCATGACCCTCAAAATGACAGAGAACAGGAAATGGAATTCAGCGAACTATGTGAGATTGAAAATCATTGAAAGCTCCAGCTTTTTGGCAGATCTCCTAGGATTGCTTGGATTCGTATCCTGTTGTCGTCGCTTAATTAGCCGAATTCCCTAGCCGAGAGCCACCTGTGCGGAACACCTAAAAACAGACATGTATTGTGGCGTCCCTCCCTCTGCGGTCCGCGCTCGACACAGACTAATGCCTGCTCAGCTGGGATTGACTGGCATTTACACAGAGAAGGGCAAAAACAACAGCATTCGTGTAAACACCCCCACCCACACACACACAAACAGATACATGCCTCTGACAAGTGCAAACACATTTACATACACATACACACAGACGTTCCCTCGTGCCGTGTGGAAAAAGACATCCGAATAGCAAACAAATCAAACTATTTCCTCATTGGGCTCTTAAACACAATTAATTAAGAGCGACAATCATTCACTAAAATGAAACCTTAATCAGTTTTATGGTGCTTTTTGCACAGATTATACATTTCAAGGGATTACATGTTACTGACATAAAAGAACAGCTTGTCGTCCTGCATAACAGCGGTAAAGTAAAGCTGCTGATATCATTTGGTACTTGGAAGAAGCAGCTATACTCTAATTTCAGGAGATTGCCACCTGCTTATTTGATTTTCCTTGTTCAATCCTGGTTTGGCTTGCACAGATTAAAGAGCATCTAAACTGCATATCAGAGACTGCATTAGCAGCTAGCAAAAAGCTAAAGATTAATTTGAGGTACATTAGGATCCATGACAACGTTTGATGATTACAACTGGTAACAGTCTCTTTATGCTAATCCCCTAGGCCGCACGAGTACACTTATTAACATTTAAAAGGACGGTTCACCTGAAAAACAATCTTTACCAGCATAGGCTTAACCCACTTTGTTGTTGTTGCAAAACATACTTATATGTGCAATGCACTGCATTACTGAAAAAAATAAATAACATTTTGTTGTTTTATTTAAACACAAATTACATCCACCGAAGTACTGTAGACTATCAGTTAAGAAAGATTTATTTTTTAACAGTTCTTGTCACAATACTATATGTCACAACCACAAAACATTTTTACCACAGTGCATGACTTGTATATTAATATATTTTGTCATTTGCATCACATAAGCAGCTTCATTTTATTGACTTTTCCAATGCAGTAAACCTGCTCTGTGGTGCACCCGGTACAGCATTACTCTTGTGATACTGACGCACGTCCTGATTTTGCTGAGTTAGATGTGTTCCTAGGTCAACATATTTTGTTGACCCTGAAACAACATTTTACTCAAAAAATATATTCTTGACCATTTCCCTACACCTAAACCTAACCCTAACCATGAGTAATCCCTAAAATCTGAGGAAATGATAGATGACTGACACTGATGTACAAGCAACAAACAGTGATTTTAAGCGTAAACTTCACAAAATCTATAAACTGGTTCTTCAAATCTGATTGGTAAATCACAATGTTGTTCCAGGGACAACAAAGATGTTGTCCCAGGAACATGTCTCACTTGGTAAAATCAGGTTCTGCGATACGGACCGCAGGGTACAAGTTCTGTGAAACACAAGTCACTATAAAAGAGCTCAAAGATTCGTAAGCAAGATAGCATGACGTTGTTGCTTCAGCATATGTATTTTATCTCACATTTGCTTTTGGTAAAACTATTGGCTATAGGTTTAGTATAGGTGGAGCCCTATTTTCTAATGCATTTGCCTTTTAATGCCATGAACAAGACATTTAATTTCTGAACTGCCGTGATATAAGCAGCATCCACTGAAATTAAATGTTGCCAGATTCATGTTCATCTCTTTCATTTGGAACTGAATGCACTTTAATGGACACTCACTGGACATTTTATTTTAAAAGTGTTGCAAAATGTGTAAGAAGATGTGATGTTTATGAAAATGGACAGTACAGCAATTTTTATCCAACTTACCTGGATTGTCATTTACTCATCTTCATGTCACTGCAAATCTGTACGACACACTGACTTCTGTGAAAACACAAATCAATATATTTTGAAGAATGTGCCAGTTGCTTCAAAAAGTATTGTACAAAAAGTACAGTAATTCATATGACTCATGCACTTCATTCAACATCATGCAGCAGCTTTATATGAAGAACAACCAAATTAATTCAGTAAAATGAGAATAGGCCGGTTTAATTTGCGAACAATATGGTTTTGATTTGGATCCTTTCAGTTAATTAGTTGAACTCCAATTGAAATCACTGAGTCAATGATTTAGCTCAGGTCCAGATCCAGAGAAAAGTTCGGTGCAGTAGACGATTATTAGTGAATAATGACTTATTCTGGAATAAATTAAGCAAATTTGACCACTTTTAATATACATTTATGTGCTTTTGCATCCTTGAAAGCTTCAGTTTCTTTATCTGTAATGTTATGGAATGCAAAAGCAGCTTATTATTGAAAATTTCTCCTTTTTGTGCCTCATGCAAGAAAGTCTGTCAAAGGTTTGAAATGACATGAGGCCATATTAAAGACATAATTCCATTTTAACTTTGTTTAGATAATATTTATTGCAGTTTATTTTACTTTTCCAAGCAAATATCAAAAAGATTCCTGCCTGCTCTTTCTGGCTCGTCATCTGTCTGTTCTCTTCTTGACTCCATATTCAAACTTATTTACTAGTGACTCAGTGTAGAGAATGGCAGTATTTTAGCAGCTTCACACAAATAACAGCTAAATATAACTCCGCTTAATCTGTTGCAATTTGCGAAAGCGAGCACAGGATCGAACCCTCCGCTCCATATGTAACGCATCACAAGTTTGATGGGCATTGGCATGTGTTAGGACGCAGATGGTCAAAATCACATTTTTAAACATGAGAACAGATAAATGTTCTCTGGGAAGAATTGTTGCTAGGCTGGTTGTACTTCAAGTTAATGTGACTTAAGGCAAAAAAACAAACAAAAAAAAAACTTGTTTTTTGGGGGACCTTTCAGGGTGTTACAGGATATATGTATATTTCCACTACGCTTCCTTCCTGAAAAACACATAACTTGGAGTTCTTTTCAGGTGTCGTATGCAGAAAGTCATTTGTTTCTTTTGTCAGGTAATCAATGTGCCCACAGCTACCAATACAGTGACCCACAAAGAGGTCACACGCACCTTTATACCGTAGCCTGATGAAATCAATATATGGCTCATACCACTCAAATCATATACATATCCTCCGTTTTCTCTCTCTGTTTTGCACACTAAAACTGTCCTGCAGTCTCCTAGGCTTGTATGTAGGAATCATTATTTTGAGTTAGATATTTTTGAATTTGTCAGTTATTCTAAAAATCAATGTGACAGATTTGATTTTCAAATTCAGCTGACTTGATCAATGATTCAGACACACACACAGGTTCTTGAGGTTACCGCTCAGTAAAAGCAGATGATTAATAGTGAATAATGACTTATTCTGTAATACATAGAGCAATTTTGACCAATTTGAAAACATTTTCCATTCATACATGTCCATTTGTCAATCTTTTTTTTTCCATATACAAAACCCCCCTGTTTGCTGCTGGTTTCCTTAATTTTTGTGAAGGAATCGTTATTTTGAATTTGATCTTCCGAATGAATAAGTTATTTAGACAATCATTCTCACAGATGATGTTTTCAAATTCAACTCACTGAATAAATGATCTTGACAATCACAAAGATGCTTGAGTGGTGAGGATGGCTAACAGCGGATGATGACTTATTCCTGAATATTTAGATCCAAACTGACCATTTTTTACATGCAGAAAACCTAAAATTAAGGCAGCAGCTAATTTTTAGGTGGGAATAGGTGATTTTTTTTTAGTTTTTTTATTTCATCGTTTATTATTTTAAAGTGAAAATAATGCATAAAAACTACTAATCCTATTCTATTAACTAAATAGCAACACCTGGCAGATAAATTGCATGTGTTGTTAATGTTGTTGTTCTTTTAGCAGCAATTTGCTTCATACATTCAGTTCAACAGCCTTGGGTTAAAGGTGGTAAACTTGATCATGCAACTGCATTATATACACTGAAGTGTACTTGATGTCCTCCTTGTCTGTCCATTAACCACTTAGGCAATATTAATGGTGTGACCCCTTTTAGGGGTGACCAAAATAATAATTTCTTCTCAGGCAGAACTACAGAAATGCATCTTTATATTTACAGTGCAAGTAAAGCTTATTTCTGACCCCACTTCACCTAGTTTTGACATCCATCGGGGAATCAAGCTTTCTTTAGGAGGGTCAGATATAATTCCCACCCTGCTTCATGGTCACACGCAGCTTTACAGTCTAGTGGAATCATTATACAGCTCTCCACCCAAACACGAGCACACACACATGCAGTCTCCTCCCTTTATCTCTCTCTTTCACACCTGCGCTTGCTTGCGTTCTCCTTCGCTGTTGTGACGTGACCTTGCTCATGAGGGACTCTATCTGTGGGAGCATCTCTATTCACCTGGAGGTGAAATTGCGTACGTGTCAGATTATTTGCTGTATACTCCAAAAGTAATAAAAACAAAACACACAATATGTTTTATGAAACTCCAAAGCAACATTGCCGGCATCCATCTTCAAAGCTTATATTCTGACAGGAGAAACATGCCATTGGGTTTGACAGCAATAAATTCTCTGAGCATATATATCTATTTTCCTGCATGAACACATATGAAATTAATCCAGTTGGAATCAGGTACTAATGCCATCTCAGTGCTCCGGCTCTGCCGTGTTAATCCCCTGAAATACAGTGGATTTGAGTGTGGAAAGCTAATTTCCCTCGTCGTAATAGATGAAAGAATTTGAGCGGCACAAGTGTCTCAGGCTGCATGATGGAGTGTTCTCGTCCCAGTGTGACCAGATATCAATCACCCGTCTGACGTTCAGGGCGCACGCCTTCAACCAACAATGAGACAGCACAAATTCAGGGAGGCCTGTTTATCTGTAGCTACTTTTCAGTAGTTTGAAATGCTTTTCTTATAGTATTAAAAATAAAGGTTTCAAAAGGGTGTTTTGATGGAATGTCATCAAAGAAACATGTTTGGCTCCCCAAAGAACCTTCAGTCAAGCATTTATTTATTTATTTATTTATTTATGTGAAAAACATTTTAACAACCCAAAGAACTGAGTTGTATAATGATATTCAAGGGATAGTTGACACAAAAATGTAAATTATGTCATCATTTACTCACCCTCAAGTTGCTCTAAATTTGCATTATTTCATTCTTCTGTTAAACACAACATAAAAAAGGTAACCAACCAGTTTACGGTAGCCATTGACTCTTTCTTTCTTTCAAACTTTCTTTCTTTCGAACTTCGAACTTCTAAACTCAATCCCAAGCTAATGTTTGGTAACCTACATTCTTCAAAATATCTTTTGAATTCAACAGAAGGGCTGGAGTAACACGAGGGTGAGTAAATTATGATACATTATTCCATTTTATGCTTTATTATTTATTTAGCTCTGCAACAGTGTTATTGAATCAATAAATATTGTGAAAAGTGCTTTACAAAAAATATAATATAATATAATATAATATAATATAATATAATATAATATAATATAATATAATATAATATATTTTTTCATATACTATTTGATAAAAACTTGCCCCTACCTTTTTCCCCCCCTTTTTTTTAGCACTGCAACAAAAACAGGTGTGATTTTTCACAAGGCCTTTTTTCTGTGAAAGATACCAGGAAAATGATATGCATGCTGTAAAAAAAAAAAAAAAAAAAAAAAAAAAAGTTTGAATGTTATCATCTGTTCTTTTATTGCTTGAGCAGTGTGTCATGAATAATTAATTATGATATTATTGCACGTTTGAACGGAAGATCATCACTTTCAATTACGGAGTCCCTATAAATACCTCCTCCGCCCTCGGCAGAGGAGACGCACATATTGCCAGTTAAGCTATGCAAACAGTTGGCTGGATAGGGAGAATGAAGTACAAAGAGCAAATCCGCTCATTTTATTCTCTCTCCTCCAGTCTCTCTTCACTGTCTGTTTGCAGCACGGCAATTAGGACCTGAGGTAACAAGAGCGAGAGCGAGCATGATGGTGTGACTCTTTGAGGCGACGCACTAATGGACGTCCCACTGGGCCAAAGTGGTTCGTTGCCGTGAGGAGAAGGTGCCTGAGTAATCGGCCCCGTCATGGCCTTGCCGAGAGCCTGGGGAGTGAATCAGCACAGCTGGGAAGCAGACATCAGTCTCAGTAGGCCTTCGGGACGGGCCACTCCTCCTTCTCCAGGGAACTGTTCCCTCTTTTTTCAAAAGAGAGATTGAGAGAGAGAAGGGGTTTCAGCTAGCACATGAACACTTCCTTAATTTGCTTGGTTAGTCCTTAGTAATTCTTGTTTTCGAAGTAGCCGAGTTCTTTAATTTGTTTTTCTCAATGCTAAATTCGTCTTCGGTTTGCAAAAAAAATAAAGCGCTTCCTGAAAGTAATGTAAAGGATGTGGTTTACGTACTAATATCTTCATAATTGCGTTATTTTTCCACTAATACCAAACTGATTTCCCTCTCGTCCCAGTAACAAAGGAAAATTACTCCCCTTAGGATTCCCGTTTGTTAAAAATAACACCTTCAGCTCCTACAGATTCAGGTACTTCACAATAATTTCTTATTATACTTCCCACAGTAAGTGGCCTGACAATTTGATTGTTTTTTTTTTTAAACAGTCTCGAGTTAAAATTATTTTGTACCATGAAACAAGAAGTATCTGATCCTGTAAGATCTGATGTTGTAAACTGGGGCCAAGGTTGTTGTTTTTTTGTTGTTTTTTACACAGTACAGTAATACACTATTTCATCAATTATTCAATGATTTTTACTTTTGCATTTACTTCTAGATGTATAGAATAAATTGATAAAGCAAAACATTTAAAGTACTTTTCTTACATTTTCACAGACATTCTAAATTAAACCTTAACATTGACAGAAACCGTCAGCTTTATCTGTTTTTTTGCATTTAAATCGTTTTTACAAGCAATCCTGCGGTTCATAAAGAACTTTAATTAAGAACTTTAAGAACTTTCAAATTATTGCCTTGTTTATTTATAAGTGCTCTTTTCCTTTAAACCTAGCCAAAAAGCCATAGCCTATGTGTTGGCTGTATGCGTATATGGTGTAATTACTACATTTTTTGTGTCAATGCATGTTCATACATTTACCGCAAACAAGGTGCTTTTACTTGCTTTTACGTGCAGCACAGCAGAAAAAAAAAAAATAGACTCGGTGTGGAAACTATCCTAAACGCACTGTCAGACCGCAACCGTGTGTGCGTGAATGCACGGCCTTCAGGAATTTTTGTTTAATGCAAGTAAATAAACAAACAAACAAAGGAAAGTAAAATGCTTTTTCGTGTGTATTGTAGTAAAATGGCTGTTTATTTATTTAAATTAGAGGCACACAATTATTATTATTATTTACATGAACACGTTTTGAAACATGGAAATATTTACCAGCCTTTAAGGATTTTTTCACAAGTATGTTGTATCTTGCTATAGCGTCATCCTGTCTGTGTCATCAGAAAGTTTGAAAACCCATTCTCTAAGAACGAGAGAGGAGGAGGAGGGAGAGAAAGAAAGATGACAATGTGACGGGACACGGACAGGTACAAATCTGACAGTAATCTGCCTCTTCTCTTCTAACCATGCTGTCGGTGTGAGAGATGAAGGCTGAGGTTTGGAGATGGACAGCTCTGTGCAGTGATGTTGGCTAATGCTCTTTCATTGTGTGGCATTAACTGATGAGAGAGCGCCGGCACTCTGATGATTAACACAGCCCTGTTTAAAACTTCCTCATCTAGAAGAATAGATTTGCCCCAGTCTGTCACCTCTTTAGAGAGCTGTATAAACTCTGAAGATTTACTGGCTCACTTCACACTATATTTGTCACGAGACACGTAAGCTGTAAAAAGCTGTGAACTGACGTTATTGTAAAACTCAACAGTCGCTGGAGGATTCTGACACCATCAACCCTAAGTTCTTCTGCCTGTTGAAAGTGTGGTTTCATCACATTAGCATCTTTTAAACAGAGAGTTCAGACTCTGAATTCTAATTGGAAGAGCAGTATAAAATACAGATGAACTTGCGCGTGACCTCACAGTTTATTTTAATACAGCAGCAGAATACGTCTCTTGGCAACCATAAACAGGCTAATGAATATATTTTAATAACTTAACGATAACTATTTATATGGACAAAATTCTGAATTTAATTATTGGTTCCCTTTTTCCTTTAATAAGTAGATTTATGTGTGAGTAATTGTTATATTACATCTTTATAATCTGTGTTTGTGTGTGTGTGTGTGTAGCCTGCAAAGTGTACCGATAAAACTTTTGTACCGATAAAACCTCTCATCTGTGCATATTCCTACTCTAACAACAGGTTCTATTTCCCAAACACCCAGACTAACAAGCTCATTAAACAGAAAGTATGTGTTGCAGACTAAAGGCAAAGTGATATTTTTATAACTACATATGCAGAGCAGCTTTGCTCAGCGCATATTAAACGACATAGGCTTTCTATTTAGGCTTCACATATAAACACAATCTCCCTTCATATGTATTTTTATATTTTTTTCCCAGAAAGATTGCTAGTTATGATGACATGCATGCTGGTTTGTTTGATGGAAACACTTCCTGCTGATGCGAACTTGTAACTTTATAATCAAATCAGCGTTACAACTGTCACACATGCCTGTGTGGATATAAAAACTACTCAGGTGTAGATGCTGGATGAGATGTCATCCCTTTTGCGACACAAATGTTGCATTTCTGCTTGCTTGCTATCACGTCATCCTGTTTAATGCAATGCAGTTCCATTACCAAATCTCTGTTTATATATTTTTCTGAAAATGCTTGCTTAATTTAAACCGCACTGGACTAAAATGCAGTGACTTCATGCAAAAATAGGAAAAATGTTGAACCATTGTTTTTATTTTTTTATTTTATTTTTTTACACTTTTGGTGTTCCTGGTCAAAAATGACCAGCCTAAAAGATAAAAAAAATAACAATAATAAATAAATAAATAAATAAATAAATAAATAAATAAATAAATAAATAAATAAATAAATAAGAGATTTCTTAATTTTACATTGCATTATAATCACTAAATCTTGAAATCAATCTTTTTATCAGCTTGTTTTCTGTAAATTAGCACATGCTTTCTATTTCTTTTTGGAACTGACTGACGTCATTAATCTGAGTTTATGCACCCTAGTTTTTGAGTAAACTGCCAAAATTATCTACTTTTTTATCAGCAATTGAAAGAAAACATGCTGGCGAAAAGCTGAATATAAGATTTGGTGATAATATCACATAATGAGATATTTATAAGCAATTTAATTTAAATGACCAAATTAGGAAATGGATTTTCAGCACACCACAAATGTTAACAACACTTTACATGCATTTCTCAGTTGTGGGAACACTTTTCCATAACACACTTTTCTTTGCCAGCATCCAACTTGACACAGTAGTTGATGTTACTAATAAAGCCATCAAAAACATTGGCTTTATATTTAGCAGGCTGTTATCAAAATACACTTACAGTGAACTCCCTGGGAACCGAACCTGTGATGCTGTCAGAAGCATCCTCTATGAAGCATACTGAGTCCCACCAATATACGTCATACACATCTCAAATACATGCATGAAGTGTGAAAAAAGACATTCTCAGCCATCCAAACACTACATCAGCCGTTACACACTGACCTTGAAGTAAATGACAAAAAAGAAGCAGATATCTTACTCCTGGACATTTCTGTCCTAGAATCAACAGTACCACTGTAAAACAAAAGCAAATACCTTGACATATCCATATTCAACACATATTTCTGTAATACAAATGACAGAAATAGAAAAAGCTGTGCATGCTTTTCTTTTGGACAACAACTTTTCAGGGTACATCACATTATGTATCCTTCTGTGGTGATACACTTAGCGATACACTATTCAGTTTGCCTGATGTTCATGGACATATTGCCTAATGTTTATGGAATGCATATGAATGCATGGGAATAGCTTTTGGATAGGAAAATATGCATTCAGGTAAAAGTGAAAGCATAATGTATTGGATTTTTCCTTTTCTTTTTGCACCTTAATTTGCTTATTGATCATTATCCTTTCATAATTCAGAATGTTTATAGAACTGGTATACATGTGCACTGCATTCAAGCTGTACATTTTATCATTGCATGCATTCCTTCAGAATCAAAATCATGACCTCGGCATTATATTTGTTCTACAGGAATGTTACAAGGTGAGAAAACAGGCTTTCCGGGCATCAAGTGTTGCTTATAGTTGTGTTAAAGAATACAGAAGGACATGCACATTGATATATCATAACAGTTTTGAATATTCAGTGTATTCAGAAAGATACATGCAAACTTCACATCTCACATTGATATACTGAATAATGCAAATCAAATCACAAAGCCTACATGCAGTACAGCAGCACAATGATTATTAGTGATTGTTGTGAGAGATATGTTTACTCTGGGCATGGAAGCAAACAGTCAATGTGTTTTCTTGTTTTTTTTAAATACATCATAATATTCTCTAAAATATCTCCACCGTAGCACCACCACAATGTGCTGCAATCGTAAGGCAGAGAAAAGGAGAAAGAAAGGGAGTAAAATAGAAGATTTAAGAAGGATTTACTCTGAGAGAAATAAACTGTAAAGCCATATCTGTCTTATCTCATGGCCTCCACACTTGGGAGATGAATGAAGCAGCTGTCACATTTGAAACGTACAAAAGCCGAAATCCTGAAGTAAACAGACAGCAGTGTTTCAGGACTCTGGGAGGAATGATTTGGACGGCTAACAGAGGGTCTCAGAGGGAGAGCTGGGAAGGCGAGAGCCCTGGGGGATGCTGGCACAGGGTGAGCTCTGTGAGTGGGCAGAGACACGGCGCAAAGTCACGTTTTCACGTGCCGCTGTGTCAATCGGGGGGGCCCAACAGCGAGGGGCCTCTTGATGTGAAGAGTTAACCTCCCAGAATCTGCAGATATGCTCGGTTTCTTTAACAGGACATAGTGGAAAGGCATTTGGATTATGTCGAGGGAGAAAAAGATATCGAGGGCTGGCTGAGAGGGCTTTGTTTTGGCCCCCTGTGAGCCTGTGTGTGGGTACCCATGGGAAAGGGTGCCCATTTGGAGACAATTTGAGGAGTCTGCACTCCTGATGGATCTGGCAACCTCTGGAGCAGCTCGGGAGCCAAAAAAAAAAAACATGTCTGCAGTCGCTGCGAAATGAATCACGCCGCTGTTCGTATTCACTTGCTAATGATTCCAGTGAATCATGAGAAAGCAAAATACCGGTTTGTGCAAGGACTGTCACCATGCGAATGAATCATAAAAGATGCAGTGAAAACGCTGAAGAAGTTTGTTCAAGAGGCTTGCGTCAATTTCACCAGCTGATTAATTTTTCACTCCATCAGATGGCTCACAAGTGACCTTAAGAAATGAACAGAAGTGAAATGAACTGCGGAGGAGGTGAAATTAACTGTGATGAAAGGGCAGTCGGTTTTCATCATGAAACAGGCACAGCAGAAACACTGCACAGATTGAACTTTTACAGTGGTATAGAAAGGCAACCACTAAAAACTTAACTTATTTTATAATGACAATGATTGAAATGTGGTTGAAGGACATGGCTTTATTTGAGACGCGAACTTAACTTTCACTCTCAAAGTTAATTAAGGAATTAATTTCTGCCATTTTAAAAGTATTGCTTTATATTTCAAAACTTACTTTCAAAAGACTTTTTTATATATTTTTTTTAATTATAATTCACTTTTATTTAGCAAGGACTCATTAAATCAATAGTGAAGCAATAGCAAATACATTTATAATGTTACAAAATATTTCTATTTCAAATGAATGCTGCTTTTAATACATTTCTATTCAAAGAATTCAAAAAAATTATAAATAAAAAGTAAAAATAAGATTAATTTCTATGACACTGAAGACAGGAGTAATGAGGCTGAAAATTCAACTTTCCATTGTAGGAATAAATGATATTATAATATATATATATTTGAAACTGAAAGTGTGTTAAAACTACAAGTAAACTGTATTTATAAACTGCACACAGACAAACACAAACACACATCTACACATAGTTTCAGTTCCAACCAAACTTGAGTTAATCCAAAAACAGATACAGTTCTTTTATTAGTATAATTGACAGCAGTTTTTCTTTTCTTAATTTTTTTTTTTGGTCATTTTAAAGCTTGGCAGTGGTGGTGTGCTTGAATAAATGATGACAGAAGTTTAATATTTAACTATCACTTAAATTAGGTAAGGAAGTCGTTCTTTGTGTCTTTAGAAAGGTTTGTGCTATAATCAGCACTGTTTAAAACAGGTCTTATACAGTTCCATTTTCTACCCACACAATCTCGAGCACATTACAAGAGTCTGGAGAGAATAAAAAGGTAAGAGATCTGGACAAAACGCTGGTTTAGTAAGGCTATGTAGCTCAGCAGCTAGTCCTGGGACAATACCCAGCAGAAGCACAAGACCACACTTGGGCTGGACAGCACTGGCACCGTCTAACTGTCTATCCTTCACTCCTTCCTCTAATCCCAGCCTCATATTTCCTTCAGCAGTATTATGACTGACTCTCCTCTCTGCACTGTTGTCCAATATGAACATACATGGCCCAAACGAGAGCCCCTAGCTGCGGTTTGGACTCATAATTCCTCAAGTAGCAACATGTCTGCTTTGCCACTGTGGAACTGAGCCTTAATTACATTATACGTCATCTTTGGCACCAAACTGCCACCCTCGGCTGGCGCTGTTGGCTGGCACCCTCATTTTGCTCCGAGGCTGGAGCCGAAGGGCTAAAAGAAGATGAAAATGAAGGAAACCGAGAGAATCAAAGACATATTACCACTAGCACTGTCAATTTAACACTTTGATTTACAACCCGAATTCCGGAAAAGTTGGGACGTTTTTTAAATTTTAATAAAATGAAAACTAAAAGACTTTCAAATCACATGAGCCAATATTTTATTCACAATAGAACATAGATAACATAGCAAATGTTTAAACTGAGAAAGTTTACAATTTTATGCACAAAATGAGCTCATTTCAATTTTGATTTCTGCTACAGGTCTCAAAATAGTTGGGACGGGGCATGTTTACCATGGTGTAGCATCTCCTTTTCTTTTCAAAACAGTTTGAAGACGTCTGGGCATTGAGGCTATGAGTTGCTGGAGTTTTGCTGTTGGAATTTGGTCCCGTTCTTGCCTTATATAGATTTCCAGCTGCTGAAGAGTTCGTGGTCGTCTTTGACGTATTTTTCGTTTAATGATGCGCCAAATGTTCTCTATAGGTGAAAGATCTGGACTGCAGGCTGGCCAGGTTAGCACCCGGACTCTTCTACGACGAAGCCATGCTGTTGTTATAGCTGCAGTATGTGGTTTTGCATTGTCCTGCTGAAATAAACAAGGCCTTCCCTGAAATAGACGTTGTTTGGAGGGAAGCATATGTTGCTCTAAAACCTTTATATACCTTTCAGCATTCACAGAGCCTTCCAAAACATGCAAGCTGCCCATACCGTATGCACTTATGCACCCCCATACCATCAGAGATGCTGGCTTTTGAACTGAACGCTGATAACATGCTGGAAGGTCTCCCTCCTCTTTAGCCCGGAGGACACGGCGTCCGTGATTTCCAACAAGAATGTCAAATTTGGACTCGTCTGACCATAAAACACTATTCCACTTTGAAATAGTCCATTTTAAATGAGCCTTGGCCCACAGGACACAACGGCGCTTCTGGACCATGTTCACATATGGCTTCCTTTTTGCATGATAGAGCTTTAGTTGGCATCTGCTGATGGCACGGCGGATTGTGTTTACCGACAGTGGTTTCTGAAAGTATTCCTGGGCCCATTTAGTAATGTCATTGACACAATCATGCCGATGAGTGATGCAGTGTCGTCTGAGAGCCCGAAGACCACGGGCATCCAATAAAGGTCTCCGGCCTTGTCCCTTACGCACAGAGATTTCTCCAGTTTCTCTGAATCTTTTGATGATGTTATGCACTGTAGATGATGAGATTTGCAAAGCCTTTGCAATTTGACGTTGAGGAACATTGTTTTTAAAGTTTTCCACAATTTTTTTACGCAGTCTTTCACAGATTGGAGAGCCTCTGCCCATCTTTACTTCTGAGAGACTCTGCTTCTCTAAGACAAAGCTTTTATAGCTAATCATGTTACAGACCTGATATCAATTAACTAGATGTTCTCCCAGCTGAATCTTTTCAAAACTGCTTGCTTTTTTAGCCATTTGTTGCCCCCGTGCCAACTTTTTTGAGACCTGTAGCAGGCATTACATTTTAAATGAGCTAATTAAGTGGATAAAAGTGTAAAATTTCTCAGTTTAAACATTTGCAACGTTATCTATGTTCTATTGTGAATAAAATATTGGCTCATGTGATTTGAAATTCCTTTAGTTTTCATTTTATTAAAATTTAAAAAACGTCCCAACTTTTCCGGAATTCGGGTTGTAGATAACTATATAAAATAACTGAATTAGTAGTTTCTCCTGATCCATACATTAGTTATATATATCAAAGGATTATCTTTCCATTTGCGCAGTTCAGGCTTGATGTAGGCTTCTAAAGACACTTTTACTGTACCTAATGATTAATAAGTATATCATGTAATAAATAAAATCAAATGTTTGATAGATTGACATTCCTTTTTATGACATCTTTTAACTTTAATGATAAAGAAATAAAACAGACAGTTTATTATATTATATCTATATATATCAAACCGGTATCACGCCAAAGCGTGTAGCAGTCACGCTGGTCCACTCGAGGATGCGTGTAAGTGTAACGCTTTGCCTCCTCTAGGCGTGAAAGTTACATGCATGTATGAAGGTGAAGTTACCATTAGAATACCAGCAGGGGCAATAATTTTCTCAAAGCAACAACTCTACGGACCAAATATAAGCGATTTAGTGCATTCTCAAAAATTATTTCTTTATTTATTATTTTTTTGCCCTGTAATCGAAATCCTATATAGTATTACAGTTTTTTATTTGACCAGCGCATTTTCCCTGCTGCTTGATATGTTATGCGCACTTGCATTAAATGTATATCCTTTCTCTGCGTCCAGTGTATTTTCTGTTCTAGTATGCAGTCCTATTTATAAGTGTCATAAGCTTGCAGTAATTAGATAATTATTCTATAGGCTAAACGATATATATCAGTTATTTCTATGAATTCTGATCAATTACCATACTGTAATTCCCCCCCCCCCCCCCCCGCCCCCCCCCAAACTAGAGTGTCTTCAAGTAAGTATTGCTTTTTATTATTATTTTTATATCTTACCCTGGTTTGTTTCAGTGAGTTAAGGACTTCTCAGAATATCTTTGTGTCTTCTGCTTACTCTATCTCTGACAAAAATGCCAGGCCAGGGGTCTACGATTCGCAAATGTGTACTTTGCCATTAACAAATTAATGTGGCCTGTAAAACCTGCAGATCTTGCCAGGGAGAGCAACCGCATAAACTGAGGCTTAAAAAAAACTTGACAAGTTCTATCAGAAACGAGAGAGCTGGGTGCATGCCCAGAAAAAAAACAGGACCACCTCTCATTTACAGGATGAAGCGTATATGTTGGTATGCAGTTGTTTTTAATGTAGATTATTTTTCAAAAGTTGCTATGTACATTTAATACCTGTTATTCAATATATGTTATTTGTGTGTTTCCTTGTATTTTTAGCTAGAAAAAAATTGCAGGCCCTGGGAATAAGGGCTATTGTATTGCTCTCAAAGCCCAGAGGAAGACCAAATGAATGGGTGTCTGAGGTTTTGGCACCCCGTTGTAAGCTGGCAGAGACATCACATAAAAGCCTAGAAAGAATAAAGGACCTGTATGACATTGTTATTCAAGGTAAGAATATTATGTTACATTTTTTTGTTTTAAAAAGTCATGTATTTGAGGCCTTGTGTCCCTGTCACAGGCTGTGGTTGGGAGAGGTTAAAAGCTGCCTAGATAGCTATTTAGCTACTTTCTTTTAAAGATATTTAAAGAAAATATTTTGAAGATTGCTGGTAACCAAACAGTTGGTGGTTCCCATCGACTTCCATAGTAGGAAAAATAAATACTATGGAAGTCAATGGCAACCACCAACTGTTTGATTACCAGCAATCTTCAAAATATCATATTTTATGTTCAAAAAAAAAAAAAGCCAATCATACAGCTAGTGTGACCACGGCTTTCCTTTTTTCACTAACCTGAATTTTATCATTTGTTTGCTCATAACATAAATTATGACATTGAATTGAGAAACAAGGTAATTACCCATGCCATAATTTTCATTGTACAAATCCAGTAGAAAAAGTGGCATAATTGGTCAACCACTTGACCACCAGACTGTCTTAAACATCCATCACATGTCTTAGGATCATTCCCCTGATAAATCAGTACTGCTTGGTAGAAGTAGTTTGGTAAAACAGTCAGTACTTGTTAGGTCTATAGTCTATACACGTCTTGTTGCTATTACAACTGCAACTTGCTATATCTTTTGTTGTAATTTTTTTTCTTGATTAATCAATTATATTTTTAGTCTAGAAAATTTCATAAAATTGTGAAAATAGGCTAAACAGTGTTTTCTAAATAATTCTGCACTTCTAAAATTTAGGCTGGACTGCACAAGGTGCTGCTGAACAATTCAGTGAACCCTCATCAGCCCAGGTTGAACCCCCCACTGGACCACCAATGGTCGCTCCAGATCCACAGGTAGCAGTGGCCAAACGTCATCGCTCAGCAGCTACCACTGGACCACCATCAGCTCTTATTGCTAAAGGTAAGCAGAATAGGAGCTATATGTATATCATATATACACGTGTGTGTAAAATTCTATATATTTTACATATTTAAATTTTTCCATGTTATTAACAGATGAAGGTGTGGAAAAAGGAGGCTGTCTAGTTCCCACTACAGTGCGGCCTCATAAAAGGAAAGGTGTGTTGATGTACTGTGTGTAAATCCATACTTTGTAATTTACATTAATTGATGTGAGTCTTCATGAAGGCTGTATTTCCATTTGTAAGATGCTTATTCTGTTTGGGCAATGTCCAGATGTATTTGTTTATTTAACAGTAGAGGTGAACAATTAATTGAAATTTTATCAAAATCATAGTATAGACTTCTGTCATTTTCAATTCACAAGGTGCAATATTTGTCCTTAATATGTTTCTTGGTCTGGGAACATTTCAGTTGTGTTACTGTTTATGGGAGAATCAGAAAGCTCTCGGATTTCACCAAAAATCATAATTTTTTTTGTTCTGAGGTTAAAAGAAGGTCTTGGTTTGGATTGACATGAGGGTGAGTAATTAACGCCAGAATTTTTCATTTTTGGGTGATGAAACCCCTTTAGGAAAAATCTTTGTTTGGTCTTAAAATTACACCATGATCATTTAAAAAGGGGTTTCAATGAAAATAATTGTGTAAAATATATAATTCCCTTCAATATCACATTATTTATCATTTTATTTCATTATTTTTATTTTTATTTTTTTCCAAAATTGTTCAGCATATTAACCGGCTCAATTAGCATTGATATTTGTCACTCAATCAGTGATTGCTGGTATGTTCAGGAGGGAGCTTGTACTGTATGTAGAGTATCATGGCCTGTTGTGAGTTGTAAATTAATGAACAGTCTTCATGTGCAATGACGGCAGTGTGTTTGTGGAAGCTGTTATACAGGGTTCCTTTCTATATAGGACCGTGGACTGAATGCCACAAAATTGATTTGTATTAGCTGCAGTACCTATCTACAATCGTCTGGCAATTATTTAACAGCATAATAGCAGACAAAGTCAGAATGTAACATGCATGTTAATAGTTGGATTTGAAAACTATTCATTTACATAATAAACATCTAGCTATTTATACTCAGATCTGTAATTTTGTGTGTATTTTCTTCTGAAAAAATGAAGCTTCTTTGAAAAAACAAACCACTCTGTTGCAACAAATATGGTCTGGAATTTTGAAATGGAAAAAGTGTAGGAACCCTGGTTTTAGTATTCAAAAATGGTCTTGGTCTCTGTCTCACCTCGGAATTGACCAAATTCTTGATTGATCTGGACTTTATGTCAGAACACTCTTGTATGGCCTATGACTTGTTTTCTGTTTAAGTAATCTTGTTTGTGTAATCCAATATTAGCGGATGGTGAATAATAGTTTGTTCAATACCACTTCTTCACCAGAACTACAATATAAAAACTGTGACTAAGTACAACCTATGCTAGCCAAATAATCACTTCTAATTCTATAATGACTATATAATTGTATATTTTCTTTTCCTTTCAAAATGCTCACACACGCTGACAGGGAGCCAGGATTTTTACCCTGTGAAGAGGTCAGTATTTGCTCCTGTATCTTAATATAGCCAACACAAAGTGTCTTAGTAAAGTGTTAGGCCAAAACCTACCCTCAGAAGAGCACTTCATGATCTTTGACATAGATTTTCTTAGACTTTGTATTCTACTGGGGGCAGGAGGATGGAGCTCCATTCATCCAAAATTTATGCTTTCATTTGGTGTTTTGATAATGTTGGATCTTGGTGGGCCAACAGCTCAATAAGACACTTTGTTGTTTTTTCCCTTAATTTGTCAGTTTGCAGTGTATCTTATTTGCCAATAACACCTAGGCCTGTCGCAATAATCAATATATCGACTTATTGCGCAATATACTGTATGTAAATTACCTCACTTTTTGATGACGCCATATATCGGCCATTATATTTAATTAAAAATAAATGTCACCGTGTTTTATACATTCTTCTTATGCCTTTCTTTTGCAGCTTATCGTACATAAAGAGGTGTAGTCGTGAGGTGCTATTTCAAATTGAAAAAAAAAACGCTTCTACAAAGGGATAGGGATAAGTGCCTTTGTGCATACGGACATCTGACTGCTAAGTGGGGATTGCGTTTTTTAGCAATACAGTGCAGCCTTAATTTACAGAGAAAAGAAGGTCAGGGAAAAATCTGTAGATGGAAAAATGTCCATACAAGTTATTTGTGCTTTTTTTCTACTTTTTGTTAGGAAATGATTATTTACTATTTATTAATATTTTTTAAGGTATCTAATATTTGGATACTTAATTCCCATGATCTAAATATTCTTAAAAATTTTACAATCTTTTGTCATTTAGAAGTATGTAGGCCTTCTTACATTATTATGCCATTACATTATAATTATATATTCAGTAGCATAAACTGGTCTTTAAAATGACAATATCGCTTATCGTTGACTTGATTGCAAATAAATGCACAGACACTATTTAACTGAACAGAGATGACATCACTGAATTCAATGATGAACTGCCTTTAACTATCATTTTGCATTATTGACACACTGTTTTCCTAATGAATGTTGTTCAGTTGCTTTGACGCAATGTATTTTGTTTAAAGCACTATATAAATAAAGGTGACTTGACTTGACTTATCGAAATTTTTTCAGGGGCAATATATCACATAACAAAAAGTTGTTATCGTGACAGACCTACTAACACCTACTATTGCATTCACACTGAAAATAGTTATTAACAATAATTAAGTTATTATTGCCAAACTAAACACAGCCACACAGCCTGCATTACGTAAAGTCCATATTTCAAGTTCATTGTATTTGTATAGCACATTTACAACAGCCATTAGGCTGACCAAAGTGCTTTACAGAAGAGAAAATTATAAAAACATACACAGAAAGCCAAACAGATAAAAAAATATTAACAACCCGTCTAAAAAGTTACTGACAGTAATCAGTACACTAAGGAAAACAAATAGGTTTTATGGAATGATATTGCGGACTTTATTCAAAAGGAATTGCAAATTGTATTTGCAATTGCGTTTTCAATTTGTGGACGCATAAAATGTGACATAATCCAAACGCAAATGCAAATCGTACATTACCGTTTTCATTTTCGATTAAGTGAACGCACAGTGTCTGCCAAATTTAAAATGGAAATGCAAAGTCCGTTTGCAATTGTGTTTCCCATATCTTACGAGCTATGAGCCTGTCATATTTAAATAGCAATATTAATTACCACATTTGCCTTTTCACTCTCTCTGCACTGTGCATGTAAACTGCCAAAACTCAAATGGAATCGCAATACCTTTTGCATTTGAATTTCCAACGTCTACACGGAAACCTGTCAATCAAGTGACGGGGTGGGGCCATTTTATTGGGCGTGTTTGCATTGGGAAGTGACGATCGTACTAAAATGTACCATGTTATTACTAGGGTAAATATGAGTTAACGATAGTGTTTATAATTAAGCCACAGTAGCCACAAATGTACAGTTGTCTGAGACGTTATGAAATGTTCTTTAACATCATGAACCATAAAATGTAATCAGTGTTCTGCTATTGTTTATTTTCATAATAGGTAAACACAGGCCACAAGTTAACACGGTCACGTTTCCTTGATTCAGCAGCTGCACGATGTAAAGCCGAGAGTCCTGTCTTGAATCTAGAGATCTGGTGCTGATTCAGTGTAGCTTGGTAGCTTAGTGGTTAGTGACTGTCATCTCCCATGTCATACTGTCTTTTAGCGCGTGTTTGAAACCCGGGCCAACACAGACGTTCTTTATTTTTTTGTTTATCCTACTAACTTCTGCCGCCAAACAGGCGGTCATACAGTGAGGAAAATTGCAGTAGTCAAGGCGAGCTGACATGTTATCAAGTACGCTGCTGTTTGCAGAATTACCGGACCTGCGTCCTCGCAGACATCACACTCCCGAGTCGAATGCACAAAGTCTGAACTACTGAGGATGCAAGTCCGAAATCAGCGGCTGAAGTTAGTAGGATAAACAAAAAAATAAAGAACGTCTGTGTTGGCCCGGGTTTCGAACACGCGCTAAAAGACAATATGCCATGAGAGATGACAGTCACTGGAAATGTGACCATGTTAACTTGTGGCCTGTGTTTACCTATTATGAAAATAAACAATAGCAGAACACTGACTACATTTTATGGTTCATGATGTTAAAGAACATTTCATAACGTCTCAGACAACTGTACATTTGTGGCTACTGTGGCTTAATTATAAACACTATCGTTAACTCATATTTACCCTAGTAAAAACATGGTACATTTTAGTACGATCGTCACTTCCCAATGCAAACACGCCCAATAAAATGGCCCCACCCCTGTCAATTGATTGACAGGTTTCCGTGTAGACGTTGGAAATTCAAATGCAAAAGGTATTGCGATTCCATTTGAGTTTTGGCAGTTTACATGCACAGTGCAGAGAGAGTGAAAAGGCAAATGTGGTAATTAATATTGCTATTTAAATATGACAGGCTCATAGCTCGTAAGATATGGGAAACACAATTGCAAACGGACTTTGCATTTCCATTTTAAATTTGGCAGACACTGTGCGTTCACTTAATCGAAAATGAAAACGGTAATGCGCGATTTGCATTTGCGTTTGGATTATGTCACATTTTATGCGTCCACAAATTGAAAACGCAATTGCAAATACAATTTGCAATGCCTTTTGAATAAAGTCCGCAATATCATTCCATAAGGTTTTAAGCAGGGACTTAAAAACAAACAGAGAAGGCAGGGTACTCCAAATTCGTGGCCCTGTCACCGTAAATGCACGCTCCCCTCTGCACTTAAGTCTAACATGTGGAACTACCAAGTTCAAAGAGGTATACAGGGGCTAGGTTATGTAAAGATTTATAGACAAATAGTAGAATTTTGAAGTGTATTCTCTGATGAACCGGCAACCAGTGTAGAGATCTGTAGTGATGTGTTTAGGTTTGCGACACTTTAGAAAAATTCTCGCAGCAGTGTTTTGGACTAGCTGAAGGCGCACAACCTGAGATTTAGATATACCGCAATATAAGGGATTGCAGTAATCTAGTTGAGATGTAACAATTCCATGAACAGCCATTTCTAGAGTTTTAGGAGTGAGAAAGTCTCTGATTTTAACAGGAAAGATGTTTTTTTCTTTTTATCTACTATCTTTTATCTAAACTCCTGGTAGGACAAAGGGTCAAGTAACAGATTTAAAATGGTGTTCATTACAAAACCCCTGTGCATTCAAAGGCAACATGATAGAGAAACTAGGTATTTGTAAAAAAATAAGTCTGTACATACATATGAAGTTAACCCTGTTGTAAAATCCAAAATATGCTGGTTAGGTGTATGTTTAGAAGCATGCTGCTGGTTTGAGCTAGTTAAAGCTGGTCCTTAGCAACTAGCTCCTGCTCAGGACCATTTTAGGACCAGCACATGACCAGCTTAAACCAGCTCAAACCAGCAGACATGCTTCAAAAGATACCTAACCAGAATATGCTGTTTTTTCAACATGGTAAACAGAGTAGAAGACAGAAGCAGTGGAGATGTAACCTGTTGCCTTTAGGCTAATGCACTGGATTTGGATGCCTTATATGCCTCATGTAGTTAAACTGGAGCTCTTTTAAATTAGGTTTCTCAAAACTAATGTAATCTGAGACATTTTTATTTCTTATTTTAGGACACCATTGTCATAAATATATCCTTGCTTCAAAAATACAGAAATTGTCTGTTACTGCAGTACTGCATTACTTTCTTAATAACTGGATCATTATATTTACTGTCAGCTTGTGATCTTCTTTTACGATAGATGTTGTCTCAAAGTAAAATGTGGACTTTACATTTCTCATTTTTGAGTCCCTAGAACAAAATGCAGTCAACTGATGAATGCTTTAAAATAAAATAAAAATGTTCAAAAAATGACAAACTGAGCTGCTGGCTGAACAGAAAGGAAGATAAACCTACCAGAAATACACTTTAGAGTATTGTGCATACCAAATAGTGATTCTTGTAAGAAACATAACAGATTATAGAACATGGTAACAACACATTTTCTACTTCTGCATTGTTGACTAACATTAGCCTACTGTGATGTAATGAAACCCCTCTAAATCATAGCTATTGGAAAACAGATACAGGAGTCTTAATATGTGCATTAATGTGTCTACAGTTTGTCTGCATAACCAAAACATCTAATTGCATCCTTCCTTTTTGTCTTACAGTGGAAAGAAGTGGCCATTGAGTGGGTGGCAGATGTAGAAACTGTTTAGTTTCAGTTTCTACAGGTTCCCAATGTGTTGGATTCCTCATTTCATTTATGTAATTATTTTCTTCTGTTGTAATAATAATTTGTTTGTTTGTTCCATACATCAGTTGTTAACACTTTTGAGTGAGTTTATGAGTTTTCATTATACTGTTTCTGTACTTTCATAAATCTTTTTTTTTTTTAATTAATGATTTTTTCTTTATTCTCAGACACACTATTTATTTTATAGTCTACTTAGTTCTTTGATCATCCAAAACAACGTAAAATATATCTGGGAGTTTGTTCAGAGAATGGTCTCATTAAATAAATAAATAACATATTCATAGTGGTTGATCCTTAACTTGTCTTTATTTATCACATATTTTGTATACACATTTCATCTATATTCAGCTATGGAAATGCCTTGGCATTTAGCTCCTTGATTTCTAAATGACAACCTGTTACGGCATCTTTATACAAAGCTTTTTTACATTGGAAATAATCAAGTAAATGTTTCAAATATATATATATCAAAAAATGACACCATCATTTAAAATAATTGTAACTTTCAAGTCTGTCCATTTGCATCGTTAACTTTATACCAATAAAAAGGTTTTTAAAACCTCAAAAACTATTGTACATATGTGTCTTGTGTCATTATGGCATATCGTTTGTGACTTTGCTCTGTTCTGGATGGAGCTGTCCCTGGATCCCCCTTCCTCTTCAGATGGCACTGTTATTACTGTAGATTACTTTTACTAAGATTACTGCAAACAGATGTCTTTCCATTAACAGGGTAATTACAGAATTATATTTATATTCTTAGCAATCACATAACAGTTACACTTGTAATAAAACTTTTTTAAATTACTTGAGCATGGGACTTCTGAAAGATTTCACGTGAGCTGAGGAGTCAACCTAGTCAGCTGTACTTTTTATCCCAACTGGTCTGCATACTGTCTTTTGGTGTTTTCATGTGCAAAACTCACCCTTAATGTAATAAGCAAATATTTTTACTTAATTGCTCTTGGAGATAAGGGAAGGTTAATAACTATACATTACATTTACATTTAGTAATTTAGCAGACACTTTTATTCAAAGTGACTTAAAAACTATAATGGCATCTGTAAAGTAAATTAGACAATGATTTTGTATATAGCCAATTAGCCATATGACCACAGCATATATAGTAGCCTGCAGTATTTAACTGTTGCTGGTATGAGGGCTGCTCATATCTCTAAAGATACTGTGATGTATTTTTTAATGCAACTCACCCCCGTACTTAAAATCATAAATACCATTAATTTGAGAACACTTTTTCTGGAGATACAATGCAACAGATTACAATTTTAATTGGGTCAGGGCAGGGGTGTCCAATCCTACTCCTGGAGGGACACTGTAGTGCAGAGTTTAGCTCCAACTCCATTTATTCACACTTAAACCAGTTAATCAAGGTCAGACTAGGCATACTAGAAACTTCTGGTCAGATGTGTTGAAGCAGCTTGGAACTAAACTCCAAAGGATGAAAAAACATTTCAAGAGGCCCACAGTGACATTTGTAAAACTAATAAGTCAAAATAAATTTGTCATTAAAGTATTTGTCTTTTATGTCCAGTAATTAAATTTTAATTCATGTTTAGAAAATAGACCATTTCATGTCTCTTTGAAATGCATGCATGACACAAAGGCTGAGTGGGCAGAGTGAAAATTTAAATTTTGTCATAGGACTGTCAGGAATCTGGAAGGAGGACTCAAATGCTGAGTGAGTAACAAGGGTTTATTGACAGAACAGATCGATACAAGAGGGTTGTGAAGTGCACAAGTAATACTACAACAGGAACACAGTAAACGGAGACAGTTAGGGAAGGCCACTGGAACAGCTTCAGTCATCAACTGGCAGAATACCATAACAGAAGAGAGGGCGGCAAGACCAGGCTGATGAAGACCAAACAACCATAGAGCAGAGCTCAGATCTTCATTGACCACCAACGCTGAAGCAGACCAAGTGCCAGGCAGGAACATAATTACCCCACAGTAAGTGGATATAAAAAAGAACAAATAAAGAGTAACTTAATAAGAAAGAAATAATTACCAACTTAAACCAACGGACACATACTCAGCCACATCCACAGACAGAGACAAAGACAAGGCGTGAGAATGACCACGAACCGGCAAAGACAATAGGGCAAGGGGCACTATAGATGGGGAGGAAAAAACTTGAGGGACAGCTGAGCACAATTAGACAAACCAGAGGGTGTGGTAAAGAGGAAACAAGGAGGAGGGGCTAAGGAAACACATGGCCAAGAAAACAATCAACAAAGCCATGTGCTGACACAAGACATAGACACAAGAAACAAAACACAAGACAAACAGTGTCAGTGCAAAACCATGACATAGGACTAAACCAAATACATCATTGGAAAGGTCTTGATCAGCAGAGTAACAGCATGCCAAGGCCGAAGGCTGTACATTGCTCCTACTTTGAAATATTGACCTCTGAACTTTGACATTGATGCATGTTGTGAGTCTTATAATTAAGCAACTGAAGGGGCAACAATGATAAGACCAACTGTTATAAAAAGCACTTGAACTATTCAATTATGAGGGCTACCTTTTGGTGTGATCACAAATAAGGGCCATCAGAAAAAATGGTCAAAATTGAATCTCATCTAGTTGCATGGCTGGACTGGCCATTGGGCATACCGGGCATTTGCCCAGTGGGCCGACGTGCTTTTTGGGCCGATATCTCATACTCAAACTTTTTTTTTTTTTTTTTTTTTTTTTTTTTAACGGCCCATAAAATTTGTACATCGGCGGCCCATTCGTTTTGTTTTGTTTTGCTTAATTGGCGGCGCTGGGTTTGTGCCGGTGTAATGCATTGGTCAAAGTCAGTGTTAGTTTTTTTTCTGACAGACCAGCCCATGAAACACGTAGATCAGCGGCCCATTGGCTCTTTTCTTGATTGACACTGGGCTGGCCCAATCACAACTTTAAACGAGTGAGCGAGCGGCAGCAGTGTCAGTGTGTATCTGTAAAAAAAGATGGAGAAGAAACGCAAGGAATGTGCAGATAAAGAGCGTGAAAAAAATAGAACCAGGCCCTTAAAGCAGACACTGTAAACTGTGTCAAAATATATGTTTTCTGACCTTCATCAGCTCCTGTGGCAGATGATGATAGTGAGGACGGAGGATCAGGAGAGAGATGAGAAAGTGTAGAGCCTGCGGTAAGCATAACTACTTTCAAAACACTTAGGCCATGTCATGAGTGTAGATTATTTCCACATCTGCATAGTTGACGGTTACCGCAATTAACTAGAAATTCAATAAAAGCGTTTGTAAACCATGTTTTCCGCCAAAATAAAAGCTTGATGCAGTTTGCGTCAAAATAAAAGATCATGTGCTTATCTCTTTCAAGTATAGAAATTGGTACAACTAATTAAGAAAGTTTCCTTCATTTTTTTGTGCATTTGTTTTACAAAATATGGCTATTACTGTCATTGGATTAATATTATAACTATTATTATGTATAGGTGTAATGTAAATAGACACTGTACCAGATTAATGAATTGATCATTAAAATGCACAAAATTTTCTCACGGGGGGGCATGCCCCCGAACCCCCCTAAAAGGACCGAGGACACACCACCATAGTTTTAACAAAAATCCTGTAAGAAACACTGGTATTGCTATGCCAGAGCCGCTTATAGCTTGTTTTAGGATTCACCGCTGTGGAGTATAGTTGAACTGTATTAATAAATATAACATTTTGACATTTCATCTGTTAACTCTCACTCGTTCCTATACTCACTCATTACATGGCATTAGTGGTTTTAATGAATAGAAGTTGGTATGCATATAATTAAGGGCGTGCAAAGATGGGTGGTGTTTATGATCATATAGTGGGCCGGTCTGGGCAAAAATGCCCGGGCCGATTTTTTGTCCCAGTCCAGCCCTGTCTAGTTATCATTCACAATTTCAAATTCTGAACAGACTAATGTGTTTCTCATCTGCCCATACCCCTGAATGCACTTTAAGTTTTATGTTCCAGACATCCAGTTATGAGAAAGAAAAAAAAAAACTACAATTCCCTGTTGTAGCAGATTACAAAGTGATAGACAGCATGTTAATTATGTAGTTCTTCCGGTTTGCAAACTAGGGTTGTAAGCAAGTACGGTTTCAAAAAGAACTATAGATTATAACGTCCTTTGCTAAAAAAACAAACCAAAAAAAAAAAAACAAGCACAAAACGTGTTGTATGAATTTATATACATATGTATATATATATATATATATATATATATATATATATAAACTCCTGTTCTTTGCAAGGTTCATGTTCGTTGCTAAAGTAACTGTGTTAAAAACTACCATTCACACCTTGGCCAATTTTAGAGTCTCCAGTTAACTAGTTATATTATTTATGACTTATAGGTTTTTAACAAAGAAAACACAAAAAATTATGGAAAAAAAACTTTAATTATACATCACTTTTCAAAGTAAAAAACTGACCTGCATTAAACAAAGATGACAAGGCCATTCATACAAACATAAAATTGTAGACGTAACTCAAAGTAAACAGCCTATGATTGTCAGCTTATATTTACAATAGCAGTTGTCTAGTATTAATTATTGTATCCAAAGTAAAGTTACAGCAGGATAATGAAGAGCTTGTCTAATTTATGGCTATAATTTACTAATTAATTAATACAACACATAACTGTATACCTACTTGACAATTAACATGTAAAAATATTATTTTGTGTGAATACATTTATTTGTATACAGTAATTTCATGTTTTTTTTAAGACAGAAAAACTAAACAAAACCTCAGCATGAACTAGTCTGCATTGCATGTACAACAGTTTTATAGTTACCTGAAGTACAAGGCATGGCAAACTATTTCCTTTTGTTGGCATGGTAACAGAAATAATAATAGGACACACTACAAAAAATATTTCATGTAGTGTACAGTAAATGTACAGTAAATGGTTCACTCCTAAAGTAACCAAAATACCTGTGAATAACATTATACAGGAGTGTACAGTATAAAACAATCTGAAAGCATTAAATTAGTGAAATCGTAATATGTAACATAGATTTTTAACGTATGTAATGTAGGGAGAATAGATTTTGAACGGTTTTGAACATTTGTAAATTAAAGGTCATAATGTTGACAAGATGGCTGGTGTAATTCACAAGCTGTAGCACCACAGTTGCATGTAGAAATAGTCTGTGAAACACTGGAGGTGGAGGGGAACTTAACCAACCTGCTGTTTGTAAGCTGAGTTTTGGAAAATCACATAAAAAAAATATAAAAGCACTGTATCAAACATCCAATACACTTCAAAATAAAGTTTGTTGTTTTTCTTGAAACACACCTGCAATCCACTCACAACTGACACACATTCTTCAACACATCCCACCAGTTAAGAACCACTAATTTCCATTGCTTCAAATTCACTGTCATCTGAACTCTCATAATAAAATTCTTCATGGTCCTCCAGTATCTCTTCAGGCCCATCCTCCAGCAGAGAAGCCACATTTGGTCCGAAAGCCTGGCTGTAACTTGAGCATATGATTTGAAACTCCTCCTCCACATCTGCAAGCCTTTTCTGAAGAAGACACAGTAGTCCGCGATGACCTTCTTCACTTATACTACCTAGAAGAAAAAATTAAAGCAAGGCATGTCAGTACTTCCATTGAGTTAGTATTGTTGAACTAATCATCAGCTGACTTTACTGAAGAACTACAGACCATTTTAAGATCCAGCCACAAGGAATCCACAGTATAAAAAGTGGATACACAGTGGATCTCAAAGTGAGTGTGGTTTTATTGTCATATTTGCTATTCTCTGATCATTCAGTTGATCCATGACTTTTTAATCACTAAAGGACAAAGGAAAGTAATTTGATAAACTAATACAAATCCTGAAACTAACATGTGCTTTATAGAGACTTTTGTAGCCCTAATTATAAAAAACAATTCCAAGTCTCTAGGCCCAGCCATTTAGCGTTTTTTTTTATATTTGTTTTACTTTTTTGGCCACCATTTTTTCTCTTTTTGTCAAATTCTGACCCAGAAAAATGTAAATAAAAATACACATTAATCAAATTATTACGTTCACAAAAAGGATATATAACAGTGGTTGGGTACGAACCCAGTATCCCCAAAAGCTTCACACAGCAAGAAGGTATAACAAAAGTTAATTTCTTACCACTGTTTCTGCCAGAAGACATTTCTGATGTCATTGTCCTGATGTTCCCAGCCAGCTTTCTGAGGTAGGTGCAGTGCTGTCTCATCTCCCTCATCACAATGATACTTTCCTCTTCAAGCCGCACTTTTGACATGTACGCATCAAAAATCTTCTTCTTGGTAAGGATGTTGCTGGATTCTGAAATCACATAAATAAAATCTCTACAATACAAATTTGACCTGTACATTCTAAACAGCAGGCAAAACAGAAGTAGCGTATACCTCCCAAAACCTGGTGTCAGGTGCAAAAATAAAAAAAAATTGGCTTATTATGGTATAAAACGTTAGAAAGACACCCACACACTACAGATTCTCTCCCTTGTTCTTTATTTCAAGAACTCCTACTCAGCGGATTAAGAGCTTTAAATACCTCAGCCCAGGGCTGTAGTCTCGAGACCGTTTTTTTATGGTCTCGGACTTGTCTCGGACTCGCTGTTATCCGGACTCGGACTTGTCTCGGTCTCGGCCACTGGTCTTGCCAAATATGGTTTTGGTCTCGACCGAGTCCAGGTGTCTTTATTATGTTCCCAGTAAGCACACATTTTAAACTTTTTTCATTTTCATTTTTCCATTTCACCCGTCCGAATTTAATTAAAATATTATTTTTCGTCACATCATCCGCCCGAACGACCCATCACTACCAATAACCAATCACAAAAACAAAAAAAACAAAACAAAAAAACTAATAACCAATCACACACTAGATTATCTTCGCACGGTACGCTCTGCATCTGCGTGCGCGTGCCCTGCTAACGTTCATTTTCATGCACAAACAAAATGTCCGCCAATTCTGCCATCATTAAATTTGCTTATAGAAATCACCAGGAATTTCTCAGCGCTGCACTTAAAAACACAGAGCAGACTGCAAATTCTGCAAAGCAACAATTTCGGAAACCTGTGGGACAACGTCAAACTTCGTCAGACACCTGCAGAGGAATCATACATCGCGGTAAGTTAACTGCAGAGCTGGAGCTGCTAATCCTTGACTATGTGTTAACGTTAACATTGGCTAACATAGCATAACATGTTAACGTTTTCTGCTATGTTAACATCTGTTAACATAGCAGAAGATAAAGGTAATGTTCTTGGACATAATTTTATAATATGCTCTCCTCTCTTATATTTCTCAAGTGTAACAAAACACTTTTGTAAATCTGAATAGTTTTACTTACCTCACCTGCAGACAGAATGCTACACTCTAAAAGTTGATAATTTACTCAGATTTTTCTTGTTTTTCTTGTTATAGTTCATGTTAAAAACGCTTTTGAAGAATACACTTAGTTCCATAGTTGTACAAATGCTTGTACTGTTAAGTTTACTGTGAAAAAATTATTCTTATGAATTTCTGAAATACCTGATGAATTTATTTTAAAATTTTGCAGTTTGTCCTCAAATAAAAATAGCATATGTTAAATTACACTGTGTTCATTGTTGTTCTACAACCAAACTTGAATGTTTTCTGAAAATACAATGTCTTTCCTATTAACCCAGTGACCAGTATTACAGAGTGTACCCCCTCTGTAATACTGGTCACTTCTTTTCTACACTACTGTACATCTGCAGTGAAGCGATATTGTAATTTAGTTGCTTAAATGCTCAGTACTAGTACCTAGCATTGGTAACAGAAGTGGGTTGGTGTTTGTATATCAGTTCTAACACTGCTATTATGAGGTATCACTATATATCATCATTCTGTTTTCTTTAGATTAATAGATTATATGATATCAAGGGGAATGTCTATACTTAAAAATCCTGGGTGTTGTGACACTGTTTTTGCTTTTAGATCAACAAACAATAACCCCAAGTCTTGATAATGTCATGCATAAGACTTTTTTTTTCTGTCCTGGACTCGGTCTTGACTCGGACTCAAACTTTTTTGGACTCGGTCTTGTCTTGGACTCGAACCTCTCTGGACTCGGTCTTGACTTGGACTCGACTAGTCCTGGTCTTGGACTTGTCTTGGACTCGACAAAGGTGGTCTTGACGACAGCCCTGCCTCAGCCATCTCACAAGTAATGTAGGCCTGATGAAGACCTCGTGGTCAAAATGACTTGTCCTAATAAAGAATAAGTGAGTAAATCCTTAGTGTAGCAGTCAGCAAGATAAATTGCTAATTTAAAATAGATATAAATACATTTTTATAATTTGATTATTTGAAAGTGCAGACCCAAACATCAACAGATACAGGACAATATGAATATTTTCTCTCAAAACATCGCTGTACAAAAACTGTAGAAAAAAAACTGAAAAATTATTCTGATAAATTGTGTGACGTATGTTTACAGTAGCAAATACAGCATATTAGTTTGCTTAATCGTGCACACACACACACACACACACACACACGCACAAATAGCCTTAGAGACAAATGGTTACATACCACTGCTGTGCACTTCCCATGGCCATATTAGACTGTCTGCCCCACTGTCTCCACCCCCCACGCTGACCACCTTCTCCTCAGCGATGCGCTCCTCATCTGGCACCTGCTCATTGTAGAGCTTGATTGCTTGCAAACGTTTTCTCTTCTCTTCATACAATTTCCTTCGACGCAAATGTTGAATTTTTGTTGCTGTCTATAAAAATTACGAAACACAAAAAAACACAATGCACAAGCATGTTTATGCAGATATCAGAAATTAATATGAAACAGTAATACTTAGAACTAACTTAGGAATTAATATATCTAAATGTAAACAAAAAACTGAATAACTTAAAATGCATAATTGGCTTAATATCTGTAAAATTAAGAGGAAGACACCTTAAAATTAAGGAAAATTTGTTAATTCCACAAAAATCCAGATGATACATCTGCAAGTCATAAAAATAACAAATATATTAGATGAGTTGTCAACATACCAGTCTGTTTATAAAGGCTGGCTTTTTTTTTTTTTTTGATGAACACCAAGAAACATTTGTTCAATTGATTTCTGAAGGTTATGTTGTTCATCACATCTGGTACCTAGCGAATCTTAAAGCAACAATAATACAAGTAAATGATTATGATGTATTTTAGGCTCTACCTTAAAAGAGTTTCAATACCAATTTTAAGATAATTTAGAACTCCATATCAGTGTTTACAGTCTCAGTGGAGTTCACAAGCCCACAAGTTTATAGCAAGCAAAACAGGATGACAAGTCCTTACTTACTGTACCCTCTGTAGCCCACTGTCTGACATCATGTACCCACTGAAGCACAGTGTTCTGAGGACACCCTAGTTCACTTCTCAAATCCTCAAGTCTCTGAGACTCAGCAGCAGCCTTTTTTAAAATCTGGTGTAAAAAATAAAAGATGAACCAGGTTTTTAACTTTGCAATCTTAAAAACTGAAAAAAATTATGAAAAGCTTTGTATTCATAACTTAAGGCATAGCATCATACCTTGATGTATCTGCTGGATAATGCAAGATGAAGGCCTTCCCGCTTCCGTCGGTTCCACCCCATAGCATGGATCGTTAGCATGTCATTCCTGGCTTTTAACAACAGAATTATGTGATGGAGAGTAGTCCTATTAAAGCTCATGGTATTTCAGTTCATCCACACATTGACCATTGAGTTTTAATTCAAGAGAGATGTAATGCAGTTTTATTAATGCAATCTCCTTAATGTATGTAATTTATGCAATATCCGACAAAGTTTTAGACAAAGAATAAAAATAATAAAAAGAAGAAAGAATAAAAGAAAGGTTTTCTAAAATAATATAAATAACCAACTATTACCAGATTTTGTCATGTATTTGGTTGTGAGGGCACAACGAGACAGGTAGCTGTTTACCATTTCAACCTCCTCCCGAGCAGTTGTGCCAGCACCTTCCTGATTCTCGCCACTCCAGATTATTATAGATATATTTAATCATTATACCAGTAATAAAAACAATTTTTATATAATTTCAAATGGTATGATTAAGAATTTGAAGTATGTCACACTTGGTTGAATGAGCCTTGGCAATCATGACAGAAAGGAATGGTCTCATCTGCAGTAAAGGTCTGAGTTCCAACATGGATACTGCCAGCTTCTCTAGGTAGGGCCAATACTTGCATGCAATATCCGTGCAATAGAACTGTCCATTTGTGGCTGCTTGGAGCTCCTTCTGCAGGTACAGTGGATAGGGGAATATTTCCCCTCTGTACATGTTAAGAGCCTTGAGTAGTATTCCGTGTCTACAGACAACCACCTCAAGCTCCTCTTCATCCAGTTTCACGTGCAGCAGACCACTGACTGGCTCCACAGATCTCTCTGCCAGCAGTCTGCATGACAAAATAATTCTGGTTAAAATTAAAAGTTGTGATTTTTTTCTAACTAGTTAGTTCCTGTATCAGGATTACAGGTTACATCACACAAATTCACACCATCACTGTAATCCTTTGAGACATTGAAGATTTACTTTCAGACTACTAATAAAGGTTTTGTCAGAGCTCAGGGAGTGACAGAAAGTGCATCCTCCCCTTTCTCTACTCCAGCTACACAAGCTATATGAAAGGCAGGGTAACAAACTGCATGCACAGTCACTATCTATTACATAGACCTGCTATTATAAAATGAATGACCAAGTTACTAAACTAATGACTTTGGGTGCCACCCCATATACCATGTATCTAATTTCAAACCTCAACACAAGATTGGTTGGAAGACCGCAACATATTGCTTGTAATGTCCGTAACAAACTAAGATACTAGTCTGTATTATACAAGCATACACTAAGTGGTCTTGAGGGATACATTAACTATTTAATAAAGCAACAATCACACTTTTATAAAAATCAGACATTATATATTTTAATAACACTTTTCATTTTACTCCTGATCTCATCAACAAAATGGTGTACATAAGTGTCCTTGGCAATGAAGGTACCATCAAAATATGGTTCTTCTGACCTTAATAGATTAAGAAAAAGATTATGAGTGTTAGACATTATTTTTCTGTTAATTTTAGAGTTTAAAGTAAAATACAAGTGTGAAATAACTAACCCTTTTGACTGACGAAATTGGTATAGTTTTCTGTTGCCATCTGCACAAAGAGCAAGGGTGTTGGGTGAACATGCCGGGCAGGTGAAGTGCTCTACACTCGTCATTTTCTCACACTGGTACTGGCAGAATGTGTATTCCATAAAGCTTTTTTTGGAATACATCTCCATGTATTTTCCCAGCCTGTATGTTTGATTAGTGAAGAAAAAAAACGAAATAGCTACATTAATATTATTCCATCTATACTTAAGGACAACTTTGATCCACACTGATCTTACCCTTCCAAAGTGAAAAGTCCTCTTCTCCAACATCTGCAAAAAACCTTGTCTTGATAAACTGGGTGCAATAGTTTTCATTTCTTCAAATGTCCTAAAGACATCCACTGAAAACAGCGTGTCAGCATTCACAGATGCTGGCCAGTACCAACTTCTTATTAGGTCTCTCATGTCAGGTGACCACTGTGCCAGACATACTTTGCACAACAAATTTGGCAAATGCAAATCATACCGGCCTAAAATTAAAATATAGAACAATATTTGGTTATACTTTAACACACAAAAGAACAAGAATTAATTAAAATATAAAACCATAGGTTCTTACCATTTATGCAAACCAAAATGATTGCTCTGCCAGCTGATTCAGTGGTGTTTACAGGGTCACAAGTACATAAATGGACAGGTCTCACTGTAGGCAATACACGCACTGAAAAGAAAATTAGTGAGAAAGCATAAAAAATGTCCAATTATGATTGTATTTTAAATAAAAGTAAGAAAAAAAAATTCACCACTTCACCAAAAAGGTTCAGAACTTGATTGACCAGTGTATATTTCCCATCTTTTTTTTTACACAGCACTCTGTTGGATCAATGGGCTTGTAAATTCCCTCAATGCAGGACTCCCTGTTATGAAGGGTGAGTTTTTTGTGTATGTGTATGTCACAATCCATACACAGCCATTCTTCTGGCAAACAGTCTTTGCAGCGAATGATGGCAGGAGTTGTGCAGTGCCTGCAGTCCTTTTCTGGAACCAAACTGCAGGACAGCAAGCAGTTAATGTGATGGGACCTTGCTTTCTGCCACTCCTCTTGGTCTACAGATTGGTGCAAGGACCAAGATTTGGATGTTGATGGATTCTTGTTTGTGCCTTGAACATTTGCTGAGGTCAGAATGTCCTGCAATTGATGCATCTCACTCTCTGTAAAACAGAAACAACAACAACAAAACTAATAATTCCTTTCAGGCTTATTGCTAAGTTGCTTAATTAAAGTAAGATGACATCTTACCAAATAAATGTTCAGAGCCGTTTGATTGGGTAACTGTGGGGACCTCCGTAGCTGACTCAAAAGTAGTAGCATCCTCACTGCCAACTACAGATACTACTAAAAATTTAGTTAGAAATTAAAGAGATAACATTTTTTTGTCTCATTAACATAATACAGCAGGGGATCTCAAGTCTGGCTCCAAGTTTAGCTCCAACCTTGATCAAATTCACCTGCATTTACCTCTCTAGTAATCCTGAAAACCTTGTTTATCTTATTCAGGTGTGTTTGATCATGTTTGGAGCTAAAAGACCAGAGATGAGAAACCCAGTAATACAGTGTTGGTATAGTGACTTAAGTCTATAATACACGTGGCTATTTAGCATTTATAACAATTTCATTGCTCTCTTAAAGTTTTTTCCCCCTCATAATGTGCAAATAATCTGGAAATGTTAGCAGCATTTAATTTACTACCACAAAAGTGAGAGAAAATTTACAGTAGTGGAATATTCTTACTGCATGTTTAATGGATCAATAAAGTGAAATGGAGGTTATTCTTCAATCCACTTAACAGAAGAACATGAGAACAATGGGGAACAAAATCCTTGCATCAAATTTTGTATGAACATACCCCACATGAAAAAAAAATACTTATTAATTTATAGTTAATACTACTATACTATATTAATTTATAGTAAATAATAATTTTTGAACCATACTAAAGTTTTTTTGAACCATGATATATATATGTAGTATTTAAATGATAAACTTATTAAAAAGAACATCCTTTTGAGTTAAAAAGCTTAAATCTATATACAATAGGCGCAGATACACTCTGTTAAGAAAGATTGGGTGGTAGGGGTAATCACAAATAATCTCAGAAGACATGGCCCACCTGTAGCTGAAGCTCGTTTTTGTGTCTCTCCACTTCTGCTTCTTTTAAGCAGTGGGCGTCCTTCAGCATCTTTCTCCACCCATCGGACATGCAATTTATTACAGGCGGATGTTGCTTTGCCCTTGGCTTCCTTTGCCTTGCATGACAGAAAGAGAGCATTGTATGATAACCCTGAAATTATGTGCTCTAATTCCCACTATTTAATAGTACCACCAAAACTGCAAGATCACTGTCTCAATAAATATACTCACCTTTTTTTGAGCAAGAAGCATGTCTGCGAGGAAAATAGCATCCTCTGCTTTCCCTCTGTTTTGGCAGACATTTCAACAATCCTATATTGCAAAGGAAGATAAAAAAATGGATAGACAAAAAGGAGGATTGTGGACGAGGTGTAGGGAGGCTATAGGGAAAGTCAGGAAAAACAAAAAGGCAGGCTGAAAGAGAGTAAGGTGAAAGAAAAGAACCATAGGACAGTGAAGTTTTGAGAGAGAGAGGGGTGGGGGTGCATTACAAGTAGTATAGAAGGAGCTCTTAAAAGAGCTGTTGGTTTTCTTGCAAATGGATTCACTAGGTGAAGGTAACACAAGGGAAAAGGTGGTTTGTAAGAACAGGAGCTGTAGGACAAAGGGAAACATAAACAGTTAACTCTCTTGCAGCAAGGCTTCCTGGATTAGTCACATGCAAAACTGCAACAAAATAAAGAAGGTAATTGTGATGCTGTTATTGCATAATGAATATTTAGCATGCAAACTGTATAAATGGAACAGTTGATCTGAAATTCATAGAAATGACTGACATAAATCGTTTAGCCTATAGAATAATTATCTAATTACTGCAAGCTTATGACACTTATAAATAGGACTGCATACCAGAACAGAAAATACACTGGACGCAGAGAAAGGATGTAAATTTAATGCAAGTGCGCATAACATATCAAGCAGCAGGGAAAATGCGCTGGGCAAATAAAAAAACTACTATATAGGATTTCGATTACAGGGCAAAAAAAATAAAAATAATAAAAATATAATAAATAAATAAATAAATAAATAAATAAATAAATAAATAAATAAATAAATAAATAAATAAATAAAATGTGATTATTCATTCACTGAATATGCTTTATGAACAGCGCTAAAAACCGGCAGTGCAAAATAGGTTACTATTTTATTTAATTAGAACACCATAATACTAATAATACTATAATTATTGTTTATTTATTTTGTGTTATTAAAGCAAAAAAAAAGCAAAAAGCTTTAACGTTACAGTCCACACAGGCAAATATGACGTTTGCAAGACGCTAGTTAATTCAGGATTTATTAAATGACTGCACTCTAAGAAAGAAATATATGGCTTAAAATATGACACAGCCAGGCCGTGACTGGCTGGTTCTGAGGTTGCGTCCAGGCACTGACCTGTCTGTAGCCTAATATGGTGATGCTATATTGCTAAAATTACAATAAAGACCTAATATCAACGCAACAATCATACATTTACCTTGCGCGGGAATTTTTTGAGAATGCACTAAATCGCTTATATTTGGTCCGTAGAGTTGTTGGCTTTGAGAAAATTATCGCCCCTGCTGGTATTCTATTGGTAACTTCACCTTCATACATGCATGTAACTTTCACGCCTAGAGGAGGCAAAGCGTGACACTTACACGCATCCTCGAGTGGACCAGCGTGACTGCTACACGCTTTGGCGTGATACCGGGTTGTACATATATATATATGATCACATTTGTGCAAGAGAACAGACCTTTACTTCGGTAATTTAAAGTCCCCTCAATGCATTTCCATATGACCTGAACCATTATATAAATAAAAGCTAGTAATCCTGAAGCAAATGTTGATGTTCTTACTGATATACATGCTCATTGATATCTACTTAAATTATTGCATGCACTTTGTTGAATTTAGCTTGCATACTCTGAGTACCTCACAACATCATTTTAACACATTTTTTTTATGAAATTATGTAACTATCCAAACATTCTACCGGTAGGCCTATACAAAAAAAAAAAAAAAAGAGGAAGAGGAAGAAGAATATTATGATGATTACTATTATTACTATTATTATTACATTGTATGCATTTTTATGATTTATCTATCAACAGCCCTAACTGTGACAAACCAGCTGCCAGTTTTATTCCCAATAGTTGAGAGCCGCATCACAACACCATGATATAAAAAATGTAACAGACAGACTCTCAGCCTCATTAATGAACTGGGCCAAACAGAACAAATCAGAAAAGAAATTCAATCCATCCCATGAATCCCTCTTGTACTGTTTTTAAATTCAAGAAGAACAGTGCATTAACAGATATAGACAGACCGATAGATAGACCTATTGATGTAATAATTGATAGACCATCAGAGAAATCGGTTGACAGACCGATCGACAGAACAACTAATAGACCAATCGCTAGAACGAGCCATAGGCCAATCGATAGAACAACTAATAGATTGATGGACAGACTGATTGATATAATGATGGTTGATATACAATACATAGAATGAATGATCGAATGATGGATAGGTTGATTAATTTAGGTAGGAAAATGGCAAACGGAAATCCCCAAAATAGCATTTTAGCTTAACTGGTTAAACAACATAGAGAATGATTTATTGAGCGACTGAAAGACAGATTCAAAGAATGAAAAATAGAATAAATGAAAGAATCAATTGATAGAATGACCAATTTAATGACTAATAGATTAATAGATTGATGGTTGGTAGAAAGATATAATGCTTTATAGAATGACTGATAGAACAGCTGATAGAAAGACAGATAGAATGATTAATAGACCAATGAATAAAATAATTGATAGAACAACAGAGTGTCAAATGATAGCTCAATTGATAAAACTTATGTTAATGTAAATTAATGTAATTAATTGTATCTCCCTCATTCTCCATAGTACAATATTATAAATGTCTGCCAAACATAGCTATTGTACACGGAGTCTTGGCCAAAATCCCAGCAAAGCCAGTAATAATCTGTCATCTGATGGAGTTGCCCCCACAGACAAGGGCTCTTAATCCAGACAGATCAATAGCACACTTAGGCAGGGCTCCCTGCTCCCTCTGTGCCCACGTCTGTTCACTGTCAGCTGGGCTACACGAGTGCCGTCGCCTACAGGCTTAAATGCCTGGATGTCCCCAAGGGCGTCAGCAGGTTAATGATTGTGATGAACAAGGCCCACAGGGGTCAGCATCTGACTTGGAGATGTAAGAGGGTCTGGAGGATGTGTTGCATCCGGACCAAACGAGTGCAAAAGTCTAATAGCGCTTTCATGGATACAGACGAGCCAATTATCTGCTGGGCCTTGATCGCACGACTGCCTGTGCTGTTGGACACAGCCTGTCAAAACACATGGAGCAGGCTCTTCCTCTGCATGTAAGCGTGTGTGCAAGAGTAAGAAAGATGATTTTTTTTCTACCTTTCTGTGGTTCATTGGCCACTGACAAGGAGACTAGAAGCAGAAGTTTTAGCAGTTTCACATGTGGGTCAAACCTCTCCAGTTGTTAATTAATGAAATCCTTATTACATCCCTGTAAAGTGTAAGATGTGATAATAAAGGTAAACTTGTCCACTAGATACTTTTAGACACATAAGTCCATTTTATCCCCCTGTGACCCTCATTTGGGAGTCACATTTCTGATCTTCATGGTATGATCTTCATATAGACCATAGCCTATAGATTCTTAACCAGAGGTGGGTAGTAACGAGTTACATTTACTTTGTTACATTTACTTGAGTAATGTTTTGGGGTAACGAATACTTTTCGGAGTATATTTAAAGATGGGTACTTTATACTCTTACTTGAGTAAATTTTGGGGGGAAAATCTGTACTTTTACTTCGTTACTGTGGGCGACGCTCCTCTCGTTACTTTATCTTAATGCAATAAATGTTATAAATGCTTCAGTTTGTTCCAAACGCGCCGTCTACTTTTCTCTGGGCAATGAGCGATGCCCATTTGCGAATGATTCATTCTTTTGAGTCAATACTGTTCAAAGGCTTGATCAAACCAATTGGCAAACGAGTGAATTGGTTCATGAATCAGTTTGAATGAGTCGTTCAGTTCCCTGCCGCACGCGCTGAACATCTGAAGTGGTTCACTCGAAGTTGTAACGTTTAAGAACAGAAAGAGCGTTGAAAACGTGGCTGGAACTGCACTGAATTGAAATCTGCAAAGGTTATTATTTGCTAGCGATGGAGATCCTTATTAGATGAACACCGCGTGTGCTGTCTACTGTTTAACAGGTAATAACTTGGGCTACATTCGATTACAGTACACGATACCACTGTGACATTAGTTTGTTGTACGTGTGTGGCTTATAACAGAGGGTAGTCAAGTTGAATGAAGCTTCCAAAAGACAAAAAATAGCCGATTAAGATTTTATTAATTTTAATATCACACTGGTGCAAGTCAGCTGCTAAATTCAGATCTGTGATCGCTTGCTGGCGCTGAGCCAGAGATAGATGCGTTTATACCGCGCTGCGCATTATAACAAATCACACATGATTCTTTTGAGCTTATTAAAGCATTGGCCAATCAGAGGTGTTCAGATGAGTCATCGCTAAAATGCCGGTGCTTCCTTCACTCGCTCACTGACTGAATACCTCTTTCTGGCGAATTCTCTCGTCAGAAACAACAAAGTGCAGATGTGTGTACGAATCTTTAATTAAGATATTGATTTCACAGTGTTAACAGTTTCAGTGATTTTAATGGGAGTTTCTGAGAGTGATTGAAATCTAGACTGTCAGTGAAAATTATCTTTAATAATGTAAATGTTATTTGCTCTCTTTCTGAACAATGAAAGATTGATTAGTAGCAATATTTAAATCACATTAACTTTCAATGTTAAATTCACATTTAATATAAAGTCAGTCGTATTAAAAATATGTTATGGCATGACACCTATATCTGTTACTTAAGTAAACAGACAAGCTTTTATAATAAATTACATAAATTGGAGTAAAGGATGATGAAATATATACATTTATACACACACACATACATTACATACATTTTATCTATATATCTAAATAAAAATAGGCTCAGTATATATGACCCAAAGTAACTAGTAACTAACTACTTGAGTAGATTTTTTATCCGATACTCTTTTACTCTTACTCAAGTAACTATTCAAGACTAGTACTTTTACTTTTACTTGAGTAAATATTTCTAGAAGTACTTTTACTTTTACTTGAGTACAGTTTTTGGGTACTCTACCCACCTCTGTATATAACAATATATAAAAGGCCTTTAAATTCTCTAATTGTTTTTTAGACATAAATACTTATTTTTATTAAGTTGTGGGATTAGCTATATATTTAGACTTTCTCAAGATTAACATTTTGTAAAGATTATCACTCATTCTAAATGTGTTTCTTTCAGTCCAACCTTCGCCAGATTGTTTGATGTAAAATGTAATTCATTTACTTGCCATCATGTCACTCCAAACTCATGACTTTTTCCAGTGGAACACAAAATGAGTTATTCAAAATGTCAGAGCTGCAGATTTAAAACAGCTTTGGAAATGCATGCAAATCACCGGCTGTCAAGATTTATTGGTTTATTAATAAGTAAACATTAAAGTAGCATTTGTACCTAGATCACCTTTTATGTTATACCAAAACTATTAGACAATCCTATCTTTAACGACCCACCAAGACATGCAGTCTACAAGACCCCTGGAGATGTTCAGTGGTATCTGGCTCTAAGACGTGAGTTACGGATTCTTCAAGTCCTGTAGGCTGCAATGTAAAGCCACCAAGGATTAAACTTGTTGGTCGATCACTTCCCACAGATGCTCAGTTAGATTGAGATCTGGGAGAATTTGGTGGCCAGGGCAACACTTTGAACTCTAAACAATGATCCTCAAACCATCACTGAACAACTTGGGCTGTGTGGTAGGAAGCATTATTGTGCTAAAAGAGATTACTTGCACCAGGGAACACTACTGTTCTGAAGGGATGTGCAAAATTTAAGTCCAGATGAATGGCTGAACCCAGGGTTTCCCAGCAGAACATTGCTTGAACTGGCTTGTTGTTGTGCCAAAATGCATCCTGGTGCCATCACTACCCTTAGGTAAATGATGCACATGTACACAGCCGCCCATGTGACGTAGAATAAAAAAATGGGACTCATTGGATCAGGCAATCTTCTTCCAAGGTCTAGTTCTGAGATTCATGCGCCCAATGTAGGTGCTTTTGACAGTGGACAGGGATCATTTTAGGCACTCTGAGCTATGTATCCCCAAATGCAGCAGATCATCATTAATTGTGTGTGCATTGTGCCACAGTAAACCTTCTGTTGGCTCAGACCACACTAGATAGCCTTCATTGCACTTATACATTGATGAGCTTCAGTCCCCAACACCTTGTGTCTGGTTTGTCCCTCCTCTGACCATTTTTTGGTAAACTCTACCCATTTCTCCTTCATCCAACACATTGATTAGGAGAGCTGATTGTTTGCTTACCATCTAATCTACCCAGATTTTAGAATGTGGCCAAGTTAGGAGATGATCAGTGATACTTTCGTTTTTTATGTCTGGTCACTGGTAATTTTTTTGCTCATCAGTGTTTATAAAACTATTTTAGAACTCATCAGTGTGTTGATCCTGTCTGTTTACTGTAAGTGTCTTTACTAACAAACAAACAAAAATATATCCATGCAAGAACGAATGGTTCATAGAATGCATTCCAATGAATACTAATGAGATCATATTGGAGAGACAGGGTAAGTTGATTTTCAAAGCAGCCTAAGACAATGGTAGCTTCAGACATTCTCATCAGTGTGAGAGCAGACACACTGCCATGTGCCTTAGAAGGACAGGGTGAAGTGATCTGGAACAGCTTCCAAACACCAGTGGGATCATGTCTGTGAGTACACACACACGTGTGTGTGTGTGTGTGTGTGTGTGTTTATGTTTTAATTGTCAGAATGGCTAGCAATTGTTTAAATGTCAAAAGGTGAAATGCTGATGCATGATTTGTAGTCTAACATCATATCTTTGGTTTTTCTGATGTAGTAAACTTGCTCATTAGTGCACTTGGGACTGCTTCCACTTGTGATGCAAAGAGGTTGTGTATGAGTTCCGTAAAACACAAGTCCCAATACAATAGCTCAAAGACTTGTAAAAGCAAGCTAAAAGAATTATAGCAGGATTCCAAAGAACCTTTCAGTAAAAAGTTCTTGAACACTTTTTCCCTATCTATGCGAATAAATAACTTTCATTTTAAGTCGAAGACTGCATCCTGAAAACATAACACAAATAAATAATGGATAGAACAATGCATTTTGAATCAATGCTTATTAGTATTGAATGAAATAAAAGATTATTTGGAATCATTACGTCTCGCCTTGTCCACTCATTGAGATTCCCCTGTTGGAAGTGCAGTTGTCAGTGAGATTAGCATACAACCATGTTATACTTGCCAGAACAGATCATCTGTCTACCCTACTCTTCCTCCTCCCATCTGTCCTTTCATCTGTTTTTACTCTCAACTTGCCTCCTTCACCAATCCCCTGTTTCATTTCAACAATAGATGCAGTCATCTTCCCTCATTCCTCTCCTCCCTAACCTTGGCCCTTCTCTGTAATAATGTGAGTAGGAGGTTTGTGTTGAGTACTGTATTTACCAGCGACAGGCTGCCATTGCTAGCCAGCTAGCGAGGCTGCACAGGGCACTTCATCTGTTCCCTGTAATTAGTTGTGATGTATGTTGTGTTCTGTTTGGGGTCACAGCAAACCCCTAAAAATACAGCTAACTACAAAACTGAGCTAAAATCGCTGCTTTTGGTAGCATGAGTGTGGCAGAGAGGTTTTTTGTTTGTGAGGGAACTTTATTGTTCTGTGCTCTAAGTGGATTTGATTTTGTCACACAGGGATTAGGGTTAGAGTCGATTCCTCTCATAGTTAATGCAGTTTTTTTGTGTGTATTTTCTTCTGAAAAAATGAAGCTTCTTTGAAAAAACAAACCACTCTGTTGCAACTGTGTACTAATGAATTTTGTGAAAGGAAAATGTCATGGTTACGTATTTAACCCTCATTCCCTGAAGGAGCAAACGGAGACATCATGTCAGTAACCGACAAATTTAGATCTTGCTTCGAGAGACCATTCTATTTCAAGTGTAAATTTAAATGAGCCAATGCACACTGGCATGCAATTATTGCATCCAGCTGCAGCTGATCACAGCGTGAGCATAAAGGCAGCAGGTGCAATGCATACAATGTTTTTGCTGAGGAGCCGAAACTATGACCCTGCCATTCAGGGATGGTACAGCAGCCGTGGCGAAAGGATGTGGCCGATGAATTGGGATCCTCTACCAAAGCACCATGGATGCTGCCCCTTCCAGTGCCCTGTGCAGGCTGCCTGTGCCCCTTTTTGGTGTAGACTGGGGCTTGCAACAAGACCACTCACTGTTGTCGTAGCACTACCCACTCAGTGAGATTGGATAACACTGGGAAAATGTATCCGTTCCACTTGGAACAGGGATGCTGAGTAAAACCCATCCTTCCCGAAGGAGATCTCGTGTGCTAAATACGCATATGAACATCCGTTTAGGTGTGTATGGAAAATTGGAGGTAATTGTAGCCCTCTTGAAAATGGCAGAAAACTGTCGGGGACACACAGGCTCTGAAGATATACTGTACTGTTGACTTTACACATGGGGGAGCTCGACAGGGTCTACAGTATTGACACTCTGGAGTAGTTTCAGCAAGCCATCACTAACCCGGGCTTCTCAGTGCCATCTACCCATTTGTGGTTAGAACACAGGAGGATACTGGCTTCACACAAAGGCTATCAAATCTAGCGAACATGTTGGGGGTCACCCAGCCAGCAGCTCTATAAATATCTGTCACAGAGGTGCCACGATCCAGCGCCCAGGAGGATGCAACACTCCTAGTAGAGTGAGCTTGCAACCTGAATAGGCAGGGTACACCCTGTTCCTGGTGAGCAAGGTGATGTCGTCCACAATACAGTGGGCCATCCTCTGCTTAGATATGGCCTTCCCCTTCTGCCGACCTCAGAGACTGACAGAGAGCTGGTCTGAGGTCCTAAAGCTGAAAGTGGGAACCCTTGATACATAGCCAGGCCGGTGCTTCAGGATTACCTGGGAGTCAGCCGGCCCAAACTCTAGACATGAATCGTTGTCTGAAAATGTGTGCAGCAGGTCCCCTGCTCTCTTGATGGAGGCAAGTCCAAGCAGGAGCAGAGTTTTCAATGAAAGACACTTTAAATGGACTGAGTGTAAAGGCTCAAATGGGCACTGCTGTAGTGTTTTAAGCACTAGAGAGAGGTCCCAAGAGGATGCCCGCATCCTCAACTCGCATGTGTCAGTGTATACGAATAGATTAAGTGAAATCTGTCGGGGACACACAGGCTCTGAGGATATACTGTACTGTTGACTTTACACATGGAGGAGCTCGACAATGTCTACAGTATTGACACTCTGGAGTAGTTTTAGCAAGCCATCACTAACCCGGGCTTCTCAGTGCCATCTTCCCATTTGTGGTTAGAACACAGGAGGATACTGGCTTCACACAAAGGCTATCGAATCTAGCGAACATGTTGGGGGTCACCCAGCCAGCAGCTCTATAAATATCTGTCACCGAGGTGCCATGATCCAGCGCCCAGGAGGATGCAAAACTCCTAGTAGAGTGAGCTTGCAACCTGAATAGGCAGGGTACACCCTGTTCCTGGTGAGCAAGGTGATGTCGTCCACAATACAGTGGGCCATCCTCTGCTTAGATATGGCCTTCCCCTTCTGCCGACCTCAGAGACAGACAGAGAGCTGGTCTGAGGTCCTAAAGCTGAAAGTGGGAACCCTTGATACATAGCCAGGCCGGTGCTTCAGGATTACCTGGGAGTCAGCCGGCCCAAACTCTAGACATGAATCGTTGTCTGAAAATGTGTGCAGCAGGTCCCCTACTCTCTTGATGGAGGCAAGTCCAAGCAGGAGCAGAGTTTTCAATGAAAGACACTTTAAATGGACTGAGTGTAAAGGCTCAAATGGGCACTGCTGTAGTGTTTTAAGCACTAGAGAGAGGTCCCAAGAGGATGCCCGCATCCTCAACACCCCTCAACTCGCATGTGTCAGTGTATACGAATAGATTAAGTGAAACGGGACAAATTTTATCTTGAAAAACTATATATCATCATAAAGATCTAAGCCTCAAGCATCGATGACAGATCACTGTTTTCAATAGAAAGCTCATAAAGACTGTATTTCCTATATTTGTGTAAGCAGTACACATCAAAACATGAAAAATGAAAATGCAGTACATACCAGATTCCTTGTAATAATGAGTCATAAACACATCCACAGCTGTAAATCCCAGTTTAGTTGTGGTAAGGGTCCACTGAATGACATCTCATTGAGCAAGTTTAGTCCAATGAAGCAATAACGTTGTAATATGTTGATAATTCCTTTGTTTACGTTTCAGTTCTCCGTGGACATAACTGTTTGTGTCTGTTATGGAATAACTCAAGCTAAGAAACTGCATCTTTGTAGTGAAAAAAACGGCATGGTTTTGACTTGTACAGTGTCACAAACAGAATGAGACGATCCACACAAAAAAAAAGTGAATGAAAGATGTGTGTGCTCTGACCACGGAGCGAAGAACACCTCGCGCCTCGGCCATGAAGACATTGCTGAAGTGGTCTCATATTCAATAGCCCTGGCTGCTGCCAGCTGGTGAAGAAGGAGGGTGAGTGAGGTCCAGTGTTGAGACGTCCGCAACTCTCCGTGCCCTCCTGGGACCCAGAGAAATAAAACAACTCTTTGGTCAAGGCCGCAGCGGTGTAAAGAGAAAAAAAGATTTTTCTCCACCCGGCCCTCCTCTGGGGGAAGGAGTGGTGTATTCACCATCTCCTGAAGAGCAGATACCTCCATCTCTGGGTCGCCTGTCTCAGGACCACTTGCACTTCCGCTTGCCTCCAGGTTTGATGGGGGCCTGGACATGTGGGCTGGCCAGTCTACACCCAGCTCCATGACATTACATGGCTGGAGGCTGCTGCACAGCAGCGGGGGCAGACGCAGGGGGCCGCCCTCGGTGCCAAGAACACTAGGGAACTGTGGCCTGTGGACAGGTGATAGGCAGCAGCTGCCTGCCAGGGCAGGATGTTTCCCATCACCTCTGTTTGCTTCTCAGAAGCCGAGAACTGCTGGGCAAAGCTTTTGACCGCATCACCGAAGAGGCCGGTCTGGTGCACAGGGGTGGTGAGAAACCATACCTTGTCGGTGTCCCTCAAGTCAGCAAGACACAGCCAGAGATGGCATTCCTAGACCCAGGGAACTTCGTCGTTTGCCACCACTGTGACCCTCAAACCGCCCGCGCTACTGCCGGAAGTAGTTCTAGCTTTAATAATATTATGATAATTTAAACACACTATGTTATTGCATACTGTTTTATAATGTACTACAGTACTGAAATATAAATATCTACCGCCTAACTACTATTTACACAATTATTATTAGTTCTGCTATGTATGTAAAGTCCATTAATTATTTAATGAGTTCAATTGGGCAATATAGGCAAGGCAAGGCAAGTTTATTTATATAGCACATTTCTTACACAATGGTAATTCAAAGTGCTTTACATAAAAGAAAGTAAAATAATCATTAAGAATAACATAGCATTGTTTACTAGTATGAATTCTTAATTAACAAGCCTTTGTAGAAAGAATGGTTAGTACATTTATTTGCGACATATTATTTGATGAAAATGTGTGTTTGTGTGTGTGTGTTTCACTCACTTTCTTGACAAGCGTGACTGATGCGCTGCAAGCAGAGAGCTGTATATCTAATTTCTGTTCGACTTAAGGGATCTTTAGAACATTTGCAGTACATTTCTAAGACAGATGCAAGTGCTGTTATGTACCAAAACTTCAAAACGGTTCAAATACGTAAATACATAAAAGTGCAGAGAGTAATGTAATGCATCTCCTGCGCCGTCGTTACTAAGCAATGGGGTAAACAGCTGCTGGCTTGATGACACAATTGAAGTGTCCGGTTCGGACACATATAAAATAATATGAATGCAGTCCAGCGGGGGAAGGGGAAGGCGGGAGCAATCAAACTCGGGTTCGGACCAGGCAATCGAACCAAGTGTGAAAGTAACCTAAGAAGATCCAGTTAAATAGAAAGATTCGTTCACAAACCGAACATCACTAGATGAGACAAAACCAATAAAACCCATTACAAATGAGGCATTTGTTGCATCCAGTTGGAACATAATTACTGATTATAATGACTTTTACTGTCTTTTTATGCGTTGCTTTGCATATCGCGCTGCGTAAACATAAAACCATGTCTGCATTTGTGATCCGAGAAACAACAAACAAGCCTACTCTACACTGCTCAAAACTCGTTTTTTAATCATCATTGGAAAATTATTTAAATATAAATAACGTATATACAAGCTGTAAGTCAGAAGTGCCAGATTGTCCTTGCAACATTTGAACTGCACAGCTTTATAGAAACAGCCGTTGTGCCACAGATGCATTGCAGGTTACTGGTTCAGGAAACATCTTCCATAAAATGTGCAGAGGTGGGTAGAGTATCCAAAAACTGTACTCAAGTAAAAGTAAAAGTACTTCTAGAAATATTTACTCAAGTAAAAGTAAAAGTACTAGTCTTGAATAGTTACTTGAGTAAGAGTAAAAGAGTATCGGATAAAAAATCTACTCAAGTAGTTAGTTACTAGTTACTTTGGGTCATATATACTGAGCCTATTTTTATTTAGATATATAGATAAAATGTATGTAATGTATGTGTGTGTGTATACATGTATATATTTCATCAGCCTTTACTCCAATTTATGTAATTTATCTTAAAACCCTGTCTGTTTACTTAAGTAACAGATATAGGTGTCATGCCATAACATATTTTTAATACGACTGACTTTATATTAAATGTGAATTTAACATTGAAAGTTAATGTGATATAAATATTGCTACTAATCTTTGATTGTTAAGAAAGAGAGCAAATAACATTTACATTATTAAAGATCATTTTCACTGACAGTCTAGATTTCAATCACTCTCAGAAACTCCCATTAAAATCACTGAAACTGTTAACACTGTGAAATCAATATCTTAATTAAAGATTCGTACACACATCTGCACTTTGTTGTTTCTGACGAGAGAATTAGCCAGAAAGAGTTCTCCAGTCAGTGAGCGAGTGAAGGAAGCACCGGCATTTTAGAGATGACTCATCGGAACACCTCTGGTTGGCCAATGCTTTAATAAGCTCAAAAGAAGCTTGTGTGATTAGTTATAATGCGCAGCGCTGTAAAAACACATCAATCTCTGGCTCAGCGCCAGCAAGCAATCACAGATCTGAATTTAGCAGCTGATGTTATGACTTGCTAAACGTACTTGCACCGGTGTGATTGTATTAAAATTAATAAAATCTTAATCGGCTATTTTTTGTCTTTTGAAAGCTGCATTCAACTTGACTCCCCTCTGTTTTAAGCCACATACGTATAACAAACTAATCTCACAGTGGTATCGTGTACTGTAATCGAATGTAGCCCAAGTTATTACCTGTTAAACAGTAGACAGCACACGCGGTGTTCATCTAATAAGGATCTCCATCGCAAGCAAATAATAACCTTTGCAGATTTGCTTTCAATTCAGTGCAGTTCCATAGAAACGTTTTCAACGCTGCTGATGTTCTTAAACGTTACAACTCCGAGTGAACCGCTTCAGACGCTCAGGGCGTGCGGCAGGGAACTGAACGAATCATTCAAACTGATTCATGAACCAATTCACTCGTTTGCCAATTGGTTTGATCAAGCCTTTGAACAGAATTGACTCAAAAGAATGAATCATTCGCGAATGGGCATCGCTCATTGCCCAGAGAAAAGTAGACGGCGCGTTTGGAATAAACTGAAGCATTTATAACATTTATTGCATTAAGATAAAGTAACGAGAGCAGCGTCGCCAACAGTAACGAAGTAAAAGTACAGATTTTTCCCCAAAAATTTACTCAAGTAAGAGTATAAAGTACCCATCTTTAAATATACTCCGAAAAGTATTAGTTACCCCCAAAAATAACTCAAGTAAATGTAACAAAGTAAATGTAACTCGTTACTACCCACCTCTGAAAATGTGCAGCACACATCTAAATATTTGGGTTGGACTGTTCTGGAACAGTTTTGAAATACAACTTAACCACTGATTTCTAGTGGGCCAAACAAGTAGTTTCGCTTTCACAACGAAACACACAGCAACTCCACGAATTGGCAGCGGCGACATCAGAGAGAAAACAAATTTAAGCCTTCTTTCTTTGCGTGAAAATTTTGATGTAGAAATGTGGGGTCAAGTTAGAATGAGCCGTTTTAGGGGGATGTGGTTGAATGTTAACTTTCATAAAGAATATCTTTAACACTTTCTATGAAGCCTGTATTTTTAATACATTACAAGTGTATTCTTAAGGCATTATAATTAATTCATAAGGCATTATAAAAAACCGTATAATATGTTGTATCACCTCATGAATATCCATACGAGCAGTTTTAATATATTATAATATTTACTTATTTGTGGTTATAGCTTTTAAGAGCATGATGATTTATAACACAATAAACATGTTGCATCAACTTTTACAATGGATTATATTCCTCATAGTTATAATGTATTATTAAGTCTCGTATCTTAACATTTTTCTGATGCTACTTTACTCAAAGCGGTCAAAGACCACTTATAAGTAGTAGTAATAATAATAATAATAATAGTAAAATTTTGCTATTTTACAGCCATAAGATTGGATATCAGATCAGATGAATGTGTAATATGACACATTTGCTTTCATATATTTTTATTGTAATATCAGTTTGATTATTTTGATGGTACCCTTTAGACAGCTGTTAAAGGGTTAGTTCGCCCAATTTGCAAAATTATGTAATTAATAACTTACCCTCAAGTTGTTCCAAACCCGTAAGACCTCCGTATATTTTTGGAACACAGTTTCCAATTGTTCCCAAACTAAAAACACTGTTTTTAGTTTTGGCAATCATACCGCCAGGAATGCAGGGCCAAAACTGGCCCAAAGAGTTTTGCCAAAAGCACACCAGAAAGCTGCCAGAAAAATGCCTTACCAAACGAGAGCCAGAAGACCCGAAATTGGCCCATATTCATAACATAATGTTGCCATTGAAAAGCCATATGTCTCCCGAGCACAGGCCACAACTCTGCCAGATTATATTAAAACAACTAATTTGGCCAATATTCAATATCTGCGCCCAACAGCAACCATGCAATTACAATAAAAATCAAACCAAGAAACCATAACTGCTGAAAAATAATGTTCCTCACAGGAACTCGAGCTGCGTCGAAACGCTTTTGGGGAACGTCCCTGACGAGACCGACTCTGAATATCGTGTGCAATCAGTCCATCGGAAAGGCGTGACGTCACGGGCGGGGTGACGTAGCGACCAGGAAGCTATAAAAGCACGTGCCGTGCAGCTGGCTTCAGCTTCGAATCTGTCAGCAAGCGCTCTGTGTGTGCATGTCAAAAGTCTGTCCTGTTGGTCCTATTTATTGTTGTCTATCCCTTAGCCATTAAAAGATCGCTAAAACAGCTCAATATGCCTAAGCAAAAGCAAAAGACCAAACATATGAAGGGCGATTCTGAGTCGGCTCTCGAGGGGGCCAACTGTCCGCATTGCGAGCGATTGCCAATGCGGACGCTTCGATCCTGGAGGGCTCTCTTTGAGGAGGGAGCCTTCACCAGCGTTCCTCGCCGAGGCAGAGCGGCTGCTGCACTCGTGGGGTTCGCAGGTGGATCTGTCAGAAGGAATGGAGACGGGCCAGTCCTTATCCCCTTCCTCATCTGCCAGATCCGGCACCCAAACCCTGGGTTCGGAAGCACGCTCGTCGGTTTCTTCCCCCCGGGGTGAGGGATCAGCTCTTCACCTCTCGTCCTCCGAGGAGGTCGATGTGGAGACTGTTGCTGAGGATTCGCCACCCCTGTCGCCCCAGTATGAGGAGCTTTTGGAGGTGGTCACGCGAGCAGTAGATAAATTAAAAATCGACTGGCCTGCTGAGAAACAAACTGAGCCGCAGAGAAGCAAATTAGACAAACGCTTTCTGCGGCCGAGGCAACCACCTCCACGTCGGAGCCTTCCGTATTTTCCCGATCTCCATGATGAGTTATCGAGATCGTGGAACCACCCGTATTCGACCCGCCTCTTTGGCCCCGATTCACTATATTATGGCAACATGATGGGGCTGGGAGAGCGTGGTTATAGAGCGATGCCACGGGTCGAACAGACGCTCGCGGGCTATCTGTCGCCCGGTTCGGCTTCGTCTCTAAAGGCTCCGACATTGCCCACTAAGCCGCTTCGAGTTACATCATTGCTAGTGGGCAAAGGTTATGTGGCAGCAGGTCAGGCTGGGGCGTGCCTTCATACTATGTCAGTCCTGCAAGCTTATCAGGCTGACCTGCTGAGAGATTTCGATGAGGGGGAGGGGATTAAGTCTGAAGATGTAGAAGAACTCAGAAAGACTGCTGATCTCTCCCTCCACGCCACTAAAGAGACCGCTCGCGCAATTGGGTGGTCTATGGCAGCCTTAGTGGCCGCGGAGAGGCATTTGTGGATGACCCTGTCAGAAATTAAAGAACGAGACAGGGTCTGCCTTCTGGACGCCCCGCTTCAAGCCTCGGGCCTGTTCGGCGACACAGTCAACACTGTCGTCGACAGGTTCCAGGAGGCACACAAGCAGGCGGCGGCATTCCAGAGTTTCCTCCCTCGTCGCTCTCGTGGTGCATCTGGGCGGGAGATGACCACGCCACATACCGGCTCCTCACACCGGGAAGCGCAAAAACAGAGCGTCGCCGCTCGTGCTCCCCCACGTCGGGTCGGGGGCTTCAAGGGCAAAAACCGATTTAAGATCTGTCATCGAAGCCCGGAAGTCCTCGACGAAAAGATCCTGACGCCAGGATCCACAGGGTAGCCCCTGCTGGGGTAGAGCGCGGTTCACCTCATTATACTGGTTATGGAACAAGAAGTGAATACCCTTTTAAGGAAGGAGGCCATCGAGGTGGTCCCTCCTCTAGACAGGGAATCCGGGTTTTACAGCCGGTATTTCATAGGTCCAAAGAAGGATGGGGGGTTGCATCCGATCTTAGACTTACGTCTCCTGAACCGCTCAGTTATGTCGCTGAAGTTCAAAATGCTCAATGTCAACCAGGTTGTAGCTCAAATCAGATCCGAGGACTGGTTTGTCACAATAGATCTCAAAGACGCATACTTCCACATATCCATCCTTCCACAACACAGGAAGTTTCTGAGGTTCGCTTTCGGGGGCAAAGCTTATCAATATCGAGTACTTCCCTTTGGCCTCGCACTCTCATCCCGCACGTTCACGAAATGTATGGATGCGGCTCTGGTATCCCTCCGTATGCAGGGCATCCGCATTTTAAATTATATCGACGATTGGTTGATCCTAGCTCAATCAGAGCAGATGGCGGCTCGACATCGAGATGTCGTTCTCGCACACATGGGGGAGCTGGGTTTGAGACTAAACGCCAAGAAGAGTGTACTTTCTCCAGTTCAGAGAACCACCTATCTAGGCGTAGTGTGGAATTCGACCACGATGCAGGCACGCTTGTCTCCTGCTCGGATCGAGTCGATCCTCACATCAGTCGAGAGAGTCAAAGAAGGCCAGTCACTCACTGTCAAACAATTCCAGAGATTGTTAGGGCTGATGGCAGCTGCGTCCAACGTGATACCTTTTGGCCTGCTGCACATGAGACCCCTACAGTGGTGGCTCAAGTCCAAGGGCTTTTCCCAGAGGGGAAATCCACTTCGAGTTATCAAGGTCACGCGGCGGTGCCTTCGTGCCTTAGACATGTGGAAGAAACCTTGGTTCTTGAATCAGGGCCCGGTGCTGGGAGTTCCTTGTCGCCGTGTAACGCTAGCGACAGATGGGTCCCTCACCGGTTGGGGTGCGGTCATGAGTGACCACCCTGCCCACGGTCTGTGGAGTGGTCACCATCTGACATGGCACATCAATTGCCTAGAGATACTAGCAGTCTATCGAGCATTGAAATATTTCCTCCCAGACCTGAGAGGTCACCATGTGTTGGTGCGCCCCGACAACACATCAGTGGTCTCTTATATCAATCACCAAGGGGGTCTGCGTTCGCGCCCCTTGTACAAGCTGGCACACCAGATCCTTCTGTGGTCCAAGGGCAAACTTCTCTCGATCAGAGCAGTGTATATTCCTGGGAGATTGAATGTGGGAGCAGACATACTGTCGAGACAGGGGCCGAGGCCCGGGGAATGGATGCTTCACCCCGAGGTGGTGAAGCAGATATGGAGAGTATTTGGCACACCCCAGGTGGACCTCTTTGCGACTCAGGAGACATCGCAACGTCCCCTCTGGTTCTCTCTAGTTCATCCAGCTCCTCTGGGACTGGACGCTATGGTACAGACCTGGCCGAGGCTTCGTCTGTACACTTTTCCCCCTATCGCTCTGCTCCCGGGAGTTCTGGCGAGAGTACGCCGGGACGGGGCCCGTCTACTACTAGTAGCCCCGTTCTGGCCGGGCCGAGTATGGTTCTCAGATCTAGTCTCGCTCCTCGACGGCTCTCCGTGGGAGATACCGATCAGGACAGACCTACTATCACAGGCGCAGGGCACGATAATTCACCCTCGCCCGGAGTTGTGGAAGCCGAGGTTGTTGAGACCCTACTCCAATCCAGAGCTCCCTCTACGAGGAAACTGTACGCCCTGAAGTGGAAGCTCTTCACTTCATGGTGCAGAGACCGCCAGCTTGACCCAGCAGACTGCCCAGTTGGTACAGTTCTGGAGTTTTTACAAGCCAGGCTCTCTGCGGGGTTTTCCCACTCCACCTTAAAGGTTTACGTGGCGGCCATAGCTGCTTTCCATGTCCCTTTCAATGATCAGTCAGTGGGTAGACACCCCCTAGTTACACGTTTCCTCCGCGGTGCGCTGAGGCTGAGACCTCCAGTACGATCCCGTGTTCCCCCCTGGGATTTGGTTGTGGTTTTAGAGGCTCTTTGTAAAGCTCCATTCGAGCCAATACAAGATATCTCAGATAGACATCTGACACTTAAAACTGCCCTGTTACTGGCAATCACCTCACTAAAGAGAGTTGGAGATCTTCAGGCCCTTTCGGTGGCCCCTACTTATTTAGACTTTGCCCCTGGTATGGCCAAAGCATTCTTATACCCTCGAGCGGGTTATGTTCCGAAGGTTCCCTCTGTTACACCACAACCTATCGTACTGCAGGCCTTCTGTCCTCCTCCCTTTCGGGAGCCAGACCAAGAGAAGCTAAACTGTATGTGTCCAGTGCGAGCACTGGACGCATACGTCCACAGAGCTGCCCTGTGGAGAAAATCCGCCCAATTGTTTGTTTGCTACGGTCCTTCTAACAAGGGTTCTCCTGCCACCAAGCAGACCCTTAGTCGTTGGATAGTCGAGGCTATCAACATCTCCTATGAGTCCTCTGGTCTTCCCCCTCCTTTGGGGGCCAAGGCTCACTCTACTCGGGGTATGGCGGCCTCCAAGGCCTTCTCAGCAGGTGTGTCCCTCTTGGACATCTGCAACGCTGCGGGGTGGTCCACGCCCTCCACATTTGTCCGATTTTACGATCTTGACATGCGAGCCACGCCAGGCTCTTCTGTTCCCTCGTCTTAGCTGTGCTCTTTGACTACACACTAGGCAGGGATTTGGAAGTCTGGCAGCGTGGGCACATCGTTCCCCAAAAGCGTTTTGACGCAGCTCGAGTTCCTGAAAAGGAACGTCCCAAGGTTACGTATGTAACCCTAGTTCCTTGAAGGAGCGAGACGCTGCGTCGCAGAGCCATACTCCTGGCACCCCTTCCGGCGCTTGCTTCCCTACTCGAAGCTGAAGCCAGCTGCACGGCACGTGCTTTTATAGCTTCCTGGTCGCTACGTCACCCCGCCCGTGACTTCACGCCTTTCCGATGGACTGATTGCACACGATATTCAGAGTCGGTCTCGTCAGGGACGTTCCCCAAAAGCGTTTCGATGCAGCGTCTCGTTCCTTCAAGGAACTAGGGTTACATACGTAACCTTGGGACGTTTATTTTCAAGTCAACATAAACATATGACCTAAATAGGTAAACATGTACAATTATTCATTTTTTTATACGAATAAAATGTAAGAAAATAAAAGGTAAAAACTTTATGAAACAAAGCTTGGTTTTAGAAAAATCACACTTAGTTGTGTAAACCATGAAATATTATGAACGAAACCAAGAAACTTATGAATGGAAATGTTAAAGGGTTAGTTCATCCAATAATCAAAATTATGTCATTAATAACTCGCCGCCATGTCGTTCCAAACCCGTAAGACCTCCGTTCATCTTTGGAACACAGTTTAAGATATTTTAGATTTAGTCCGAGAGCTCTCAGTCCCTCCATTGAAGCTGTGTGTACGGTATACTGTCCATGTCCAGAAAGGTAAGAAAAACATCATCAAAGTAGTCCATGTGACATCAGAGGGTCGGTTAGAATTTGTTGAAGCATCAAAAATACATTTTGTTCCAAAAATAGCAAAAACTACTACTTTATTCAGCATTGTCTTCTCTTCCGTGTCTGTTGTGAGAGAGTTCAAAACAAAGCAGTTTGTGATATCCGGTTCGCGAATGAATCATTCGATCTAACCGGATCTTCTTCAACCGGTTCACCAAATCGAACTGAATCGTTTTAAACGGTTCACGTCTCCAATACGCATTAATCCATAAATGACTTAAGCTGTTTACTTGTTTAATGTGGCTGACACTCCTTCTGAGTTCAAACAAACCAATATCCCGGAGTAATTCATTTACTCAAACAGTACACTGACTGAACTGCTCTGAAGAGAGAACTGAAGATGAACACCGAGCCGAGCCAGATTCATGAGTCCTGAAGAAGCATCTTCATGACCCTCCACACAGTGTCCTTGAGGGTCACGCCCCCAGCAAGGCCCAGTGTCAGCACCTGGAAAACAAAAAACAAACAAAAGAAATGTTTTGAAAATATGAATGTTCACTGCGGAGAAAGCAAAAAAACAAAAAATATATATATAAAAATAATAAGTTCAGAAAAAAATTTGGTCCAACTACTAATTGATAAAAGTAATTATTACCAAGACCTTTCTCTTCTCTGGGTTTGTCTTAATGTTGCGGTCCAGCGCCAAAAGAGCCTCAGCATCTCTCAACGGCAGGAAACTTCCGTCCATTTGGTGTCCATGTGGTGTAGGTGTAGAAGAGAGATCCTGAACAATCCGCAGCAGATTTCTTTGCATATCACACATCACCTCCTGCTTGGCAATGATCTCTCGTAGTAATGCTGAAACCAGAACATTTTTAAAAATGGTTCATTCCTTGCCAGCTGTAACATAGAAATGTATTGTAAATGGAAATAGAGCATAAGGTCTCACCAGAGTGCAGGTCCATCTCAGAAGCAGCATGAGGGGCAAGATGGAATGGCTGAGGTGTTCCATGTTGGTGAGACGATTGAGAGAGAAGATGGTAGGATGGCTCAGGAGTTCCATGGTGGCGAGACGATTGAGAGGAAAGATGGTAGGATGGCTCAGGAGTTCCATGGTGGCGAGACGATTGAGAGGGAAGATGGTAGGATGGCTCAGGAGTTCCATGGTGGCGAGACGATTGAGAGGGAAGATGATAGGATGGCTCAGGAGTTCCATGGTGGCGAGACGATTGAGATGGAAGATGGTAGGATGGCTCAGGAGGTCCAAGGGCGTGAAACGGCTCATCTGATGAGGAAATAGCATCATGCAACAGTGACAGCAGAGGTGGAATGGAGGGCACCTTAGGGAGGACTGGTTTGCGCTTCACAGGCTCCTCATTAGACTCCTGACTCGAGAGGAAGTGCTGGTTTGGTCTTTGAAGAGAGAAAACAAAAATTCTTTACAACCCTACAGCCGTGTAAGGCCCATTTACACTGCCTACTATGAAGAGACCCATCTATGAATAAAACTCGATAAAACTAAGGTTTTGAAGTAAATTAAATCCCACAGTTACGGTTTCTCACCAACTACCCCACATGCTATTTTTTTCAGTGATACTTCTTACAGAAATTTGGCAACTTAAATGCTTAAATCTTTTTACATGCCTTAGTTTAAAGACAAACATTATATAGACAAACTGAGCAAAATCTGAGTGCAACACACATTATCCTGGATTCAGCAGATTTGCGACATACTTGGTTTTTCTTTTTTTTGGCCTCCCCTCCTCTGCTTCTGACTGGAGGTCTGTGTCATCTTCTGCCCAGCGAAGTTTCAACCTTGCCTCACTAAAGCTATTTGTAAAGAATGGGAATCAAGTGAAAAACAAAGCTTTACCCAAACCGGTATTGGTGTTGTGAGATAAGATTATGATTGTTATATATTAAATCATTCGGTTCTTGTAATGTCTGCATCCCAGTGTCAACTTTACATTACAAAAAACAAATAAATACACTTAATGACACCAGTCATAAACATAAGTGTCATTAAAGTTCATGATGTGCGTCATGCTAATAAGCCTCACTCTTATGTAGACACTTTAAAATCAAGTGAACACTCACTTGCTTTGTAAAGAACCCTGATGTCATAACTTGTCCAGGTCTCCTTAGGCATCTCACAGTTCTTGATGAACTTCAACATGGCATCGGGTTTGTAGTTAGGCCATTTACAGACCTCTCCTTCCACCCACACACCTGGCACCACCTCCACTTTATGTGTCTTAATGAAGCTCACTATGAAATACACTGAGGGTTGGGGGAATTAAAAGTTATTTTTGATGTAAAAGGGGAATGACAACAAAACTGCCCTTTTCCCCATATGGCATCCTGAAATATTTTAATATGTCATTCAGCCTAGTGCATTTTAAATCTGAAGACAAATTTGACACTACAAAAACTCCTACTTGAGAATCAAATGGGTAATGAAAGAATGTCCCCATCTTTGCAAATTCACGGTAGATGATGTACTCCTGGCCTTTATAGACAATAATATTTTCCACCAAAGTGTAACCGAGTGAATGAGATGAGTGACATCAGTGAGCACCTATCAGTAGGGAGCCCTCCCTATTTAAGAGCTGGTTGGCTGTAGCCTGGCATGCGTCACGTTCGTCTCCGCCTCCTTCCTTGTTTACAGTGGCTGTAGGTATGTGCGGTAGCATATAGCAACTTCAGTTTTTAGTTTATTGTATGTACGGGACTAATTATTAGTGTTGTGTTTAGCCTGTCTTTCTTCTCCGGTTTCCCTCGGCTTGTCGCGGTGGGTGCATTTGCTGGCTGCTCGCCTTTCAGGTATGAGTGAACTGTTGGTGGAAAGTGTATTGTTTGTTTTCATGTGGGGGTTTAGGATCGGCTGATTGTTTTGAGTTATGTGCAGTGTCCCTGTAGTCCAGCTGAACAGCGGATTGCATGATTTGAGTGTTTGAGTATCCGTGCTTGTGAAAGGACGAGCACATTGTGTGAATGCATCGTCTACGTCCGGTAAGTGTTATTGTGTATATAACTAGTTACAAGCTGAAAACTTAGCAATTGAGGCATACATCTTAGTGTTTCTCTGTATTTGGCTTAGGATTTTCCCTCTCGTCCGGGCGATTTGTTTTCCTGGTGGTGCTATAAAACGCTATTATAGCCCCGTCGATTCCTTACTTCTGGATTGAGAGAGAGCATCGTATTTTCCTGCTCTGCTGTCGCTACCGTGTGCACTACAAACTTGTTGCCATCTGTGAGAAGATTGTCACCCCACTGATGAAGGGGATCCTTGCTGTCTGGTTTTATTGATGCTTTGTGTATTAGAGTCAACTAAACTGAACACCAAACTATCCGCTCATGACCGTACCCTAAACATCATCCAACTGGGCTATATTGTAGTCAGTATTTTGACGTTGGTTATTTTATTTTTCTGTCTTGTTTTATGATTTATTTTCCTTTCAGGTGCTGAGGTTCCACGGGTGGAGGATCTCTTGTGGTGGTGGTGGTGGTGTTTTCCCCGAACGTTTGCAGTGATTTTTTTTGAAGTCCTTGCTGTGTGTGTGAGTGCCTTCGGTGAATTAAGTTTAGTGATCCCTCCTCCCGTGGTTTGCCTCAGCCCTGTTAGTTTGTGTGTCTTTTTGGTTGTGTCTTTGTAACCAGTGTTTTAGTATAGAAAGTGTGTGTGTGTGTGTGTTTATTCAGATGTGTGTTTTTGTTTACTTGAGTATGTGTGTAGCGTAAAATCTGGCCAGTACAGCTCCTGATTGCAGTTATTTTTAATGTGATTATGATTCTGCTTTAAAACAAACTTGTATTAATAAAATACTTTTTGTACATTTTCATATCCACGTCTCTGCCTACCATTATTAGAGAATCGAACCTGAGTGACCTAGTAATAATAACCTGAGTGTTGTCTATTTCCCGGGGCGAAATTCCCCGGGTGGCGTAGTCGGAATCCTTTTTATCTGTAATACCACTCCCCTCCCGCCACAATCGCAACAATCTGATTGATTCTAACACAATTGTCTCCTTCTGTAATTCTGACGTGCACATCATTCACTAAAAGTTCTCTGAATTGAAGAACATCCCTTTCAAACAAGTCAGGTACAGGCCCATTTCTATGCTCTATATTTACTTGCGTTTTTGTCCACTTAACTTCAACGCTATGTTTTTGGTTGTGAACTTCAGACACTTCAGAGTTAGAGGGCTGTGTGGTTTCCTGATCATTTTTTTTAATGTACAGTACACAGGTAATTTTCAAATGGAAACCCAGATATCACATCTAAACCATGAATCTTTACATCATCACTAAGATGAATCAACCCATGTATATTGTAGACAACAAACTCAGGACCATACAATTTACTGAAGTGCTCCACAAATGACACAAGCAACCTTTTCGCAAAACCATTCAAAGCTGAACAAAGGCGGGGATTGGCTAAAATCGAGATGGCAACTGACAGCAGCATGAAGTTGTTTTACATTTCCTCAGGTAACACACCCCTAAGAACAAGAGGACCGGTGTACAGAAGGAACTGCCTGAGTTCGGTTGCCTTCCACCTTAGTCTTTCTGCCAGACTGCTTGGCTTCCTAGCAAATTCAACTGGGACAAATGCCTTCAAACTTACCAGCTTTTCAGAGATCTCCTGTGTGTCATGACCCGAACGACGACACCGAAGAGGGCCAGAACTGCCAAACCACAAATCTAAGAGCCTCCTCATTACTCCCAAACAAACCAAATGCATATAATCATGAGGAAACTGACTGACCATACCGATACCAGTTTCAAGTAGAGGGGAAACTGCTATGTGATGTTCCTCATCTGTGCCCCTCGCAAATGACTCATCAGTCCTATCAGGAGCACTTACCTCTGGGAATGTCATGCGGTGACTAGCATAAACACCTGGCTGTAAACACTTATCACATACTGCATAACCTGAATGGCCTTTCACCTGTTTGACAAAGGCTCTAGCAGGAGCATCACAAATGGCCAAACTTACCTTCATAAACAAGGTTTTTGAGCCTATGACAAATCCCTCTCTCAGCATTGTCAATTCTTGAACAAGGGCACCAAGATACTCTTGCAATGAAGTGGGTTTAGTCTCACCACAGAACAAAGCAATTAACAGTGGCCTGCTGGAAACATAATCTTTGTGAGGCAATATGCCTAACACTGGCCAGAACTGAGTCGACGAGCTCTTAAACAGCGGCAATCCATCAAAATTAAGCTGCAACATGAAAACATTTCTATCTGGAAATTTGGACAACAAATACTCAAGTGTTTTGCGAAACATGTTCAAAATACCAAAATTGAAAAACACCCCACCAGCCAACCTTTCCAGAGTGTACCTGGTTGCCGTTTTTAAAAGGGTTCTCCCATCCTTTGGAAGAAAGGGCTGATGCACTCTAAGGATGCACAGAAGAGCAGACAATGCCACTAATGATACACCATACTCAACAGCCCAGTCAGACAGAGCAGTGGACAAATCTAAAGGAGGAGAAATCTCATCATCCTCCTCATCATCTTCAGAGACCTCATCCTCACTCACCTCAGTGTCCACAACTTCACCAAAGTCACTACTTACAGGACCATCTCATTGTGCTTTACGACACCTGTGCAAAGACTTCTTTGTACCTCTAAAATTCTGTCATTTGTCCTTTTAATGGCTCGCTTGCGCATGTTACTCCACTGGGACCGCTCCATTGTGAACTGTGGAAAACCAAACACAGACATTTGTTAATGCTACTGATTTAGAGAAAAGGGAGAAGAAAGCTCTATATGCCTGTCTTGAACAGTGTATGTCCCAAGTAGTCTAGGCTGTACTGTAGGGTAAACCTTAGTCACATAATAAATGTAATTTTATTAATAAGATTCGGGAGGAGCGCGTCAGATACTTAGCCTAATCAACACAGGTGGACCATAATCAAGTAATCAATCCCATAGTATAAATATCGCTGACTTACCTCTATCCATTGACGGTTTATCAGCATCCCTCCTCCACCCCATCTCCTCACTTCAAGTTCACTTTATAAATAGACGGGGAAGGGGGGGGGGGGTACTCTAGGTTCGGGCCATTCCCGAGCTCGGAGCCCTTCCCCGGACAGCACGCCAAATACGCATTCCATACCTCAGCTAATTATATGTAAGCGTGAACTATTGAAACAACTCCACTGCTCATTTGATTTATTTGTATTGAAATTTGAAATCAAATCTTTCAAATTTCAATAAACATACACTGATCAAGGCATACAATGTTACACTAGCCAAATAAAACAGCTCCATTCAAAAATACTTAAAAAAAGGTAATGAAAAATATTTCCTGTTGAAGCCTGCAGTTAATTGATAATTTTAGTGTATGTAAAAATCTTCAGGCTCAATTGTGGAATAAGATAGAAACCGTGCAATGAACATGGGAAAGCACTTTTTTTTTGTTGGTGAGGCTAAAAACAAAAATGTCCGGACTTCGAGGCAATTGGATAGCACCATGACTGTCATCGGTTTAGCGATCTTATACCACCTAGTATATCAGATACACTGATGTGATTGGCTCCCGGCGATACAAGTGGCAAAAGTAATGTGCATCATTATTCACTGCCAGAGTGTCTCGCAGAGACAATTAAAATTGTGCTCTTGCGAGTTTCCAGGGTACAAGAAGGCTGTGGTACATAGATTTTCAAACAACACAAACTCATAGCTGCCAACTTTTGAGTTTTGCTTGGAGTGAGATTTTGTTGTTTGGATATAAAAAAAAATAATCTTACATCACAATAAGTGTATTTTGATTGTCAAAACATTTTAGTATCTAAACTGAATTTTATTAGGTTTAGTGACAACATCTGGTAAGCTAAGTTTTTTTTATTATTGCTTTAAACAAGTTTAAGCATTTCAGTTAAATTCTTGTGATTTGATTTATATAGGTACATATTAGGTACACAAGATAGGCATACATTAGGCATCACCTAATACTGTAGACTTACAGATAGCTATCAGCTGGTAGTATTAAAACTAATTCAAATTAAATATAATGCGTTTTTTATTATAATAACAACATTATCTAATGATACAAGTAAAAATATAATAAATGTGTAATATAATAGGCTACACATATTTGGCTAAATACTCTATAGCTCTTTTTTTTCTAGCCAACTAACCTGCTATGGCCTATATTATGGTCATTAAATTGCTTTCCTGAGGTAGAATAAATGTTATGTGACAATTGTTCTCCAGCTGTTTTACTGACCCTTTCCATAAAATTGACAGAATCTGAGATTTTTTTTTATATATCATAAGTAAGCTGCTTGGTCTAGTCTGTCGGTCTCCGTGTCCTCTTTGCTTCGTGATTTTTCTGTGCATGAGAAAATGGATGTGTGGTGTGAGAGAGTGTGAAAAGTGTTAATTGCGTGTGACTCACGGTGAATGTCTGGTGCTCACGAGGGCACGTTAATGTTAGGGCACAAAAAAAAAAAAATCTACTTAGCAGATAAAAGATGTTTACATAGCCAATGCAAAAAAAATTCAACATACAACAAGAGTTAAAAACATACAGAACACAACTTACCTTACTTTTACTTGGTTCTTGATAGTCACCGGTGAAATGTACAGGAACATTTGGTTTGGTCAATAGAAACGGGCTCGGTTAGCTAAAGTAAGTGCTGACGCTAAGGTCTGGTAACGTTACAACTATTCAAAAACGGGACAGTTTATGCTTCTCATATCATAAAATATCATACTTAACCTATACAACAGGAAATATAATTAGGTAACTGGCTATTTGCAGGACAGTTAATGGAATTACTAAAAAATAAATCATGGTTCAGCTTAAGCAACACACTTTACCTCAACGCAGCTCAGGTACTGTCTGAGGATGAAAACTGTCCGACTAAGTTTAAAATGGCGCGGCAGCAAGGTCAAAGGGTAAGTCATAAATGTGTTAATAAGTTTGTTTTTTCATACTTAAATATCATGTATACGTTTTTGTTTTATTATATCCAGTTAATTATGGTCAGACTCTACCTTTACATACATTTTAAATATGATTTCCGTAAAATTTATTTATTATTAAATTAAATTGTGTAACCGTGTAATTACATAAAGTTATGACAAAGACAACCTTGTCCATTAGAGGCTATATATATATATATATATATATATATATATATATATATATATATATATATATATATATATATATATATATATATATACAGTGGCGGACTGGGACAGTAAATCAGGCTGGGAATTTGACTCCACCCCAGGCCACCTCTGTTGCTGCTCACCACCACCCAATTCATGTGTCCACCAGACTGCTAAACTCTTAAGCTCTTTCAGTTGTTTGAATTGGGTTAAACTTAAAAAATAAATCAAAATCCTTAGACTGTGGAATGGCAAAATAATCAAATGAAGTATCAAGGCATTCACTGTCTCTATCATCTTTCTCTTAATCCCCCTCTCTCTCACTCTGCACATTGAGTTTCTCTGCAATATGAAATAAGCACTTTCAATAATCTATATTAATTATGCAGCCATCAATTGTATGTCCCAATGATCACAGTCCTACTACTGATAACCTTAAAAATCATAAAAGCACATATTTTTCTAAGAGTATAGCCAGCATGTTTAGTTTTGCTAATAGCTTAAACTTTACCTGAAGGTTCCTGCTCTGACTCAAAAGCTGAACTGTCCACCCTCTCTTGTTCAACAGCAGGAGCACTAACAGCACGAGTTACTGCTACTGTTCATTTTTCAATTTCTGGTAAATTTTGGCACTAAAAAATACTGTTTTTTAAATCGATTTTATCTACTGTAAGTCACTTTGAATTAAAGCGTCCATCTGCCAAATGATTATGTAAATATTAGGGTGGAACAGTTCAACTTTTTCACAGTTCGGTTTGTTTCATGGTTTTAGAGTCACAGTTTCAGTACCATTGTATGTGCTATGTTTATGGAAAACTATACTTTCAAAAATAAAATACATATATATATTATCATATTATTATACAATAGAGTAAAGATACAAATAAAATAAACTGACTTTCAGGTTTTTTTTTAGGTAGGTCTTGCATTAGTTTTTAGGTACAGAAATTAAATAAAGTAATCAAATGTAAAACAGCATTGCATTTTGGACTATAAATTAAAGATTATTCTTTATTAAAGTTAAAAAAAGCTTTTTAATCAAGAGCAGTGAGTGATTTCTTGGTTGTTGCTGTTCGATTAATATAAAGACTGTCACTTTAAGAGAATGCACTGATCCAGTGTTCGTATTAGTATTAAACAAGAGTGAATGATTTGTAGAGGTTTTTTCATCGATGTTGTTGTAATGTCTGTGAATCCAGAGTGCGCTTCCATCAGCAGAAACATATATTAGCTGAACACTGCTTGTTTTACGTGTTATTTTTAGTAAATGATATTACAGATGCTTTGTCAGATTTAAATTGAACAGCGGCCAAACCGTGTGGGGTGAATTGAATGGTTCGTTTTTTTTCAGTGAACTGTCCCATCCCTGGTATATATAAATGTAATTCTGTCCGACCTGCTCCCTTATTGGCGAACATGGCTGGGATTTTGCACCAATTTGCTGCGTCTGTGGCCAGGGCTTTTCTCCTTTTTATACGTTCCCTCTCTGCTCCTCCTTTGCGTTTACGGCTCCATTTTTTGCGCGATTTTCTAAGATAAAGCCTGCCTCTTGATATAGCCAATTAGGCAGTGCTTCGCTGGTGTTTGGTCATGTGGTGGGGTCATTTTCACTCCGCGATCGCCTGATTCGTAGATTCATGAGACTGTCAATTAATTCGCAGTTGCATACCAGCCTATTGCACGTCAGTCTGATCGACTGCACAGCGGCAGCCAGCAGGCCAGAATGACCGTCAGGCCACTGGGAAATGTCCCGGTGCTCCCGATGGCCAGTCCGCCCCTGTCTATATATATATTATGATAAAACTGGAGAGGAAATACTTGTTTAAGTCATTTCACAATCACTCGCACAACAGCAACTGAAAAATGCGTTGAATCTGGCATGTTTCATATTTGCCAGAAGAGAGCCATAAAATAATGCCCCTCCCTCCACCATCTCCAGCTGCACCACCACCGATTCCGGGACTCTTCAGGGTTGCCATCCATTTGCCAAAAATGTACACAGACCAAACAAATGCCAGAAGAATCCAGAAAAGGCCCGGAAGATTTTGCTATCTGGGCAGTTGAAGAAAACGGTTCACCGGTTCTTTTGCGCTCGACGTAATGACGTCATTGGCGATGATTGCAAGCCTCCGGTTTATCTGGGCTCATAACATTAGCACAGAATCAGTTCAGAATCAATCACCAAAAGAATCAGTTCGGTTCAGACGCTCTGTGTGTCGGTTTGCTTCACACTGAATCACACATGTGCAGTATCATCAGCTCCTCGGTTCTCGAATTGGACACGTCTGACAGAAACGGTTCTTGACTCGTGAACGAGTCATTATCTGGCTCGGCTCGGTGTTCATCTTCAGTTCTCTCTTCACAGCAGTTCAGTCAGTGTACTGTTTGAGTAAATGAATTACTCCGGGATATTGGTTTGTTTGAACTCAGAGGGAGTGTCAGCCACATTAAAAATGTTAACAGCTTAAGTCAATTGTGAATTAATGTGTATTGGAGACGCGAACCATTTAAAACGATTCAATTCGATTTGGTGTACTGTTTCAAAAAGATCCGGTTACATCGAATGATTCGTTCGCAAACCGGATATGACAAACTGCTTTGTTTTGAACTGTCTTACAACAGACACGGAAGAGAAGACAATGCTGAATAGTGAAGTCGTAGTTTTTGCTATTTTTGGACCAAAATGTATTTTCGATACTTCAAAAAATTCTAACCAACCCTCTGATGTCACATGGACTACTTTGATGAGGTTTTTCTTACCTTTCTGGAGATGGACAGTATACCGTACACAGTTTCAATGGAGGGACTGAGAGCTCTCGGACTAAATCTAAAATATCTGAAACTGTGTTCCGAAGATAAATGGAGGTCTTAATGGTTTCGAACGACATGAGGGTGAGTTATTAATGACATCATTTTCATTTTTGGGTGAACTATCCCTTTAAGTAACTCTGCAACTACATCAACTAGGGGTCATCAGAGTATTAGTATGTCTGCTACTGTAAATATATGTTGTTGTTTTTTTTTTTAAATATATGTCAACTTATTCTACCATACTAGATTCGGCCATTCTTGAGCATACTAATACTCCAATGAGAGTTAGTTGGTATGTAGTTGCAAAGTTGCTTATAGTCAACTGATTAAGGGAACCATCTAAATAAAATGTAACCATATAAAACATTGAATTTGTTTTTCAGTAAGCTCACATCAATAAATTAACATTAGCTCTACAGGAAAGTCTCAAATAACACTCAACATCTAACCACTCACAGCCTGTAGTAAGTTACTTTATAGATCTTAAATAATGTCAAGATATGATACAGACAATTATACTGTAATTGAAATAGATTTAATATGGTGTTAACTGTGTGTTATAAATAATCATCCTCTTAAACTTATAACCAGATAAAAGTAAGTATTGATGTATTATAATTGTTGTTATTATTATTTATTAGTTGATATAACATATTATAAGGTTTTTTATAATGCATTATGCATTCATTATAATGCCTTAAGAATACCCTTATAGTATCTATAAAAACGGGCTTCATAGAAAGTGTTACCGAATATCTCTTTGGATTTGAGACTTTAATCTCTGCAACTTTATAGATCTTCTTTTTGCACCATCTTGGTGCTTGTAATGCTCCAAAGATAAAGGAAAAACTGAAATTTCATCATATCACCCCTTTAAGAGGATCCACATTAGTGTCCAGTATAATCTTGATCATAACATGCATCTCACATGGGCGGTTTTGCTACAAAGTATTCTAGAATGAGTACAAACACATCTGAAAATGTGTTGAGATGTGAATTTTAGATTTTTTTGCTCTAGGCAAAAGGGTTTCTTATGCAAGCGTGTATGCTGATCATTTTTGAATAATCACTGCATTACAAGTCCATGCCTCCAAGGCCTACCACATTTCCTCCAAGTAAACATATTTTCTTAGGGCACTATTTTTACAAAAAATGAAATATGAAACTTCAACCTGCTTTGACAACAACAACAATGTCTGGCATATAAAAACTATAAAAATACATACATTATCTACTAGAAGAACATCCAAAATTATATTTTGAAGAAAAAAAAAAGAAAAAAGAAAACACCTGAAAATGAGATTTACAGTGGGTGACCGTGCTTATCAACACATGACATTAATAACTGAGTCCTGTAGGGTTGCATCTCTCCATGGGGAATATGAGTAGATGTTCTTCTGTAATATGTATTATGACTAATATAGCAGAATGTAAATACTGAATAATGCATTTTTCATTTTTTGCATGTCGCTGATAGGCGATGTGGAAATTGTATGTGCAAACCATCTCTACATTCAACAAAACATTCAGCCTGTGGAGTTTTAAGTCTAAACCCAGTCTGACGTTTGACAGTGCTGAGAGTACTAGAGAGATCCTAGACCTCAGACAATACAGCACTGGTGACAAAAGTGATATGTAAATACAGTTGGTTTCTATTTGTGCTTGAACGGATGAATGTGTTCAGTGACAAAGGTACTGAATAGTCATTGCAAACAAACAAGTAATGATTACGTAATCATGAAAAGTGACGTCAAAGTTTTACTAGCAACTTTTTTTTTCTTTTACCTCGAACCAGACTCATTGGGAAAATTTTTGCATTCTCCTGACTTTCAAAGTGAAAAAAACAAACAAATAATAATAATAATAATAATAAAAAATAAAAAACGGTAAGCATGTTCTGTTTTTTATTCAAAACAGATGAATGTGAATCTAGAAACACTTCATTATATTTATTGTTATATGTGTTGAGGAAGCATGGGTTTACAAAAGCAAATGTGAGATAAAAGTAAGTTTGTTGAAGCAACCATGTCAATTCATCTTGCTTCTACAAGTTCTTCCACTCTTGTATCGTTTCACAGTCATACCAAGAGTAATGCTGTACTAGGGGTGCTAATGAGCAAGTTTATTGTCCGGAAATAAATAAATCTAAATATTTTTAATCAACATAGAATTTCACTAGATACAATACAATTTATTCAGTAATGAAACAATGTTCTGTTTATTCAGAAAGCCACAGCAGTTGTTTGGAACTATTTTGTTGTTGTTTTTGTTTTATTTGAACAAAAACAGACACTGACAATATTGTGTCTAAAATGTAACCCAATAGTAACTTCTTGTTTACTGAATTGTTGTCAACAACACACTCAATTATGAATCTTCAAATTCAAATTATGAATTTGATCTTACTATCATCTCTCAAATATGTGTATGTGCGATTCAGAAAACGCATGTACGCCTCTTTCAGATGTGAAATCTTGAACTTGCACACAACTGAATGTTTTCAGCTCTCTGCCTTGTAAATGACTGCTAATTAATGTTATTAACATATACAAGATCACCAGTCATCGTCTAAATCTTTGAATTTAGAACAGCAAGCTGTAAGAAGTGCTTCTATTTCCAAACACCTGCAGTACTCCAAGAAAAAGTGTGTACATCTGCTAAGACCCTGAAGTGACGCTACGCAGTTTCCCATGTCAACCACGGCAGTTTAAAAAAATATGAGCGTTGGCATTGATTTAAGCATACGCACATTCTAAGATCAAATCTGTGATTATGTACACTTTGTAAATGAGGCCACATTTGCAATCATGCAGATATTTGGGGAAAAACAGCACTATTGAACATGTGATATTGCTATTAAAAATAAGACATAAATCCATACCGGGGCATGGTATCTTATATTTAAGGGCAAATATCTCCATTCTAATAGGCTACATCATGCAGTCAGTCATTGTCCTGCATCATGTTCATCAGCAACTGCATGCAACGTAAGGTGACATCTTGATGGGTTGGGTGCATTAAATGCATTCACTTTAGTGCATTATTTTTTTTTATGATTAATTGCACCAAATTAACATGTTAAATCAACAGGCCTAATACATATAAGATAGCTTGTTCTGATTGGGATCAATCAGATTGGAGGGAATCGCTGAGAGAGAGGGAGAGAGAGAGAAGGCTCTTGGCATGGGATGAACTGACAGGTTATTACGAGCTTTGTGGAGGATTAGTCCATAAAAACCCCCTCAGCCCTGTGGCCAGGCTGGCCAAAACCACAGAAATAAAATAAAATAATCTCTGTATAATGGATTAGAGAAGAACGACCCACACCAAACACACATGCTCACAATGAACAGCCCTCAAAAAAGAAAAAAAAAAACTCTGTCCTGATTTCTGTTGTTTTGGTTGTTCGGTTTCCTTTTTTTCTGTCAGGGAGAGAATTCTGCCTGAGGACACAGCAATTGGAATGAGCTTAAACTCCCACAATACCGAGATGAAAAACAGAATGGAAAAATTTAAAATGCTTAAAGCTGCTGTTTAAAGCCATGCCGTCCCTCACGGTTCAACAGATGGACATCTGACTCATTTGTGTAGATACATTAGCAGGGAAGATCTTCATCTCTCTTTCTCTCCCACTGTTAACTTTTCATTAAATTATATTTTATTGTTAATTAATTATATTTGCCATTGCTGGAAGAATGCATCAAAGTAATTATTGCTACATTGACTACATTGCAGCCACATTAATTACATATTACTTCAGATATAGGTTTGCATCTTCTTGTTTTGACTTTTTGATTCAAGTAATGTATAATGTATAAATGTAGCTAATTAATAATAATAAAAAAAAAAAAAAAAAGGTTGATTAATAAAGAGGCTAGCAAATGAGCGAACCTGAACATACATATTATTGTAATTGCTGGAATTGCTTTAAAAATATGAGACTTACGTTAACTTATTGATATATGATGAAATTCTAGTTTCACAAAGATATCAAATGTTTTACCCACAAAGTGCTCAGAGACACAAGAGCATAAAATGTTAATCATGCGAAGTTGCTTGACGTTTTTGCTTAAAGCCATCTGAAGCTGTTCATTTGCATTGGAGTTGACCCAAAACTATAAGCTGCGCACAGAGAGCCAAGGTCATGGGTTTGACTTTGGTAGAACACTCTCACGGAAGAAATGCACACCTCAGATGCACTCGCTTTGGATAAAAGTGTCTGCTAAATGCATAAAATGCAAATAAGCATTTTGATGAAAGTACACAAAATAATATGCCTTTTGGCATTGAGGGATTCTAAGATTTAGTTAAGCAAACTAGTCTTTAAATTAGGCATAAGCAGTGTGTAAATGACACTGCAGAGGAACTTCAACAGCAGGATCACATTGTGCTTTCACACGACAACATTTCCATCCCACAACAGGGCAGCAGCTGTCGAGAACTATTACAAATGCAAGACATTCTTGAAATCTAATTTACTGACATACACTAATGTTCAAAATATCAGGTTTGGCAGAATTTATTTAATGTTTTTTAAAAAGAATTAGTGTTTTGCTCACCAAGGCTGCATTTATTTGATAAAAATATATTCAAGATAAATAAATAAATAACTAAAGTAATATTGTCAATTGTTACAATCTAAAATACTTATTGTCTATTGTAATAAAGTTAAAAATGTAATTACCGTAGATATTTCTTTGAATTTTCAGCAGCCATCACTAGAACCTTCAGAGTCACACTATCATTCAAGTATCAAATACCTAAACTGACGAATTGATAAAAACACACATATAAACTAAAACTGATTCAATAAATAACTAATTTGAACTGATCTTGACTTTGGGAATACATATGCAATTGAAGGCTTTACCGTTCATGGTAGATAACAGCATCTGAACAGATTTTCGGAGCACTGGTTATTGTTGCTCGTTACACTATGAAAACCTGCTCTATGCTCCAACAACAAAACTGTCTGTTTCCTCAAGGTTTAAGTGTTGCCTTCATCCCATAGATGCTTCAGGATTTATGTCAAGGCTCTTTGACAGGCAATTCCAAGCCATCTGCCATTTGTTGTTCAATCATTCAGTGCACTCGTCTGCATGTTTAGAACATTTTCTGTAAGATGATGTTTTATATGGAGGACAATGAGAAAAAAAAAATAAAAAAATAATAATAATAATAATAATAATGCTTGTTAAAACTTTGACGGCTTGCAGATTCATGTGGCCCTGGACACATTCAAGTCCTGTAAAAATGTCTCTAAAACTGCCTAGGCACCCCACGACTGCTCTCATATTTAACTGTGAATAACGCAGGCTTTACTGTTAACACCCCATTTAAGCTTCAATTTAATATGAACAGTAAGAACCTCTTGTTTAACCAGTAAAAGTAATATTATTTTCAACAATGTCAAAGTGCAGTTTATATTCCAGTGTAATTGTAATGTAATGTTTATTATTTTTAATTAACATTTTGAATTAATTTTCATATATATATATATTGAATTGTCAAATCATTGTGTTCTTGCTGGGCAGTTCGTTTATGTGCTTTGATAATATTATTTACCATCCGAAATCCTGATAAATATATATACTGTATATAAATGTAATATATAAATGTAGGGAATGTAAATGTATCTGTTTGTGACTTTGTAAAATTCCATATGCCGTGTAACAAATTAAGTCTAATATGTAGTTAAACACATTTAGCAAGTTTTGCAACCCACAATGTCTCTATAGTAAATGCAACAGCAGACATGTCAGGGAACACGCACAACACATTACAAGCCTGCTCCTTCTCAGGCTATCATGGGCACTAAAACCTTTTTAAGTATAACTGATGAATTATTCCCATGATTCTATTTTAATGAAAAGGCTTTTTGTACCATGCAGTCTCAATCTCAGATTATCTCCTCTCAATATAACCCGAAGCAGAGGCAGTGAGTGGCTCATTACCCCACGCTTATCTGAAGAGATTCTCCTCTCAAACGGACTCCTTTCCTCTTCAAATTGACTGACGTGAGGACATATTAAAATGAAAAGCTTTCTATTTGTTGTCACGGATGACAGGGCTAGGGATTGATTAATTCCTGTCATCATCCTTCATCAAACCTTCCGACTTCTGTGAAAAAGCAGGAATATCGGCATGAGCTAGAAGGGAGATGGACAGCCATCATCCGTCAGTATAATCTGCTATTGAGAGAACATACTTCCCAAACGCATATCATAGCTCCATTTGCATATTTCGGTCTTTGATTTTCAGATACTGATATTGTCGGGTTAATTAAATGTGAATGCTGAAGCTATCAAACCATTTTCTCTGCCAGAACCGCTGTGAACTTACTAACAGTCTCGTATGTTTTGCAGCATCTAAAGTTTCTTACCCTCCGCCCACCCAAAAACGGTTGCTGTTAACAGATTGTTTTATTAGTCAGTTTTATAACAAGCCGTTTATGCACATAACAATAATAACTGACGGAAATCAGCCGCATTCAAACCAATAATGAGTCAGCCTGTCTTTGTTTCCCTTGCTTTTTAAATAAAAAGCTTTCCTTATTGTTTTGTATTGATTATGAGCTGGTGTTGCGACATTGTTGCTATTTTTATTTGTTTGTCATGTGGAGACTTCAAGCAGACACATCAGAGGGATAGAAAAGGGTAAGATTGATTTCATAAGAGGACTGAATGAAGAACTCCATACAAAACGGCAGAACGCAGACCTTCTTGATCAGATCAAAGAGCTCAGTTCATAAATGTATTATTTTTGTATAAAAAATATATCAAAGAGCTTGTTTACTCCTGGTATTAACAGCTGTCATGGGGTGAGCAATCAGCTCTATGAGGCTCAAAATACAGGTGTGAACAAGGTGCAAAACATTTTGTCATCAAATCACTTCATTCTTAGGAATAAGAAATGGACTTTTGAAGAGGACGCTGGACATTCACTCCCCCCTCCTATAATCCCTGACGGACCTGAGACTCAAACCCTTGACCTTTGGGTTCCAAGTCAGACTCTCTATCCGTTAGGCCACAACTGCCCCCTGAATAATGTGACTACATCATATTTGCATACTAAAGCGGCCTGGATAACAATGATACAGTGATACCTGTCAATCAACTATTGCAATAACACAAGTGGTTTTAAACTGGTCTCATTATATATGCCACACCACTTGAAATAATGTAACTGTCTAAATAAATAAATAAATACGGAAAAGTGCATGCATATGTAATATGTGCAAATGCATTAAAAGGGCAAGTTCGCACAGACACATCCAAAGTGAAGTTCAGGTAATTCAGGTAGTCAAGTAAATTATCGATGAGCATTGTACCATTGTGTTTGTATAATATTTTTGTAACCCCCAAATATTGGAGTTCGAGTCACAAATATCTGTAAAAAAAAAAAAAATGACAAAGTTACTTGTTTTCAAACTGTTTTATTAACATAAATTGAGAGGATTGATATATTAACATTAATTAACCCTGATTAATTTTGTGTTTCCAGAAGATTCATATATATATATATATATATATATATATATATGAATTATGATTGATGAAAAAATTTGATAATGATAGTGATAATTATTAAATGATTAATTTAAGCAAAACATAATGCATAGTGTTTGTACTTTTTTTTCACCTTGTTATACTTAAGATGTTCACAATCAAAAATCATAATTCTACAAAGAAATTGCTTGGACAATCTCTGAGTGTGCTGTATTTTTACCGAACATTTAATCTATTTAGTTTTGGAACTGTTTGATTGTAAGCCTCATTGATCTGAGCTTATGCACCTCAGTTTTTGACTATACATCACACAAATGATCCACAAATAAAGTTTTTTTTTTTTTTGGTTTGTTTGTTTTCTACTCCAATACTAATGTGCATAAACTCAGATCAATGAGGCCTACAACCAGTCAGTTTCAAAAAGAAATACAACACCAGTGCAGATTGAAAGAAAAAAGCTAAAAAAAAAAAAGATTCCAAGATTTGATGATAATATAGCACAATTATTATTATTTTTTTTTTAAACTGGTCAATTTTGACACGCAACATTAAATGATGCAAAGCATTTTCAGCATGGCACAAGGGTTAAAAGTGAGACGCACATTTGCAAAGCTGCTAAGATGCATTATAAATTAACATGACCTTTAGTGAGAGTTTTGTGTTGTAGTGAAACAGCAACACCTCACATTCCCTGACCAGTCTGACAAGGTTTGTCTTGAGCAAAGGAGCACGCAGAGCTGGGTAGAAAACCCAACACATGGTGAAATGTTTCCATTTTTAGGTTCTGATACCATATGAAAGCTGTGTTAAAGCATTCCAAAACTGTTTTCATTTTGTCCACAATCTATTATTATTATTATTATTATTATTATTATTATTATTATTATTATCATTTAGGTATCATTTTCATTTGTGTAATGTTCACAAAACATTGTCTGCGGCCAGCATATAGAATGTAAAAACAAGGCCAGCACTACAGATAGTTCTTCCCTTTAGTTCAAAGATGTTGCATCTGATCTGTAATGAGCATTAGTGACAGAATCATCAGCCAATCAGATTTTGACGTCCCATGACAGCACGCCCTGTGGGACCAGTGACTTGCCCAGTGCTTCCCCCAGCCAGGGTTGCCCACCCTGTTGCCCACCCGAAAAAAAACCCACCCAATTGCATTCTCGTCTATATATATATATATAATTTGGCCCTTCGTGACAACTGTGAGGGGGGTGATTTTTTTTATAACTCATCCGTTTCAATTATTTTAAGCCTTAAATTTCTGCCTCTTGTGAGTGACAGGTGGATTTATGCAGCTGACACTGCCGTCGAGCTAGGTGGGCGTGGCTTCAGCATTCGATTGTCCGTGAGACTCACGCAGCGACGGCCCACTCTGCACATTTTGAGCATCAAAAACGCTCTTCATGAAAAAAAAAAAAAAACGGGTGACATTACGGACACTACGTCCATGTTTTTTTTTACAGTCTATGGGTGTCACTCATTAACAATAACGTTCCAGAAATTAAATACACATTTTTGGTGGGGTTCTCCTGGTAGAATTCACATACCAGGGTCTCAATATCATGTCACTGAGGTCGCTTCAACCAGCAGACATGAAAAACAACCCGCGGCAACATTGTTAAAGTAGCCAAATTTGGCAAGCCACTGTCGCCGTTGCCTCTAAACCAGGTCTTGTTGCCAATCTGCATTTATCAATGTGCTCTTTTGCAGACAAAAGAGGAATAACTGAAGGATAAACTACTTAAATTGAATTAGCTAACAACGGTTTTGCGCGCCATTTCAAAGATTGCATCTATGAGTGGTTAACAGCTAGCACCGAGCACAACAAGTTATTTGGCTATGTTTATTTATTTATTTTTTTTTATACGAGTAAAGGGAGATGGAATGACAGACGCACTGACTTTATTTACAAGTGACAGGTGAGTGCTTTATTATTTGACGAGTACTGATTCATGCACATTGTTATGGAGGTGTACATGTTGTTTGAAAATACTGTGGTGTGTGGATGTCCAGCATTTGTACAGTTCTGCTGCTGTGGGCACGTCATCATTTTAGACTAACATGAATGTTCATAGTGAATCGTGCATTGGTGGATTACTCTGAATTTGACCCGCCCCCATCTAGCCTACTGTTGAAATTGTTGATCAGCTGTCATTGTTATTAAGAACCTGTGTCCGGCATTATATGCAAATTATATGCATATGGCTTTGTTAGCTGCTGAATGCTTCTGAATGTTTCATCTCAAAACACTTGAAGTGCATAAGGTAGTAAAAATGAAGAAACATCAACATTACAAAAAAAATATATTAAAGAACATGAAATTCCCAGTGAGGTTGCCCACTTCAGGTTGGTGGATAGTTCCTGCCTCAAGTGGAGGAGTTTAAGTATCTTGGGGTCTTGTTCACGAGTGAGGGAAGGATGGAACGGGAGATTGACAGACGGATCGGTGCAGCTTCTGCAGTAATGCGGTCGATGTACCGGTCTGTCGTGGTGAAGAAAGAGCTGAGCTGCAAGGCGAAGCTCTCGATTTACCGGTCAATCTACGTTCCTACTCTCACCTATGGTCATGAGCTTTGGGTCATGACCGAAAGGACAAGATCCCGGATACAGGCGGCCGAAATGTGCTTTCTCCGCAGGGTGGCTGGGCGATCCCTTAGAGATAGGGTGAGAAGCTCAGTCACCCGGGAGGAGCTCAGAGTAGAGCCGCTGCTCCTCCACATCGAGAGGGGTCAGCTGAGGTGGCTCGGGCATCTGTTCCGGATGCCTCCTGGACGCCTTCCCGGGAAGGTGTTCCGGGCACATCCCACTGGGAGGAGACCCCGGGGGAGACCTAGGACACGCTGGAGAGACTATGTCTCCCGGCTGGCCTGGGAACGCCTCGGTGTCCCCCCAGAAGAGCTGGAGGAAGTGTCTAGGGAGAGGGAAGTCTGTGGTTCTCTGCTTAGACTGCTGCCCCCGCGACCCGGCCCCGGATAAGCGGTAGAAGATGGATGGATGGATGGATGAAATTCCCAACAATACCTTTGCTAGGTAAAATATTTCTGTGGACAGCAAATTCATTCTTGGTAGACAGAGCTTTCACTGAACAGTGACAATTTTTTTTTTTTTTTTTAATGAAATTATGTCTGTACATCCAGTGATTAAAGGCTGTGTTCCCATCCAATTGCATCATCTTTTTGCTGATTTCTTCTGAGCTCGATTCTGACACTCTTTCCCATCTCTGCTGGAAAAACTTGGAGAATCACAAATTTATATAAGGTTTATTCGAAAAAGAAAATAGAAAAAAAGCAAATTTAGGAGAATCAATGAATTGTGAACAACTCATTACCATTGTGTAAATAATATGTAATCATGTGATCCATAAAAAAGTAACTTTAGTCTGATTACGAGTATTTTAAAAAGTAGTTTACTTTAATTACAAGTACTTGAGTTTTGAAATCTGATTACATAATCCAGATTACATGTAATCCGTTACTACCCAGCTCTGGGGGCATGTGTCAGTCAACAATACACCTTATAATTGGGCGAATGTCGTAACACTGTCTTTCGGCAAGGTTGCGTGTACATCGGCCTCTTACTCATGAGAAGTTAAGATCAAACACACAACAAGCTGACTAGCAGTCACACATCGTGCATGCCTCCCCCAGTGACTCATTACTCAGTCCGCTGATGCATCGCCATCTGTTGAATGTTTAGGCACCATAAAGAACCGACATGGGTACAGCTCATCCGTGTCAATCGAAGGCAGCAGGAGACTCCGATGATGGGTCTTGACTCTGTTTAGGGGACTGAAGCCCTGCTCAAAAACATCGTTAATGACCACTGAGACTTCGGTTTGCTTGCAAGACAGTATAATGATTTCAAATCTACCAGGGTTGGGGAGGTGAGACATAACAACCGGTCAGATTTACAAGCTTTATTGTGTGAAACTCATTTTTGTTTTCTAATTGTTAAAGGATTTGCTTAATGGCTGCTTTCCATTGTTTGGAGAGACAATCCTGTGTGAGTCATAAATTAGAGTTACTTTTGGTTAATTAAACCCAAAGTAAAGTCTCAGGGAGTCTCAGCATATTTTATTCAGTCATGGATCCTTGCTGTTTTTCTAAGCACAAATGTATGGCACAGTGGCTCTGGGCTGGTAATCAGAAGGTTTGCTGGTTCAAGCTCCCTTTGAAACTGGAGTTTCTCAAATTTAAGCAACTTTTAAGGTAAAGTAGTTCTTCACTTCAGCCACTCCTTTAAAAATACAGTACAAGGTACTAATACAATTCAATTTACTGCATTGATGTCATTTAATGGGACAATAAGTTTAAATACATAACTGATCAGCAGATGTTTTTGTCCCAATTAACAGTATATAGTGTAGTAATGGTATAAGAAAAGCAATTAGGGTGACAAACGTGAATGGATAAACTTACATTAGGTCTAAATCTAACAAAAAAGGCGGTAGCACTTTATTTTACAGTCCTGTTCCTCATGTACATACTATGTACTTATTATAGTAATTACAATAACTATGTATTAACTAGGTACTAACCCTGAACCTACCCCTAAACCTAACCCTACCCCATGTAGTTACCTTGTATTACCAGAACTTTCTTAGATAAATACACTGTAGGTACACTATAAGTACATGTTAGTACACGTACTGTAAAATAAAGTGCAACCAAAAAGGCTTATTCATTTAACATCTAGAAAACATATTTCTAATTTAGACTTCTGCACAAGGACAGAAATTTATATTTTTTTAATTATTTAAGTATTTATTTGTTGTTATTGATTTACCATCTAACCTTCTCATCCTCTATTACAAACCTCAGCCAGTATTAAAATATGTAATTATGTTGATTATGTATGGATTGCAAATGCATTCTGATCACTCTTACTTTCCATAAAAAAAAAAAAAAAAAAAAGATACTTTAGATAAGTACTTTTCTCTCTGCAGGCATTCCTCTGGGACTGAGACCTTCAAATCTCTCCTGACTGACAGAGTCATCAAGGGCTAGCTGGAGCACAGAGCCAAAATGGCAGCACAACATTATCGAAAAGTTCGAAACTGTTGTCATTTTCCTGACAGAACCTAAAAATAGCATCAAGACCAGCCTCTAACTTTTGATTCCCATCGTGGTGGACATGGAGACGAGGAGCGAGTGACATTTGCGAGCAATTTCCTTTTCCTGCTAAAGTTCAAGTGCCTGCATCAAAATTTTTCAGAAAGCTAATAGCATTTGAAACCAGCCAGAGAGTGTTAATGTACACGGTGATTTGATGGTGGAATAGCGACCTCCCAGAGTAGTGGGACAGGGAAATGTATGCCTGAATTTCCAGCATATGAAAGCGCGAATGAAATGCTAACATACTCCCCTGACATACTACTCTGCTAAAAATATGAAGAGTAGAATAAGGGTCAAATGATCATTAAAGGTTGACAGAAGAGCAAAAGGAGGAAATATTGTCCTAAATAAGAAACAAATAACAGCAGTAAGAGAGACTAATTTAAACATCCCATTAAATATGACTATAACTAAACGTAGCAGTAGTACCTATTATTTACATATCTCCTGCAGAATCTGCAAAATTAAAGTTAAAAAGATATAAAAAACTACATTGTGCATCACTCTACTTATTGCATGCCCCACACCCCAACCCACAAATATCCATTATGTATCATATAGCCCGTCTAACCATATGTTGTTTTATTCAACCTTGATAAACAATCATTTGCTACTGATTTATTTATTTCTATCTCTACTTTTTTCTTATTCATTTCCCTTTTTTATATTTTTCCATTTGTTCTCCTCAGTGCTGAAACATTGGCTCATCTCCAGTCATTTGTCCACCTAAGCTAGGGTTTGTGGTTTCTGAGTAATTGTTGAGAATATAGTCTACTGTGCTCTAGTGGCAATTACTCCACCTTACCACTATGTCCTAATTCTACTGGCTTGGAACAGTGCAGCCAGTCTGCTGATTTGCTAAGGAGGGTTTGGTGATTGTCCTGCTGAGCAAAATCCCAGTAGGGAAGAGATTGATCACTCAAGTAGACCAAAACAGTTCATCACATAACCCGCAAGAGGTTGGCGAGATGTGTATTTCCATCCAGCAGCAAAAACAGCAAAATCATGGAGAGGGGGGAAAACAATCATTGGCTGTCAGAAAGCGGAGGCCTTTGTTGTGTCACGTGAATTGATTGTTTTTGGTCAGCCCCAAGCTGATTAAGTATAAAACTTCAGCAACAACATGTTGTTAAAAAGGCTCAATACATCCATTCGAAGACAATCTACAACATTTTTGCCCTACACTCATTTAAAACCTTGCACATCTGAAACCAAAGTCGGTTGAGCAGAAATAATAGGATGCCACTCCTGTGCTCCATAGAATTACAGTGTGATACTGAGCTTTCTGTTTATTTTTATTTGTATTTATTTTTGTATAAAATATAATTAAAATATAGTTATCCATTGTCAGTTTTAGTGGGTTGTTACAGAAGGAGCACATTCAAAATGAGACCTACACATTCAGACTTGTTACTGACAACCAATTTCATTGATGAGATGAAGAGGGCATGACAGATACATGTCCACATGTTCCAGCGATATCAGCTCATGTAGGGGTCAGATCTCTTCCCAACAGGAAACACTCTCTCTGGGCTTGTCAAACCAAAGTGGACCCCTGGGGCTTTGATCCACCGTAAGGACTTCCTGACTTTATCTCCATGAGAGTGAGATGTGGATGGAGAAATGTGTCCAACACAGATGTTGACTGTTCCATTTTCTGATAAAGCCCATGCTGTTGACCCCACTTCCACCCTATAAATGTATAGCTCTCAGGCTTATCTTAGCCTTGCAGCCTCAGTAATTCCTCCCTAGTTAGAGCTTTCAGAAGACAACATTAAGGCAATATGGCAGAACTGAGCAGGTAACATCCATACTAAGTGATTGTTGCCTTGGCACCAAAGAATATCATCACGATTGATGCAGAATGCTAAAGTTTTGTATCATTGGACTGGTCTACCCTAAGAGATTACTCTTTTCGGTTGGATGAAGTGGGAATCAGGCACCAAGTGAACAAATGTCTAACAACTTTTCCTCGATCGTCACAACTGGAAGAGAGGGAAATTAGAGAGCGTTGTTAAATCAATGAAGCCATCTGGGAGACACGCAAGAGACTTCTGTCACTGATCAAATGACAGACCAAGGAAGGCCCCACCGGGAAGGTCCTGTGTTGAAGCCTTCATTGTTCTACGCTCTCTAAAGTGGCTAAGTGGTTTTTGGCTTCTGTAATTATGAACACTGCAATGCACTTTGTGCCTAGTATAACAATTGGCAGTTCATAGGGGGTCGCAGTACTCTGGGATTTATGTGATTTTGAAAAGCTTTCGGTGACAGCAATCACCTCAGCGACTCCCCCCTCGGGAGGCTTCTGCCAAGCCTCCGCCAAGCCCCTTAATCTGATTTAGGCTCTGATTTTGGGAAAAGGGTTTAGAGCTTGGCTTCAAAATGGCTTTAGAGCTTGATGGAGGGGCAAAAGGAAACCTGTCTGACTAGAGCGATATTTTGGAAAGTGTATTGTAGGTATCACCGGTTCTGTGTGAAGACTAAGCCGCTTTATCACCTGTCGAGCCAATTTAACAAAAGCACTCACAGCCAATTATGAGTGTAATTTGGGCATTTCATTACTCTAAATGCTCAAGTGTAAGATGTTACTCCTGTTGGAGCGAGAAAGAAAAGGATGTTAAAATTATTGTGAACATAAATAAGGAAGTGTCAAGATGTCTGCAGTTGCGTAACACGACTGAAGGAGATAAATAAACAGTATTAAAAAAGAGACCTTCCATTTTTCAGCCTTATTTCAGAGACAACGTTGAAAGCATTTTAACCCTTTTTCACACACACATACATAAACCCACACTGAGAAATGCTCACATTGAAATTTAATGATATGTGACACTGAAAACGAGTTGTCACTAATTTAAATCACCTTGAAATGCTTGACCGCAGTAACTATCCAACTAACCTTTTCCAAGCCAGACAAAAACAGCTTTTCAGCGTCTCACAGAACACTGACTGATCACAATATACATTCACTCTCTACTGTCCCTGATTTCATTAAAATAAGAATACTGAAGGAGTCTTGCAAGGTTGCTCAGAAGTAACAATGCATAATTCATCTTGGTTTTGAATGTTTGGAAATGAAGTCTTAAGCATGATAGCTAGCCGATAGGTCTCGCTGCCAGAGGAGAGAATATAAAGAAATAAATAAACCACATGGTTTAATTAAAAAGGCAATTTACTATTATGTTTAAATACGTTGGATAAGTATTAGATATGAGCTCAAGGTCAGTCATGTAAATAAAGAAAGAAAGGAAGAAATAAAGAGGTGGTCTAATAATCTCGGGACTGGACAGGTGCTGTGATTCATTTGCTGTAAATTGTCGTAAACTCTGCTTGTGTGCTCCTGAATGCTCTTTTAATCTGAACACCATGTTTTAAACAGCTGTAATGTTTCCTCAGCTAAGTTTGCTACACCCACTGCTCCACTCCTTATCTACTCTTTACTTCCTCTAAATCACTGCTTTTTCCTCCCTCTCAGTCCTGTCTTTGCCTCTACTTGCTCCTTTCTGCTTCCATGCCTTCTCTTTAAGGTGTGATCTATATTCAATGACAGATTAATGAGTGGTTTCCTATTTCAAGGAGTCTCTATGCATCATTAAAAAAAAAGTCTGATGAATAATACATCAGAGAAGCAGGCATATACAGGAACATTGTACAAGGTATGCACTGGTGAAGCCGGTGAGGAGATGAGGTGCTTTTGTTCTACATGACCGGCTCTTCCCTCTAATTGTCAGAGCTGTGCATGCTATGAATCAGGGCACTACATGGCCCACAAGTAAGCAGGAAAGTTAAAAAGTAGAAAGAATGAAACCACATAAACTCTTAAACAATGGACAGTCCACTTGGCTATTGTTTCCAAGAGGCCTCTTCGCAACAGTGCGTGTCAATTCATATCCCACAGGGTCTGTTGGGTTCTCTTAAGCACACCTTCTCCACACAAAGCCCCTGAACTTGCTTTTCATACACTTGAGGAGTGCAGAGGAGTTTTAGCTCCGTCAGCTTAATTGGACTGCTTCCCAACAGCAAGATGCTGCAACCCATCTTAGCAACCGGCTTCTTTTTAGGCATGCCAGCAATCCCATTGGACGGTTACTCGGAGGGTCTCCATGGATAGTCAAGCATTCTGTTGCGAATTCTGGAACAAAAGGCTAGTGGGCCTCTTTCACCCACTCTCCATGTTAAAGGCTGTGTTCTAAACCAACAATGTCTGACCACAACTACACAGTCCTGACTGGTGGCAACTGTCGAGAGAAAGACACGCTGTCACTGAGGATTTCCTTCCATCAGCTTGGTTCTTTAGGGGCATTTCCAGTGCTATAATGTTGTCACGTTGGCCTCGTAGGGGGTGCCAGCTACATACATTTCAAATAAAGGCAGGGCAATGAGCCCAGACATGTTACATGTTTGTACTACCGTTCTTCGACAGTGGTGACACTCTGACATATGCCTTTGCCTGTGCAGGATTGTCCCTGACACCCCATAATGAGCACCTGATAATGTGTTCCCCCCTGATCCCAGAGACTTCCTGTCGGTGCTAATGAGCTTCTACCGACCACAAGCACCGTCACACACACATGATCCGACCCTGTCACCTGGCAGCATAATGAGTCCTCAAAAACACCTTCACTTCCTTTCCATATATCTTTACTTCTCTGTTGCCGTGTCTGCTGTCGATCTCCTAATTGTGTGTATTTGTTTGCCCAAACGTGTCCTTGTCTCCAGGGAGACAGTATACAAATTTCTGGCTGTGCTCTGGATACCTGAAGCTGCTTTGGAGTGTCCATGGTGACACAGTTTTGAGCAAGAATCTGTTCTACACCTAATTCTGGGACCCGAGAACAAGATTCTGTAGTTAAGGCTTAGACAAGAAGGGCATTTGTTGCCCATCACCCAGAAATTTCTACTTTTTTGAGCACATAATTTACTTTGGGGATTTACAAAGAGTATATTTCATAAAAAGACACCTCACGCTGTCCTGAATTCATTCCGCTGCATTTCCAGTGGGATGCCACAGCCTCTTGGATTGTATTTTCCCATCACCCCAAATTTTTTTTGTTATTTTTCCATCCCAAAGAATGCCGACCACAGCAAACTTATCAGTCCAGCTGGAGGAATCAATCACGACCGTTGGCATTTTGCGCTGTGGGCTTATTTGTGAATCTGTTGTCTGGGGCACCTTGACAATCGCTGTGTATGATTGCTAGGACCCTTGAGGTGCTCGCTTTTGGAGAGGATTTTGTCTGCACTTTAAAGTATTCTGTCGGTACTGCTCTTTCTGCTACTCTATATCTTTATAATATTGTGGAAGCTGTCTAATCTTGATAACATTCATTTATCATTTCCGTCTGTCTCACTATCTATCTACTTATCTATTAATCTATATACTTATTTAAAACTGCATACAGACAGATATGCCACAATACAAGATGACTACAAGTGAGAGAAAATAGAAGACAGTAAATAAAACATCTGAACTTACACTTTCTCAGCTCTCTTTGTACTTCTGATCTAGGTACTACTGCTGGTCTAAAATATCTGAAGAAAGCTATGCATTAGCGTTCACAATAATTTCAGTGGTAGTCGCTTGAGTGGCACAGATAAATTACGCATTTTGAAATCTACCATCTTTGCACAAGAAATTGCACCAAATCACCTAAGCCTTAAATGACACGTAACTGACAGAGCTGCAGCTTGACTAATAGCATTAAGAACGAGCAGAGTCCCAAACATTTCACTTGTGACTTCCTGAGCTATGACATAAGATAATATATAAATTATACCAAATTCAAGTGAAGTTAGGAGATCTAGAAAGAAAAGGTGGTAGTTTAATTGAAAAAATTAAATGTATAACTGTATTTATTTATCTATTTAGTAACACAGACATAGATGCACTTATGTAGCTCAAACAGTATAGCATGGTGCAAACAGAATGTAATGGGTTCATTTCCCAGAAATAAATAAATAAATAACCAACTAATAAATTGGAAAAAAATGCAACACAAATGCAAATGTAAAGATAAAAATTCCAATTCAGCAAGAGTGGTAACTTAATTGAAATATTATCAGTGAATTCCTTAAAATATACCACGCAACTTCTCTCTTTTACCATAAAATAATAAAATAATTATATATATATGTATATATGTGTGTGTGTGTGTGTGTGTGTGTGTGTTTGTGTGTGTGTGTGTGTGTGTGTGTATGTATGTATGTATGTGTATGTCTGTATAGCCTACTGCTGTTCCTAGTCACTAATATCTTTCTTTTTATCCAAAATACTAAGAACTAAATTGAAACCATCTGAGGCCACTATTTATTTCAACTCTCCATTTCATTGTTGAATTACATGCTGTCAAATAATTTAATCACAGCTGTATGAACTTCCCCTTTTGTCCTGAAAATAATAAGCCCTTCATCCTGCTATATTTGACACTGAATTGATACTGTCACTTCAGTGTCATATCAGTCCAACCACAGGTTCCTAAATAGCTTGGCTTCACAGCTATAAAGATTGCGGCAGGTTTTTAAGAATGGCAGTCACAACATAAGATTTCAGAGTATTTCTGTATATTCCACCTCACCTCAGCAAAGAGACTTCAAAAGATATTCCCAGCTTATATATAATAGACATTTAGAGGATGGGTGGTGGTGGGGAGGGGAATTGAGCCAAGAGAATTGAAAGACCTGACGATAGATTAGCCTCAGTAATCTGCATAATGCAAAAGGCTGTTGGAGAATATTAGCATGTTAGAAATGACAATGTAGCTTTGTAGGACAGCTTCCTTTTTCCCCGATGCGCAATTGACTGAGCAATAACCACTGCAGGTAAATTAATTACCACAAATGCTGAGCTTTCAGAACGCACTAATCTGCAAGCAACTGTAATTAGATTAATTTATCCTGTTTAAGAAACCCAAGCAGCCATGTCTGTTAAATATGTTCTAAAAAGTGCAGGTAATTTTAGCCGGAAAGGTCTGCTCCAGCTGTGTTTTTTTTTTTTTTTCTTTATTTGGTGCTTTTGACCCTTACTTTTTACTATGTTAGTGTGAGTTAGCATTAATCAACTTTGACCACACACACACACACACATGCACGCACACACACAAACAGGGTTAGTGATGGTTAACTATATGTTCAATCTAAACTATTTATCTCTCTGTCTGTATCGAAATTGTGATTTTGCTTGAACATGTTTGAGGATTTTTTTATCATTACGGATATATACACACAGACAGTACTGTGTAGATTACTTACAAACTTGTAGTCCATTACCGATTCCAAAATAACATGACAAATTTTTAGTTAGTAACATAATCTATTACATTTCACATTTTAGGTAATAAAATCTGATTTTTATCAAAAATACCTTTTTTGATTACTTTTAGATTACTTGTGACCTAACTCATATACCACTGTTTTAAATAGGACAAAGCCATACCATATTGATATTAAATACAAAGAGAATAAAAAAAAATACTCCACTTTTTTTTTTTTAATTAACAACATGAAGTGCATTAAACAGTACATCAAGGTCTCTTTAACTGGGATTCATGAAGGGGTGGGGTGTGTGAGATTAATAAAAAGCTAAATATTAAAATACAATAAAAAAAGCTTTTTTTTCTAGATTTTAAAAAGGTAATCTGAAACATATGGTGCATTCCAACTGGATACATCACCCTCTAAAGGCCACTACGGAGTGAAAACAATCATGACCACCATATATGTATATATTTTTTTAGTGACGTGACATTAAGCCAAGCATGGTGACCCATACTCAGAATTCGTGCTCTACATTTAACCCATCCAAAGTGCACACACACAGAGCAGTTAAAATACACACTCACACACACTCACACCACTAGGCCTTTGAAATGAAAAATTTTGAAGGGTACACTGATGGACACTTCGGGCTCCCATAATCCTTTGTGCAGATACTTTGTATGATGATGGCGCTTTTGTGTGGGCATGTGATGATGACGCAGAAGGCCACTTCAAGAAACAGTTGTTTGGTACCCACACCCTTCAACCCTTCGAAGTTCTCACTCCAAAGGGTATACCCCTTGAAGGGATTAGGCATAGGTATGAGTCCTTCCGAATGGAATGCAGGGATATTAAGTTATCACCATCACAACCTTGACACCCTTGTGCTCCGTGACCTAGTTTCCTGTCTGTCTGATTGTAATTGTGTTCAGGTGTGTTTTGTTATCATCCTCATTTACCAACACTACTTAAGTTCAAGTCTGTTCATTATTTATTTGTCTGGTATTAAGAATGTGATGTGCTACGTGTGTCTCCTGTCTGCCTTTATGGATTTACCCTCCTTTGGATTATATTAACCTGTTAACCTCCACCCCTCATTTTGAGACTCACAGCTGAAAATGACCTACCTAATGTAAAATGGTAACATTTCCTGACAATAGTGTGCTACACAGACAATGTAGGTGTCTTGGAAAGAAAAACCTTTGGGCTTTACAACACATCATCCAGAGTTAATAATGCTCAAAAAGATAAAAAGTTATAAAAATAGACATTGACTTTTGACTATTGACTATTATTATATACAAATAAATTAAATAAATCCTGGGGCAATCCAGAAAAGTAATGGGTTAAAAGTCAAATGTCTCATGAGTTTATATTTCAAATTTGAAGGTACCATGAAAAAAAAACAATTCTGAGGCTATTTCTAGTGTGGGGTGGTAGATCTGTTACGAAATCAACTCCGAGGTGGGACCAGGGTCGATGAGGAACAGGTAGCGGCATAAGTTTTTCAGCAGGTAAGTGACGTGGATTCTTATTCATAGCACAGAGGATGCAACCCTGGATAAAGATCTTAATATCGTGCAGCATGTTTGGCCACCAGTAGAGAATTTGGAGAACTGAACATGTCTTACTTATCCCTAGGTGACCTGTACCAACTGACGAATGAGCAGAGGAGATTAGAGAGGTACGAAATTCTTCAGGTACATGGATTTTCCCAGCTGGTTTTTCTGGAGGACTAGGTTGGTGTTGCGATATTTCGAGGAGCTGTTCATTTAGGTCCCACTGGATGGGATTTACAAACAATTTCTCTGATAGAATGGTTTCAGGTTTTTCATGTAATGTTTCGGGGGCACGGGGATGTGAGAAGGCATCTGCTTGGATGTTCTTCGACCCAGGACGGTAGGAAATCTGGAAAGGGAAACTGGAAAAGAAAAGGGCCCCTCTGCTTAACGCGAATTGAGTCTTTTAGCTTCCTTCAAATACTGTAGATTTTTGTGATCAGTGAGGACTATGAATGGATGTTTGGCCCCTTCTAACCAATGTATCCTCTCTTCTAAGCATGCTTGACTGTGATATTCTATATAATCAAGAACTTCTGGCAAAGTGATTCAGGAAGTCTCGGAATACTTCATCCATAAAGCTTTGGAATACTGAAATGGCATTGACAAGTCCATACGGCATGACGAGAAATTCTTCCACTCATCCCCTTCTCGTATCCTAATGAGATTATATGCACTTCTTATATCAAGCTTGGTAAATATCTTTGCCTCTCTGTGTTGTTCAAGAGCAGATGGGACCAACGGGAGCAGATAACTGAATTTGACTGTGATTTTATTCAGTGCTCTGTAATCTATACATGGGTGTAAACCTCCATCTTTCTTAGGGACAAAGAAGAAACTGGCGGCAGCAGGTGATGTGGAGGATCAGATATAACCATGTTGTAAGTCTTCTTAGATGTATCTTTGCATGCCCTAAATTTGACCCTTTGGTATGGATTCCCCTCGAATCAAGTCAATGGCACAGTCCCAAGGTCGATGTGGAGGCACCTTGGAGGCTGCTACAGGATTGAACACGTCAGTGAATGTTGAGTAACAAGAGGGGGCTGACACTGACAGGTTTTCTGTGGGGCTTTCAATGGATGTCGAGCTAAATGAAAGAGACTGGGAATTTAATGTCAGTCGAAGAGCATTGACAACCCCATTTCAGTATCTTGCCAGACTTCCAATCAATGGAGGGTTGATGTCGTATGAGCCATGGGTGACTGATGATAATATCAGCCTGACTATTTTCAAGAACAAACGGGTCAAAGTGCTCATGGTGGGTATCTTCAACACATAATATGATTGGCTTAATCTGAGAAGTTTCATACCCTTTGTTGATGATTTCCCCCATTACGGCATGGATTGAGTATGGCTTGGAGATGTTGGATTTCTGGAGCTGGAGCTTCTTGCAGAGGTCTCCGGAAATTAAATCCCCTGCTGAACCGGTGTCCACGATGGCTGTTACAGAAACATGGAAATTCATAGACTTTAAGGTCACTGGTATTGGTAATGGAGCTGTTACTGAATGGGATGTGAGAACAGAACTCACAAGCATCCGGGGGAATCTTGTAGGGCAGGAACGTAGAAAATGACCATCCCCTCCATGATATAGGCATAATTTGAATTCTCGATGTCAAAACCGCTCAGTTTGAGACAATCATTGTGTGTCAACTTGCATCTTCTCTGTTGTTGTCTCTGAGGGGACTTCAAACAAATTCTTATGAGGTATGAAAGCTGTTTGTTGTACCTCTTGATAACACCCTTGAGATCCTTGGTGCACACGAAGGGTTTGTTGTATAAATTTCTCAAGTCCGATGGCATCATCATGAATTGCGAGTTGGAGGCGAAGTGCAGGATTTAAGTAAAGCCTTTTCGTCCCACCCATTCGCAGCTGCGAAGGTTCAGAATTCCAGGGAATATTCTGATACTGATCTTTTAACTTGGAATAATTGTAACAGCTTATCACTAACCATTGAATCTTCTACAGAACGTCCAAAAACGTATTTGAAGTGATTTATAAAATCTTGTACTGAGGATGTGCCTGTAGTTTCCTGTATCCACAATGTTTCAGCCCATCTTAATGCTGCACCAGATAACTGCTGGATTACGAAAGAAACTTTAGATTTTTCAGTTGGATATGACTGTGTCTATTGTTCAAGGGCAAGTGAACACTCTAACAGAAATCCGTTGCAATCCTATTCCCGGCCAGAGAATGGCGCTGGTCGTGACAGGGGGTTAGTGAAGCAAACCACTGTGGAAGCGCTGGTTGTGGGTGGCGAGGGATTCACAGCTGCAGTTGCGGGCGGTGTAGGATTCATAGCGGTGTTATTTCTCCTCCTTTTCTATGGTCAAGCCTTCTGTCACGATACACGCAAGGAGATTGAGGTAAGTGAGTTCAAACAGAACTTTATTTTTCTAAGTGAATAGAGTGCAAGGTGAGTATTCGGTGAATTCAAGAGTAGATGCTGGGAAGATCACTCGGTACGGAACTAACAGCAGGAAATTCCAATAACTTCAGGAATGTTGCAATCACACAGTCTCCGATCTTTTAATCTCTTTCTCTCAGATGTGACTGGCAGCAATCGACTTGGACGGAACCTTAGAGAGCTCAGGAAAACACGGGATCACGGACATCAGGAAACAGATCTGGAGACAGCAGAAGGGTAACACAAAGGTTAGTGATACTCACATAAGTACATTACGTCAGGATTTCTCAGAGGAATCAGAGACTCAGGGGACAACGGTCTAAGGTCAGTTCCTGTTGGTGGCTTGACAACAACTTGGGTTACTGAGGGAATTTTATGTGTTGGTTTGAAGCAGTGGATATAGAACAGGTGCAGTTGATTAGTACTCTGGAGAGAGTGATCACTGTGTGGGGGATGGGACTGCGCTTGATTGGTCCCTGACAATAAGTGATTTATTGGAGCACTGGAAAAATACAATAACAATATTTCAGAGTAATAAAAAGAAAAAAGAAAGAATTAGCTTTGTATGTCAAGTACATAATTTGATTAGCAGACATGAGCAGACATTGGGCTACTCTCTTGTCAAAAGTTGTTTTACATGTTCGTGGGTTCATTCGACCCCAATAACGTGAAATGTAGCCTCTAAAATGCTAATTTTACCAGGGGAATCTCACCAAAACTTTTATTTTACCCCACCAGAATGCAGTATTTACTGGGGGATTCCCCTTGAAACGTGATTGGGCTATTTTTGAGTACAAATTAGGCGGGTTTTGTTGTGAAAACCTGGCAACCCTGCATACAGCATTCACACTGATTGCTGGTCATACAGTCATTAACCATACACTGATACGCAGTCATACAGATTTTAATCATACAGATTGCCAGCTATATAGTTAATAATCACATGCTAATAGCCATTCGTATAGACACATTTACATCCCAGACAGCAGCTGACTCCGCACAAGATCTGTTTTCAAACCGGCAAATCTGCGTTACAGTCACATCCGTTTCAGTGCTGTAACATGCATCCAGCCCGGGAGCAGTTTCAGTGGGTGGGAACTACAATAGCAGAGCTAATCCGGGCCGTGTCCTTGGAAATGAGTAAGAGTTTTTTTTTTTTCTGAAGTTCAGAATAGAAGACCTCAAGATGTTAGAGGCAGACATAAACTGCTCACTGTTATCCTCAAAAACCTCACCAAGGTATGTCACACCATGGGACCAAACTGTTCTACTAATAAATTAATTTATTATTATGTTGTGTACAAAGGCTTGGTGTTTTAATTGCTCCTTAGATCGGTGTTGGAGTGTAATGTTGGCGAACACTTAGGCCTATGTTATCAGAGGACTTGCTAACATGAAGAAAACATCCAGAGGTCTGTAATTATATGTAATCAACAAGTTTGAGTTTAATAAAACTTACTTAATATAAACTTTAGTAATTTTAACTGCTTGTATTAATTTGTATTGTTTAAGATTGCTGTGTGGTAGTTGGTTATTAGCTAGCAATGTTAACGTTTAAGTGCTAATTTACCCTTAAGGCTGCATGCATTTATTTGAACAAAAATAAAGTAAAAAAAAAAAAGTTTGATTATTTCATTGTTAATAACTCTTTTCTATTTGAATATATTTTAAAATGTAGTTTATTCCTGTGAATTTTCAGCATCATTACTGCAGTCTTATGTGCATGATCCTTCAGAAATCATTCTAATTTTCCGATTTAGTGTTGGATTTTTATTGGTAGTCAGTTATCAATAATGGTTCTTATTATTATCATTCATAAAATAAAAATACAAATAATTTGCTGCTTAAAAACATAAAAAATAGCAATGTGTCCAAACTTTTAACCAGCCCAGTCCCCTTATTAAGCAGGCAGAACACTCTCAGGTGCATCCCGAATGAGAAAAACAGAGGGGCCCTGAGAGACAGAACAAAAAGGTGCTTTTATTTCTATTAACGGTATGCTCCACATTAATTGAGTAAATTAATTGAGAAATTGTCCAGCAACACTATACCAATCTGTTTCAATTTCAGATTCCATCTGACAGCCAGGACTGTCAAATAGTAAGGTGAGTCCATTTATTTATTTATTTTTCAGTGGAGGTTGAGTTATTCAAGCTATTTGAATGTCACAATGTATAATTGAGTATTGATAATATTGAATGCCTGATAATGTTACAACTAGTGCTGTTCAAAACATACAATCCTAGCAGGAATTGTAGGTGTGGAGAGTGAATGTACAGCGCTCTCTCCACCCTCAATACCATGACTGAGGTGCCCTTGAGCAAGGCACCGAACCCCCAACTGCTCCCCGGGCGCTGCAGTATAAATGGCTGCCCACTGCTCCGGGTGCGTGTTCATGGTGTGTGTGTGTTCCCTGCTGTGTGTGTGCACATTGGATGGGTTAAATGTAGAGCATGAATTCCGAGTATGGATCACTATACTTGGCTGTATGTCACGTCACTTTCACTTTCATAATGTTTGTTAGGGCCGATTGTAGCTTGCAGCTTACTGGAGAAATGCTCCCTCAAATAACTTCACACTCAGCATCCTGAACAATATACCTGTTATGACAGTCATAGCCTATAGCAATGGTATTGTTTGTGTGTCATTTGTCTTGCACAAAATATTTTTCATCTCAAGTTGGTGATTAAAGGAAGTGTATGTGACACTGATGTCACGTGCACTAATGAAGTCAGGAACTGTTGCAATTTTAAGTTAGGTAGGTCACTTTCAGCCGTGAGTCAACAGGTTAAATACTGTTTGAATTCATCTCCATCTGGCACTCCTCATTCCACCTTAGCTGTGACAATCACACATACTGTACTTAAACATGCAATATCAACAAGATTTACAATTAAATATAATAAATAGATAATAATGGCAGTATCATAAAAATACACAATTACAATTTGATTTGATTAATAATGACATATTATTTGCTTTTAGCCATTATTTAATACATATTTAAATGTTGCATAATTTGTGCTAATTCTTGATTTAGTTGGTAGAGTATTCCAATGATTAATGGCTCTATTAATTAATTAATTTCCTAGGAGAGTGGCGATTCTATCCCGTACGGTCCAGTTGATTTGGAGATGTTTCAGAGTGGTTCAGGTAGACCTTTTTACCTCACCACAGACCTCTCACTGCCAGTTGTTCTACTCCCTGTCCGAGGCACCACTTGGCACAGAAGCAGTGGCACACAGCTGGCTGCGGGGCTTGTTCAATAATAATAATAATTATTAATTCCTTACATTTATATAGTGCTTTTTCTAGGCACTCAAACACTTTACATTGTCAGGGGGTACCTCCTCATCCAGCATCCACCTGGATGTATGCATTTCCCTCAGTGAGCCTTCTCGTCCAGACACTGGGAAAGGTCAGGGAGGATGAGGAGCAGGTCTTGCTTGTGGCGCTGTAATGGCCCACTCAGACATGGTTCCCCGAACTAGTGCTGTTCACGACAGCCCCTCCCTGGCGGATTCCTCTGAGGACGGATCTTCTGACGCAGGGACGGGGCACCCTATGGCACCCACGTCCAGACCTCTTGAAACTTCATGCTTGGTCCCTGGATGGGATGCGGGGGTTCTTGGTGACTTACCCCAGGAGGTAGTGGACACCAGGTTTGTGCTTTCCTTTTTGCAGAAAGGGCTGGACCAAGGGCTGTCCCCGTCCACCCTCAAAGTCCAGGTTGCTGCGATTGCTGTGTACCATCACCCCATAAAAGGGAAGTTGGTGGGTAAGCATGACCTGGTCATCAGGTTCCTTAGAGGGGCTAGGAGGTTAAATCCTTCCCGGCCCCCCTCCATACCCTCTTGGGACCTGTCTCTATTGCTTACAACACTAAAGCAGGGCCCATTTGAGCCCTTGCACTCAATTGAGCTAAAGATTATTTCAAAATTGAAAACTTTGCTTCTGCTTGCATTGGCCTCCATCAAGAGGGTAGGGGACCTGCACACATTTCAGTCAACGATTCCTGCATAGAATTTGGGCCGGCTGAGAGATTCCATATCGTAGACCCTGTCGAGCTCATCCGTACGCTAGGCAGCCAGACGTGGCAGAACGTCCAGTGCCAGGCCTTCACTTGCTGAATCCTTGAGAACCGGTAGAAGGCTGGGATCCATATGTGAGACCTAAGTGGATCTCAAATGTGTAAAGTCCACGGTATAACCTCAGAGCCTGTGTTTCCCCAGCAGACTTCTGCCATTTACAAGAGGGTTACAATCACCTCCAATTTTCCATATGCACTTAAACGGATGTTCATATGTGTATTTGCTCCCGAGAGCTTCCGCTGCTTCCCTGTTCCAAGTGAAACGGTATGTTTTCCCAGTGTTATTGTGTGCTTCGAGTGCTTTGACAATGGTTAATGGAACTTCTTGTTGCGAGCCCTGGCCTACACCAAAAAGGGTGCAGGTGGCTCGCACAGGGCATTGGAAGTGGCAGTATCTATGGAGCTTTGGTAGGAATCCCAATTTGTCTGTCATCCGAAGTAACGTCCAGAGTGACCGACTGAAAGGGAATGTCTAAGTTACGTACGGTAACCCTCGTTCCCTGAATGTGATCAGCTGCAGCTAGATGCAATATTTGCATGCCAGTGTGCATTGGCTCATTTAGTTTACACTCGAAGTAGATTGGTCTATTGAAGTGATATGCAAATTCATCGGTCATCTGACATGACGTCTCCGTTCCCTCCTTCAGGGAATGAGGGTTTACCATATGTAACTGCAACGTTACCAATCAGAAGCATGGACCAATCCCATAGGATATAAAATAAAATAAAATATTATAGGAATATTTTATTGCTCAGTGGTTGCTCTTTCTAACCTCAGAAGACATATTTGTGATTCTCATGTATTTCTCATTTTAGTCTCACCAGTGTCTCAGTTGTTTCTCCAAAAAATCCTTAGAAGAAATAACAGTAGACACAACTGAGACATGAGAAGGTGCTGAAAAAAGGAATCCAAAATGACAATGGGGGAGAAACGTGAGAACTCATCATTGGCTTGCTGTAATCTCAGGACAGTAGAAGTAGAGACAGGAAACAACTAGACAGGTCAGAATCGAACAGGAGGAGGAAAGTACCTGTAGCTGGATTTCAATCCCAAGTTGTTTGAGCTGCAGTTGTGCTTACAGGTCGATGTGCTTCCCACAAGGCTATGGCTCTGACAGAGGTCACTCTATGCTCAGGATACTAAGGGGTGATTATCTTATATGCCTCATTGAGATACCAGCTTTGTCTTAAGATGTCTTCAGTTTTATTTTATCAGAAACGTTAAACTTTTAGTAATATTGTAAATACTAAATCTATCATTTAAATAACACTGTACTTTTCAGATTATCAAGGCTTTCTAGTTTAAATGTTTAAATTTATCTCCATTGTCAAGCATTATACACCACATTTTCCATTTTTTTTTTTTTTTTGCTTTGTTTATTATTATAATTTTGTCTTGTAAAGCCCATTTTTGCATGTATGTAAATATAGGTTATGGTTTCCTCTGTTAAATCACTGTGCAATAAAACACTGTGTACATAAAATAACTTAAAATATGACAATGCATATATTGTATTTTATTGAAATGACATTGAAGCTAACCAGAGGGAAGAAAAATGAAATAATAATAAAACAAAATATCTCTTTACCATTTCAAATATTTCTTCTAGACAGAAATGAGGTTATCTTAAGATTGAATGGAAACTCTTTAAAACTTTAAAGGAGACCACTGTGAGACTAGATTTTTTTGTCTCAGGAAACAAGATTGAGAAGCAGGAGACTCAACACAAATCTCCATTTGATCTTAAAGTTAACTATTTTTTGTCTAGAATGAATATTTGAGATGTTAAAGAGATGTCACATTAGATTTTTCTTTCCTATGGGATGCCTCAATCATATAATTCATTGTTTATTGTCATCAGCATACATTTCAATGCAAAAAGATGGACAGACTAAAGGCAAGCCATTAAAATGTCAACTAATCAAGAGAGGGCCCAGAATTTATCCTTGAGGAACTCCAGTATTACAGTTTAAATAAACTGATTGACTATTACCAAGACACAGATTTTGCCTCCTGTTTGATAAGTATGAATTCATCCATTTAACAGCTTTCAAAAAAAAAAAAAATTGTTACTACTAAGAACTGCACACAGACATATTATAGAGGATCACATATCAGAACTATAAAAAGTAAGCAAAAAGTATTTAAAATTAGCATGTAAAACTATGAAGTCTGTTGTAGATAATACAGTTGTTGTTTTGTATTTTCAAACTGCTTACTCACATTTTCAAAGCTTTGTCACTTTTTTTTTTCAAAACTTTACACACAAATACAAGAATTGCACACACAAAATGCAAAATGAAGCACTGGATTCAAAATATCACAAAAGCATCTAAAAGCAAACACCTTTGCCTTAATATTAAGTCCTGTTATATTTTTGAGTATTACATATAGTTGTATGTTGTATTTTGCAAAAAGTATTTTATGAAATGTAAAAGTCAAAGGCCAAGAATTAGTGTATGGTTTTGCAGATTTGGTGTGTGCTTCTGATGTTTGAGTGTCAGCTTTCAGAAAGTAAATATTTTATGTTTAAGCAGTAAAAAAAAAAAGAAAAAAAAAAGAAAACTGTAAATGTTATACACAAAACACTCAATACAGAGTTGTCAGCATCATTAATTGTGTTCCTACCCTTTTAGAGTGATGATAATACCCTGTTTTGCAGAGACTAAAAAGGCAGTTTTTCATAACTGCAGGGCAAAAAGGTCAAATGTGTTACAATGTGTTTCAGGCTAATTTAGCATTTCTTCCAGTCAAGTGATTTTAATTTACTTTCTCTCCACTCTTGCCTTTGATTCATGTCCCTGGAAAATTTCAAACCAATTAATTTGATGTTTATCAAATTAATCTTTCTTCCTAAAATAACCAAGCAAGACTACTGTATATGTACACTCTGAGCCATGTTAGAGGGATTTTGTAGACATTTTGCTGGGGGTTTTAAAATAGAACTCTTTTATGTCTCTCTCTCTCTCTCTCTTTGTGTGTGTGTGTATGTGTGTGAAAAAAAAAAAAAAACACCTATATATATATATATATATATATTGTTTGTGTCCCTTCGAGTTTGGAGAGGTATGACTGATGATATTTATCTTTGTTTTTATAAATGGTCAAACCATCCATCAAGCACTTTAGCTGTACACAATTTAGACATGGTTTAATTAAATATGCTCTTTTATTTAGCTTAAGCGTGCGTGCACCCATACTAACACAGGTCTATTAAACTCCCATATTTCAAACTGATAAACACACTTGAAACCCTGTTATGCAAGTGCTGAGGTTAATTGGGTGAAATATTGTCACTATTTGGATAAGGGGTGAGGAAAGAGAGATTTGTGGCTAATTACGAGTCAAAATATTTGCAGAGATAGTAAGGCTTGACTTGTTAAATTGCTTATGTTTGTCAGCAGGGACTGGGAATGGGGACATCCGGCTCCCATGTGCGTGAGATCTTAGGAAGTCTTTGAAAAATCATGACTCTAGATACAGGCGTTTTTAATCATTCATCATGGTTTAACTTCATTTATCTTACTTTCTAATCATGCCTGTGTAAGTAGTTTAGTTCAAAGACATCATAAATCAAGATGTTGTTTGTTTCTTTCCAAACCAAAACTCTAATCTCATCATATTTTGCTGTACTGTATCTGTTGGTTAAACAAGTACACATAAGAAAACACCAGCATACACTATGTAATGAAGACAAATTCTGACCAAAAGGATGAACTGCTATCTCAAGACAAGGGTATTTTTCATATTTAAAGTGAATATTTAGAGCCCTCAACATACAGAGGTGCAAAGTATTTGAGTAATACTACACTGTTATACAGAAGTATTATTTTTGGGAATCTCTACTCACCGTAGACTTAAAAGCACAAAGAGTATACAATAAATTACATTAAAGGGATACTCCACCCCAAAATGAAAATTTTGATATGAATCACTTACCAAACACGCAAAGCTCCATTCGTCTTTGGAACACAATTTAAGATATTTTGGATGAAAACCTGGAGACTTGTGATTGTCTAATCCTGCATCTTGGAGACTAAATGTAGATTTTGGATCCAACTTCCTCCATCACACCTATATGGGAGTTTGTAGTAATCAAAAGGTCCTTGATTAGCAGGCTTAGGTGTGTTTAACTAGTGTTAGTGCTAAATTCTGCTGGAAGGTGGACCTCCAGGATCAGGACTGGACACCTTTGGATTAGGCTATACCATTGAGGACCTTACTGGGAACCTCTCATCACCATTATCTCCCATTACAAGAGCCCTGGGAGAAAAAAAGAAAAGAAAAATGTAATGAGTACCACAGGTAGATGGCAGTTCATTGTTGCCTTAATTCTGCTTTTCTAGATGTTATTTCAGTCTTCATCATCTCTCATGCAGTTTAATGCTCCCACAGCTCCCAGCTGACCCAGTTCCTCCGAGGTCATTCTGAAAAACACAGAAGCTGCTCTTTAATGAACACTCACTGCTAGAAACAGCCCAGAGATGTGTACAGAAGAACATGGCATGAATTTAACAGCAATCAGGTGGCAGGCAGCAGCTACGTTCTAGAGGACATGCCGCAGATGTGAGCCTGTTAACCCAAAGCCCCTCGAGGAGCTTGGGGACACATATTCACCAAGCCAGATCAAGAGCACAAATGTTGACACAGATATGAGTGCTGCTCTTCCATATTCCTGAAGTTCTTCTATCTATAGCGCTTTCAGATCAGACTCCCACCTGCCTGAGGAACCAGGGAAGAACACTGGTGCCTGGTTAGATATTCCTGGCTTTTATCAATACATGTTCAGTTCTGCAATGTGTGGAGAGAGAACGGAGAGGCGTGGAAGAAGGTGACTCACCAGCACTGATTTCTCCTCATCCTACTGGACCGCTCTATTTGTGACTGCGTGCAGTCATTTGGAAAAACCCATCATCTGGGTCAACAGGTCTGGAAATAGAGTCAGAGTCAGCTCAACACAGGCCTCAATGGCCCAGGGCACACACTCCAACGGGGGGACAACGAGTTGCAACTCGAGGGAGCCACAGGGCTCCGATGGCTATTTTTGTCTGGCCACAATGTTAAAACAACACTTGCAATTTTCCATCCATGGCCTTCTGCTCTGAAGCAAGCATTTGAATTGCAAAATGATAAGGTAAAGTGGAAGCTCGGAGCAAAGATCGATAAGTCATTGGCATGCAGGGTAGCACAAAAAAAAGGAAACTGAGTGCTTTACACTAATAATATCAAAACGGTGAAGAAGATAAAGAATTGTGGTATGAAACGGCTCAGTTTGCTGGATGCACAGATAACAGTATTATTACAGGACTGCTTCGTTAGTCTTACTGACAGGTTGACACTAAAAACTTCATAATGATAAGCTTTGTAAGCAAGTTCGTCAACGATTACAGGCATTATAAAGCATCCCGAAACAAAGGTGCCAGATGTCTTGGATGAAACTGTAGTGAAACATTAACTTCTCTTTCAGGCTCCCATTCAGTATTTTGGTTTAAGTTAAGAAAAGAGAGAGATAAAATGAAAAAGATAAGATATGGAAAAAGTTTCGCACAACAATCACATACCTTCATTACAGTATGTTAAAGGAATAATTTGCAGCAACAAAAAAAAATAAAATATTATTAACCAGCCATTACCCTGTAGAACAGAGTACGCTAAATGACCGCAGCTGCTTTCATGCAGACTAAGGTAAACTAAACTAGTTAAAATAGTAAATTTTTATTATCAGCCCTCGATATGCAAAGTATTTGAGTGATAGTACTTGATTATTATACTTAAGTGATACTTTGGAGTAACAGTACTCGAGTTCTGTTAAAATCAAATGTTTGTGCTTTTATTCAATCACATTTACAAGTGATGTAAAAATATATGCGTGATCATCTTAAACTTTCCTCAATGATAAAAATAAAAATTAAAAAATAAAAAAAAGGCATATTTTTCCTTTATCATAATGAGATTAACAAGTCAGGCAAACATGCCAGCATAACTTTCCTTTTATTTAAAAAGTCAGTCAAATTGATTTCAGTTTACTAATAAAGCATTATTTTTCTGTGATTTACAAAAGTAGAAGTTCTGAAGAATGCTCATGTTTAATGAAAGTGAATTTTGTTATCATGAGGTTTAAAATTCATAAATAGCAAGAAAAAAAAAACAACTTTAATCATTAATCACAACATATCAGCTTGAAAGCATCGTAAAAGTAGTCCAAGATTAGTCAAATGCGATCATGGTTTATTATCAGTCTTGGTTTAATTCATATTTAAATGTCAAACTACTGGGAAATCTACAGCCGCTAACTTTAGCTGAAAATATCCATTTAACAGGTTTCAGGATATTGGTTTCATTTCAATATCTGCTGTGTCTTCCTCTGTCGGAACAATGATTTTTTGACGGATCTCTTTAGCTTTTACATCAAAATATTAAAATGACTTAAAAGGTCAGTTAGAATCACACAAAATATTTGAGGAGGGAAATGGATCATCATCACTTTGTATGCCCAGAAAGAATAGTTTGCACTGCTGCAAGCAAGGACCCCTGGTATCCTCAGCATTGCCTTGTTCCATAAAAAAAAAAAAAAAATTGTCCCTTTTCACATTTTTGGGATTCTGGGAAGTCATCAAAGTTTTGTGCATGCTTATTTCCTCTTTGCTAAATTAATTTGTATTATATGTAGTTAATTTCAAAATGAATCATACTGTAAAGTAAGCAAATGTCCAGATGTGTTCAGCAATCAATCACATACATATATGATTATTGGTTTATTTACAGTGATGAGCACTGCATAAACACTATGGCTGATTGTTTAATAGAAATGCTGCAATGACCATCTTGAAGCTCTGCAGGTGCCCTCAGCAGCATAATAGAGCTCCAAAACAAACATGTCTGACTGACACTGCATGTGCTGAAGTGCAACACGTCAAGAGCACTTATACCATGAAAATATATAGGACTATTTCACTAGGCTAAGGTGAACTGAGGCCAGGGCCATCAACCATCCAACTCCACTCCTCAGGATATTAAAACTAAACTTTCGATAGCCGTGGTTCAATCTCCACAATCTAAAGCACCTCTGAAATATTAAATCACTCGTGAGAACATAATTCGCCCACCTGGATATCTCCTATCGCTTCTGATGACGGCACTGAAGACACATCTATAACGGCATACATATTTTATAGAGGAGCAGGGGGAAAGAAGTACAATTGCCATAATATTTTATCACTACGCTACTAATAAAATTATTAACATTTTAATTGTAGTTATCATTTCAATTTCTTTTATATCAGTTCAAGGCTATATTTATATTCAACATATTATAGTGTTTTATTTTTAATCAATTTATAGCCTTTTCCGTTCAAAGATTTTGCAGACGAAACATGCTCAGAGATTGATCAGAGATTTCATCCATTCATTTTCCAAACTGATTGTCTTATATAGTATCTGAGAAGTAAGTAGGGTAAATAAGTAGTTATTATTTCATTATGTTGCACCTTTTGTACCATAACCTCCTGAAAGAACAGAAGGATGTGGAATGTGTGCTGCCTCTCTAACCTTTATCTCAAGGTTTCGCTCTGCAGGAGAATCTAAAATATGAAAACCCTTTATAAAGGGAAATTGTTTTTAACTGAAAAATATTACAAAGTATTTTGCTTATTAAAGAAAAGCAACAGAAGACTTAAAACAAGGACAGAGCAGTTTCCTGATATCAGCAAAAACTTTAAAAACACAGTGCTCTTTGAAATACTAAACTGCAAGTAAAATAGGGACACACAGTGTCATAGTACATCAGTATAATTACTGGACACACATCTTTTCCAAGCCATTCTCAGCCTGCACTGAGATAAGACTGAAATTACAAATATGACTACAGGCACATCACTCCAATACAGTGCTGCTGTGAAAGAAAATATCACACACATACACACACACTCGCACACGCTGTTAATACAAGATGTTTTAGAGAGTGGAGACACATGGTCTCATTGGAGAGCTTTGATGTTACTGTGTGGTTTCTGATAGTGACATATTGTGGTGAACAAAGAGATTTCACGTTATGACGTGAGTTGTGGAGGCCTCGGCGGACACACGGTTTGCGGCTGCTGTCATCAGCACATGCACAGGGAAGGGTGTCGTCGAGTCTTGTGAAATCTGAGGACTTGAGCCTGTGCATGTTAACATATTTTGCCTCAAATAATTTATTTTCTGCTATGCTGACAATAGCTCATGTTTGTGTAAGGCACAGAAATTCTCACAATATGTGCGATAACCAGATGACAAGCAACAATGGCTGCATTGTCTTCAGTGTTTATTTTTTATTTTTTTTTAAACCTCTGGTGGTCTTCATTATTTAAAATAAATCTACATTATTATTATTATTATTATTATTATTGTTTGTGTTAGTGTTAGTATTATTATATAATTTTTTCAGGATAGTATACAAATACAATACGAATACAAACATATTTACTTATGCATTTATTTATTTATTATATGTATTTATTTATTCCCACGTGTATTTATTCCCAGATTGATTTATTTCTTTTAACTTTTCTGTGTGCAACATGGAAATGAGGGAGGCAGTCCTTGTGGAGCGCCGATGAATCATTGTTCGGGATCTCACGCAGAAGCCTGATTAAACTAATAATAGAGATCGGAGTTTGAGAGTTGGATGTGCCAGATTAACTGCGAGATCCAATGTATTTTCACAGATTCCCATTTATTATGTTGAATTATTTAATATCGACTGACTTCAGTTACTGGTGTGTGTTCATTTTGTAATCACAGAAAAAAATCTTCACTCCCAAAGGCATTGTGAGCATAAGTTTATCGTAAACCAGTTATACCTAAGGTGTCTACGGTCTACTCAGGCTCACAATGCTTTTTGAAAACGGGACCCACTGTCATAAAGTTGGCTTGATATTAGACGCTCTGTATTTGAAAATTCAGGAATCATCTCTAAAGTTAAATATGACATTAGTGTATACGTTTCTATTTCCAATAGCATTTTAAGAAAATAGCTTACAGTCAAAAAGCCAACTGTAAAGTGTTCTTTTACGAGTCAGGTATATTAAGTAATATTTACATATGATTTGACTTTAGTTTATAAATATAAAAAATCTATCGCATATACCAATGTTGTATTTAACCTTAGAGATGGTCTCTAAACTTGTGAATATCGAGCGTCTAGCGCCAAGCCAACTTTATGCCAGGGGGTCATCAACCTACAAACTCATAGACGATGTTGATGTTTCCGGGCTTAATGATGTAACTATGAGGATAAGTAACTGAATTCAGTCGCTATGAAATAATTAGAAATGATAATGTGAATCTGTGAAAATAATATTGGATCTCTCCAGTTGATCTGACACAACAATAGACTATATAAAAACACGGGCACAACACACTCGCAAATCTGATGCTTCTGCATGAGCTATCAACCAATGATTCACCAGCGCTCCACAAGGACCGCCTCCCTCATGTACATGCTGCACACAGAAAAGTAAAAGAAATAAATGAATAAATAAATCTGGAAATAAATACATGTGGGTATAAATAAATACATATAACAAATAAATAAATAAATAATGAATAAATACTTTAAAAAAATCATATAAAAAGGATGAAAGTATAAGTAAATAAAAGTTACAAATAAAAAATAAATGTAAAATAAATACATAAAGGATTTTATTAATTTAGGATTACATTTTATTACAAATGAAAAAAATGTTTTTATCACATAATTTATGTATTTATTTTCCTTTTATTACATCTATTAATTTGTGTATATGTTCATTTATTTATGTTTAATTTCTTTAGGTTTAGTCATCCATATTTTTGTATGGTCAGGTTTTGGAATAAATATCTGTGACTGTACTTTTATTTGCCTGTTATGTGTTTTATATATTTCAGAAGTGAGCAGGTTTAGCGTAGGTGTGGTGTCAGGTGCTCCAATTAAAGTATACTGTAAATTCATATACAATTATTTATTTATTTATTTATTACGACTGCATGCCAGCCATTTAACTAGGATTCAACATGGTAACTAGGATTTACACAAGCTCCAGTGTGGATCCAGAACACCTGAGAAGAGATGATGCTGACCAGAGGACCCCCGATGATGCTAATCCTGAATCAACATACAGAACTAACAAATATTGTTACTTACTATGCAATCACATACTAATTGCTGTTAATAGTGTTCATCATCTGGTTGACTACGTCTTGTATTAATTTTTCTGAAAATTCCTATCATATATATTTACAGTATATACCCATTGATCGATTCCAGAGGGTTAACAGCAAATTGTCATTTTTGGGTGAACTATCCCTTTAATTATAGCTTTGCGTAGCTTATTGCATGAAAACGTTAATTTTGTTTATTTGTTTTGAACTGTTATTTATAATTTGAATGCATACAATATTCTGTTAAGAGCTCAAGAATTAACAGACAAGTACTGTGAAGTACATTACTGTCATTTAACCATGAAGTTTCAGCTTCACTGGAACAAAAACCTCGAACCACTGAAAATATACTTACAGATACCTAATGAGCTTATATTAATCTTGACAATAATTCTTCCTCATTTTAATTTGTGACAAAACTTGACCTTTCTTTGAGTGAATGCATTGAATGAAAACTTCTCAATAGATTCTTTGAAATTGTTAAGATGTTATTAACCTGTTCGACCCTCTGTTAACCTGTCAAAGTGATCAACAAAGAGCACAGCTAATCTTCTGTTTGTCTAGAAACAGACTGCTATACTGCCGACAAAAAGTTGAATACATAGGTGATCCTTTAGTTCCAGCACTCTATCTTTTCAAGTGTAGTTTTGCAAGAGCACAAATTATGTCGGAACTAGAGAATGAGGGAAAAGTGCCTCATGCAGTTTACATCTGGCAGCTCCTGACTTATTTATTTATTATTTGTTTTTTTTAAAGGCAACCATGCTTAAAATGGCTGGGTCCTTTTAGTTTAAGGATGGCAAGTCAAAGAATGGTAATGTGATTCACTGTCAGGATCCTTTAATGCAAATGACACAACAAACAAGAAAACAGGCCTAATGAGGTTACATATTAAAATCCTCTTTTGTTCTGGGACTCTTTAATTGCCTCACTGTCTTTGATCGGCCAGTAACTCTTTGATTTTCTAACTTGTGTGTTTATCCACACACTTTTACCTTTATCTTTGGTCTCCATAAATTGTTTAAATCTTCTGTTTGTTACCAAGGTCACATTTTTGGTCGCTCTCCATCTTTAATGCAGAAACCGACAATTCTTTAAACACTCCAGTGACAAGGACCAACATGTGCTGTATAGAGCACATTTATTATGAATGAGTATATTTTTATATTCTCCTCCGCCATGACCTGGCTTCAGAGAAAAGAGCTAAAAGGAGAATGTGGGTCAATCAGAGGAAAGCATGTTGATTATATATGTATACACACACACACACACACACACACACACACACATATATATATATATATATATATATATATATATATATATATATTACATTTACATTTACATTTATTCATTTAGCAGACGCTTTTATCCAAAGTGACTTACAGATGGGGACAGTGGAAGCAATCAAAAACAAAAAAAAGAGCAATGATATATAAGTGCTATAACAAGTCTCAGTTAGGTTAACACAGTGCATGGGATTTTAAATAATATAATATAAAGAAAACAGATAGAATAAAAAATAATAGAGCAAGCTAGTGTTAGAGGTCTTTACACATACACACACACACATACAATGGGATAATTAATGAAAAGAAAATAGAATATAAAACGATTAGAAAGGTAGTTAGATTTTTTTTTTAAAGAATAGAATTAGAATAGTGAGTGTAAAAGTTAGAGGGTCATATAAAGATGGAAGAGATGTGTTTTAAGCCGATTCTTGAAGATGGCTAAGGACTCAGCTGTCCTTATAGAGTTGGGGAGGTCATTCCACCAGGAGGGAACATTTAATTTAAAAGTCTGTAAAAGTGACTTTGTGCTTCTTTGGGATGGCACAATCAAGCGACGTTCACTTGCAGAATGCAGGCTTCTAGAGGGCACATAAGTCTGAAGTAACAAATTTAGGTAAATGGGTGCAGAGCCAGTGGTAGTTTTGTAGGCAAACATCAATGCCTTGAATTTTATATGAGCAGCTATTGGAAGCCAGTGCAAATTGATAAACAGAGGTGTGACATGTATTCTTTTTGGCTCATTAAAAATTAATCTTGCTGCCGCGTTCTGAATTAATTGTAAAGGTTTGATAGAATTGGCTGGAAGACCTGCCAAGAGGGCATTGCAATAGTCCAGCCTTGGACAGAACATGAGCATGAACAAGGAGTTGTGCAGCATGTTCCGAAAGAAAGGGCTTGATCTTCTTGATGTTGAATAAAGCAAATCTGCAGGATCTGACAGTTTTAGCAATGTGGTCTGAGAAAGTTAGCTGATCATCAATCATAACTCCAAGGCTTCTAGCTGTTTTTTAAGGAGTTATGGTTGATGTGCCTAACTTAATGGTGAAATTGTGATGAAACGATGGGTTTGCTGGAATCATAAGCAGTTCTGTCTTGGCAAGGTTGAGTTGAAGGTGATGGTCCATCATCCAGGAAGAAATGTCTGTTAGACAAGCTGAGGTGCGAATAGCTACCGTCGGATCATCAGGATGGAATGAGAGGTAGAGTTGAGTGTCATCAGCATAGCAGTGGTATGAAAAGCCATGTTTCTGAATGACAGAACCTAATGATACCATGTAGACAGAGAAGAGAAGTGGTCCAAGAACTGAGCCCTGAGGCACCCCAGTAGTTAGATGTTGTGACTTGGACACCTCACCTCTCCAAGATACTTTGAAGGACCTATCTGATAGGTAAGACTCAAACCATTGAAGTGTGGTTCCTGAGATGCCTTTTGCCAGTAGGGTTGATAGGAGGATCTGGTGGTTAACCGTGTCAAAAGCAGCGGACAGATCAAGCAGGATAAGTACTGAAGATTTGGATTCCGCTCTTGCCAGTCTTAGAGCTTCAACAACTGAGAGCAAGGCAGTCTCAGTTGAATGTCCACTTCTGAAGCCAGATTGGTTGCTGTCAAGGAGGTTGTTGTGTGTGAGAAATGTAGAGACTTGGTTGAATACAGCTCGTTCAAGTGTTTTTTTAATGAAAGGAAGAAGGGAAACTGGTCTGTAGTTCTCTAAAAGAGATGGATTGAGGTTGGGTTTTTTAAGTAGTGCAGTTATACGTGCCTGTCTAAATGATGAGGGAAAAACACCAGTGTGGAGGGATGTGTTGATGATGTGAGTGAGTGCAGGTACAACTGCAGGAGAAATGGCTTGAAGGAGATGAGATGGAATAGGATCAAGCGAGCAAGTTGTAGGTTGATTAGAAAGGATGAGTTTTGAGACTTCTGCCTCAGAGAGTGAAGAGAAGGATGTAAATGAGTGTAAGTTTGCTGGTGATATGAGCTTGACTGATTGTGGTGTGGAAAATTGTGCACTAATGTGTTTAATTTTATTAATGAAAAACGTTGCAAAGTCGTCAGCTATTAGAGATGAAACAGGAGGGGGAGGAGGAGGACAAAGAAGTGAGGAAAATGTTTTAAAAAGCATGCGAGAGTTAGACGAATTGTTAATTTTGTTATGGTAGTATGTCATTTTAGCAATGGAGACATTAGCAGAGAAAGAAGATATGAGTGACTGATACATATTAAGGTCAGTAGTATTTCTGGATTTGCGCCACACCCTTTCAGCAGCTCTAAGCTTAGAACGGTGTTCGTGTAGAACATCAGATAACCAAGGGGCAGAAGGGGTGTTATGGGCTGGCCTGGAAGATAAGGGGCAAACAGTGTCTAAACAAGCTGTAAGAGTGGGGCAGAAAGTATCAGTAGCACTGTTAGCATCCAAAGATGCAAACAGTTTAGGGGAAGGAAGTGAAGATGAAACCATTGCAGAAAGCCGGGAGGGTGAAAGTGTGCGTAGGTTACGTCAAAAGATGACATGTGGAGGGGTAAGTGAAGTGTCAGGGACCATGTTGAGGTTAAGAGTGAGGAGGAAGTGATCCGACGTGTGCAGTGGAGTAACCACAACATGATCAGTAGAGCAGTGTCGTGTATAAATAAGGTCCAGTTGGTTGCCTGATTTGTGAGTAGCAGTAGTTGACACTCGGTGGAGATCAAAAGAGGCAAGCAGAGTGTGGAAATCAGCATACAGAGGTTTATCTAGATGGATGTTGAAATCTCCAAGCATAACTAGGGGAGTACCATCCTCAGAAAAGGTTGAGAGCAACACATATAATTCATCCAAAAATGCATATATACATATATATATATATATATATATATATATATATATATATATATATATATATATATATATATTAAGAATAATATAATTAACATACTATTTTTTTCAGACATGTATGCTAATTGTTAATTGTACATTTATCATCATACTGTGTATTATTTATAACTGAAAAAAAAACAACTTGATCTACCCTATGCATTTCTAGTAGTGTACCATTTTAGAATATGCAATTAATCTTTCCATCTATAAAAATGTCAAGCAGTGTGTTCATTTCCAAGTGCTACAGGCCACCACTGTACAAAAAGTTGATTTTATAGTGACAGGACAGTCACCAACAAATCTAAGCACTGCTAATGCTGCCTGTAATGCACATTCTTTCAATCTCAGCATTCTTGAACAAAACTTTTCTTTGGCTAAGAGGAAGGAGGATGTGGTGATTGCTTATGTAAGTCCAGTCTGCGCTTAAGACTCTAAAGCTGAGAAGCAGGAGGCGAGGCAAGACGGGATCCGCAGCCCCCCAGAGTGCTGGAGGAGGGAGCCGCCATGCGTGCAACACACAATCAGACCAAACTAACAAGTCCACACTGATAGCACCACAATTAGAGCTGGGAAACCTTGCAGCGGAAATGGCATGTACCTGAGGTAAACTTAAAAACAGCGTGTAACGAGGCTGTGCATCCTCCTCGCTCTCTGCTCTCCCGTCTCAAAGAGAGAAGGGATTAAATGCTTCAAGAGCAACAAACAAACTCTCTGTGGAGAGGCACTGAAGCAGGTTGTGTTAGAGCTCAGAGAGAGAGAGAGATCAGGAGTTCAAAATAAGTGCCTGAAGCATGAACAACCAAAATGAGTAACTAACATAACACCTATATATAAACTATAGCTCAATGCAAGGCGGTTACTATTATTCACATGGCCCAGGACATATATAAATGCAATTTGTCTAAATACATAAATAAAATACTATTATTTAACAAAAGCAAAAGTTTAATGGTAAAAAAAAAAAAAAAAATTATTTGTGCATTTATATGCATGTATATATGTTCTGAGGACTGGGGACATTTCCTTATCAACACTATATCATTAAAATGCCATTAATTAATTAATTGACTACAGGTCATCTAACTAGTGTATATATATATATATATATATATATATATATATATATATATATATATATATATATATATATAAATAAACATTTAAAACACTGTTTCCCAAATTACTTTTCCCAACCTAATATTCATGAAAAATATCCTTGTTGTTTGAACTTTGTTAAAATCTGCATATAATCTATAAATCTAAAATCTATATAGCTGATTCTGAATATGCATCAGTGTTATTTTATCATAATCCCTTGTATATCTATCAGCTACACCAAAAATTATGACATTAGTGTTTGCAGTGTGTGACAGGCGAGGTAAAACATTGCTAGAGAAACACATTTGTGTATTTGGACTTGTGCCTCAAAACCTGAAAAATTGCCCTTGTAACAACTTCCCATGTGACCAGCCATTCTTCAAAATATTGTTTTAATCAGCAGCTCGTCCATCTTGAACACTGACACTCGTATGGCCTCATATTCTGTTCAGAAATGTAGTAGGCCCTATTTTAATCATCATATTTCTCAACAGTCTCAATATTGACATGCCCTGGTTTGGTTCAGTGACTTTCTTGCTCTGATAGACATTAGTCCAGTCTCATAGCAGCCTGCTTCCCTAGGCAACATTTTAACCATTACAGCTGCACTCTGGAATTATGCTATATACTGAAATATTTGAGATAGTTTTAGTAATTACAGGTGACAGCCGCAGCTGAATACGGGAGTGAATCCCTTAAATTACATTTTTGTTTGTGTACAGATTTGACCTGGCTTTCAAATATGTAATGGTTGACACTGTGCTGTGGTAGCAATGGCTTGCCGTCTCGCACATTTAATATCCAGTATTTTTTAAGCAAATTTATATTAGAACATAATCAAAACTCGTCATATTTAGTTTATGTATAGAAAAGTTGCTTTGCAGATCTTGCTCTTGAAGGGTTGCCATGTTCACTTATTATAAAGGTGTTTGGGCTTGTTTTCACGTAGTTCATATACCAATTAGGGGTGGTAATTTAACACGTTAATTAGATTAATTAATTATGGAGAAAAATAACACGTTATTAATATTAACGCATTTGACGCACTTGCCCCGCCCCAGATCTATGTGGATCATCTGCAATTTCATACAGTCGATTAATGACTAATATGAGACAGAACAACAACTTACTGTGTGATGGAGCCTACAGAATATGCCTAAAATTCAAGATATGGGGCAAAACCAAGCGTGCCGCACAACCTCTGAAAAGTGAAGCCAAAACGTCTCGATCGCCCCCTGGTGAGTGGTCCTAGTATAGGTCATAAACCCCGCCTCCCCATGTTATTCAATGGGACGCGAGACCAACTAAACAATTAAATTACCCTTCAAATATCTTTTTTCCAAAGCTGTTTTTTGTCATTTACTGTAGTTTGTATCACGCTAATGTAAATTCAAGTGTTCGTTTTTAAAATAAGTTGTTTTTTAGATAGTTATTTAATGCTCTAAAAACGGTGGTGTGACGTCGTGATTGACAGCTGTGATTGACAGCTCTCTGAGCCGAGGTGGCACTGAAGCGTCAACAGGCTTTTTTCATGATCTTCGGAGGACTGAGGAGATTGTATTTACCTTATTTTAATGAGATTGGAGTGGAACGGAGCAGACAGAGTTCACAGGAGCAGGACTCCACTTCCAAAACAGTGCAGATTACGGTATGTGCATTCTGCGAGGGAGAGTGAGGGCGGGGAACAGGGGCGGGGCCGTTGATTTCGCGGCTTTACTTCCTGCTTGCTACTGTGCATAGCTACAGCGCAGAACTGTTCCCTAGTTCGCTATCTGCGCAGGCGCAAGTCCAAGATGTCAGCACCATATCGGGACACTGGCGGCTTCAGTTTTGACCAATGGAAGGCGAGTCGTCCATCTTTTTTTACCGTCTATGGGCAAAACGCTAATTTATGATTGTGTCTCATATTTACATCACATATTTAAGAAATATCACACAAGAAGTTGGCTAAGTGCAATATCAAATGAGTGAAAATGTGATACTCATCTTATACAATAGTTCATTAAGAAGTTAATATTGTGTTATTTTAGACACAATGTTGTCTGTTTTGCCTAATTTTGCCAACCAAAATATAAAGACAAATCAGAACTGTTCATCCACGAGCAACCCACAGCAGCATTTCATTTCTCAATTCACGTTTTGTACGAATTAGGTGAACCATTTGGTGCGTTGAACCATTGGCCTTTGCGTTGGGTTTGAAGTGGCGCTGCACAGACTGATCGGTGTATGACATGAAAGTACCGCGAGAGCGGATCAAAAACACAAGAAGTCATCTGCTCTTTAAGCTCTTGCGCTTCTTTGATGGCACACACCGATCGGTCTGATGGTGATGATCCGCTTCAAGTCGAACAAGCCTAATGATTCAATGAACCATTCATATAGAATCATTTACTCCACTGCTGAATCAATCAGCCATTTTTACGAATCAAATGAATTAATAAATGACTCGATGACTTAATCATTAAGACATTTACCACTAGGGATGCACCGGTTGACCGGCCATAAATTGGACCCGCCCGGTTTTTGATTAAAATACGCGATCAGCAATCGGACGGTTTTTGGTCTTTTTTCGGACGATTTTTCCGGAAGTGCGCTCGCGTGCACAGAATACATTGTAATGGTTCGCTATGTCATTTGTGTGGAAGTATTTCGAAATCTGTGCGCAGGACACAGGCAACCGTTCAGTACAGGAAGTGCAGAGCTTCATGTATGAGGCACAGATAGCAGGAAGCGATCAGCCGTTGGTGTACTGGCGCACAAATGAGTCCCTTTTCTGCGCGCACTGAAGCTGCGTGAGCGTATACTGTACCGGTCCACACCCTGAACACGAGTAGACCGTGAAGAGATCTTCAGATCAACTTCTCACGTGTTGGATGAGAAATGAAATGAACTAAACTGTGACAAAACTGAAATGTTTTTTTTTTTTTTTTGTAAAGTAGAACTTGCATACACGTTTGAAAAGCCAGAAGTAAACGTCAGCTCTGCATTAGGATGATTATTTTTATTTTACCTTGAAATTACATCGACTTAATTTGATTTAAAAATCACCTGCTGTAGCACACTCAAAAAAAGTGTTTCATTCATCCAATTAAATTTTTTTAGGGTAATGATTCACATCTATATTTTTTTACTTGAGACAATAAATTATTTATTTTTCATTGGCTCAAGTAAAAAAATATAGATGTGAATCATTACCCTATTTTTTTTTATTGGATGAATGAACTACTTTTTGCATCTTTGTTTTATTCGCACCAACATTATTTGATTTTAACATTTTGGAATAATGTATTTATATAGCATACTTTTATTTAGTCTCACTGGTAAAGACCTTTTTTATTTTAAAGCAAATGTAAACAAATATTGAATGCTGATTAAGATACATCTTGTTGAATGTGTGTTGTTTTTGTTGTTTGGATTGTAGAACTATGCAGTTATTGCCTTTAATTTCACATGGTTACAGTTAATCTTTTAATTTAAGGCCAGTTCTCTGTAGTTTCAACCCAATTCAAAAACAAAAGCTAAATACTGATGTCTGTACCATCTATACTGTTTGTATTTGATGTAGGCTACTTACTGTGCAGTTACTGCCGATCATTTCAGATTGTTACGGTTATTGTTTTCAATAGCCAAAAGCCAGTTTGGCCTATTAAATACCAAATAAACATTTTGTTTATGCACACTTTCCTTCTTTCTTGTCTGTTGCTTAAAGATAATAAAAAAAAATCGGAAATCGGTATCGGAATCGGTCAGTTTGCTTGTAAAAAAATTGGTATCGGAATCGGCCATTAAAAATCATGATCGTGCATCCCTATTCGCCACCACCTACTGGCAGTTTTAGTTTATTACTTAGGCCTCCTTTACATTGCCAGTTAAATGTGACCCTATCCCTATTTTTGCTCATATGTGACACAGATCGGATCTCAGGAAAAAAGTGCATGCATTCGGATATTTCGAGATCGGTTTCAGGTCTCATTCATATGTGGAAATAAATCGGATATAAATCAGAAATGTGTCAATGCGACTGTCATGTAAACAGGCAGATCAGATTTTTCTGAGGCATTGCATCCTGTACAGCATTAAAACTGTGACAATTTGTTACGACGTCATATGTGACCCGTGCTGACAAAATGAGTGTAAATTTGCTACAGACAAAAAAAATATATATATATTTTCTCCGCTCGCTTCTCGCACTGACTGTCATCAGAAGTGCGTGCATATTCATATACATATTTATAAACATATACAAAATTTCAGTATTTCAGAATTCAGGCAAACATAATCTGCTCTGTCTTAAGTGAACGCCTAGGTAACTGTCTGAAGAAACCATATGATGTGTAACATTATATTAGATCCATGAGTTACAGTATAGGACATCTGTCTCATTATAATGTTAATCTAACAATAAAAGAAAAGAGGAATTCACACGCTGCACTTCTTTTGAACTGCTTTTGTAGTTTTAATAATCAATTTATTTGTAATGAAGTTATTTTTACATTTGAAATGTTTTTTTCGTACATGGATGCTTTCAGATATAATATTTTATATATTTTTAGATATAAAATGATAATGGTAATGCATTATTATTTTTTTCTAGGCTTTCTATATATATATATATATATATATGTATGTATATATATATATATATATATTAATTGCTCATTGTGACTCGTTTTGTCAGCACATGTCAAATTTTTCTCATGAGGAAGCACATGTGGAGGCGGTAAATGAAAACAACGAATGCGCAATGTTTCAGATGTTATGGCAAGTGTGAACATGTGAATCGGATATGGGCCACAACTGAAAGAATGTGTAAACGGACAGCCAAAAATATCAGATATAGGCAACAAATCAGAATTGGGCATCAAGACCTGCAATGTAAACGAGGCCTTGGAGTATCATTTCAATATTATTTATTATTTTCATGGTAATAATAATAAAATTAAGAAACTAAATGATTAAAGTTATAGTTCACCCAGCCAAAAATGACAATCATGTCATCATTTATTCACATGGTCAAAAAGAGTAGTCTATATGTAATAAATTTGATCAAACAAAATATTTATTGCTGAACCTATTCTGTGTAATGCCTGTTTGATGCTTTACACAGAGATTAGATTAATTAATCACCACATCATGTAATTAATTAGATTAAACATTTTAATCGCTTACCAGCCCTATAGCAATCCATTTATGTAGTTATTATAGTATGCAGGTGCATGTCGCAGTATTTTGGTATGTGGCTTATTCCTAAGATGACACGTTTGGACACACCCCCTTCGCTGTGATTTCTTGCACCTCAACTCTGATACATGCTTAAATACATCAAATAACAACAAGCTGTTCAATTTAGTCCTGTACAGACTGCACAGAATTTCTGTATAAATCAAAAAAAAAAAAAATAATTAATTGGCAGTCAGATCGGTTGTAGAATATGACTGTTCCTCCTGTAAATCACTGAGCTGAAGTCATGTAAAGTTAGGAGTGAATCCCCTGAATTATTGTTTTGTGTGTGTACAGAACTGAACTCACTCTTGAAACTGTAATGATTGACACCATTTTTAACCATAGCAACTTTCTGCCATTTTGCATTTTGCATCCACTATTTTTAAACAAAGTAATATTACTCAGAGTAAGAGACATCCAGTTTTGTTCATGCTTGAGAGTCTACTTCACAGAACACGCTCTTAAAGGGTTGCCATGTCCACTTACAAGTGATGCATCTTTGGGCTTGTTGCTTGGCTAATAAAGCGATCCATTTTATGAAATTAATGGAGGAGACAGATGAAGGTTGTGTTATGCCTTATTTTGAAGACAGTGTGTTTGAATTTGAGTCTATTATGTGTTTTTTTTTTTTAACTTCAACCTGCGATTTCTTGTAATGTACACATTCTCTCTCTCATTTTGTATGCACAATTTTGCACTGATACTGCCATTTTCTCCAAGAAAATGCAAACTGTTTTATCCTCTTTGCATTAATATCTGCTGTAGTCTAGGCCCCTCCAAGAGCTCAGAGACCCAAAGGTACACGTTGGTTTCTCTGAGCTGGTTTATTGTAATGCAGGCAGATGATTTACAGCTCCCTGGCCAAAACATTCTAAGTAATGAAAGGTCTGTTAAATTTCTACTGGCTTATAATATTTCATAAAAAACCTTTGCCTATTAAAAAGACAAAAGAGAGGTGGGCTTTATTTTTCATAATCAGGCTGAACCCAAACCTGCAGCAATGTGATTAAATTTGTTTTCTACATATTGTTCAAAGATTCCCTCAGCATCCCCACGGAGGCAAACACACACACACACACACACACACACACTCAGATAATCTGCAAATGTGGGGTGTATTGCAGGGGGTAGAGTATATCACATCTGCTGGCATGGCATCATGTGTTTTTTGCAGCGTCCCCAAAGTATCAGTGTCCCAGTAAAACGGCCCAGTGGTAAGTGATGCTAAGAGACTTCTGACCTTGACCAGATGGTAGAAATACTTAGAGACCATGGGAAGACATGATAGCATGTTCTGGAACACAGAGGGAATGCACAAAATCTTGCATACAAATGCACTTCGTCATTTATGATTGCAGGTGTTTTGAAGAACTTTAGGTCTGCAATCAAATGGTTATAGCAGCAATATATCAAAGCTGCCTTTTTGGATTGTTGAGTAATTGTTTTATAAAAAAAAATATATGTAATATATATATTTCAGTTTGGGTGACAAATACCCTCTCATTGCAAATCTCTGTCAAATGCCTCTTGTTAAATCTCAGAAATAACAGACCCTGTAGGTAACTGGCAGTTATAAGGGAAGAGGTACGAGGATCCTTCTAGATGTATTCCCTGGGCAACGCATGAACAGGTGAAAAGACACAAGCAGAGGACTTCACCGGGTTCAGCACTCATAAGAGCTGGTCTTGCTATAAAAACCATGCAGTCTGACTTAAAACTGCAAGAAAAGGGAAAAGGTCAGATTCATATTTACATATATATATATATATATATATATATATATATATATATATATATATATATATATATATATATATATATATATATATATATACAGGTCTTTCTCAAAAAATTAGCATATTGTGATAAAGTTCATTATTTTCCATAATGTAATGATAAAAATTTAACTTTCATATATTTTAGATTCATTGCACACTAACTGAAATATTTCAGGTCTTTTATTGTTTTAATACTGATGATTTTGGCATACAGCTCATGAAAACCCAAAATGCCTGTCTCAAAAAATTAGCATATTTCATCCGACCAATAAAAGAAAAGTGTTTTTAATACAAAAAAAGACAAATAATTATGTTCAGTTATGCACTCAATACTTGGTGGGGAATCCTTTTGCAGAAATGACTGCTTCAATGCGGCGTGGCATGGAGGCAATCAGCCTGTGGCACTGCTGAGGTGTTATGGAGGCCCAGGATGCTTCGATAGCGGCCTTAAGCTCATCCAGAGTGTTGGGTCTTGCGTCTCTCAACTTTCTCTTCACAATATCCCACAGATTCTCTATGGGGTTCAGGTCAGGAGAGTTGGCAGGCCAATTGAGCACAGTAATACCATGGTCAGTAAACCATTTACCAGTGGTTTTGGCACGGTGAGCAGGTGCCAGGTCGTGCTGAAAAACGAAAGCTTCGTCTCCATAAAGCTGTTCAGCAGATGGAAGCATGAAGTGCTCCAAAATCTCCTGATAGCTAGCTGCATTGACCCTGCCCTTGATAAAACACAGTGGGCCAACACCAGCAGCTGACATGGCACCCCAGACCATCTCTGACTGTGGGTACTTGACACTGGACTTCAGGCATTTTGGCATTTCCTTCTCCCCAGTCTTCCTCCAGACTCTGGCACCTTGATTTCCGAATGACATGCAAAATTTGTCCAAAAGTCCAGTGCTGGTCCTCTCTAGCCCAGGTCAGGCGCTTCTGCCGCTGTTTCTGGTTCAAAAGTGGCTTGACCTGGGGAATGCGGCACCTGTAGCCCATTTCCTGCACACGCCTGTGCACGGTGGCTCTGGATGTTTCTACTCCAGACTCAGTCCACTGCTTCCGCAGATCCCCCAAGGTCTGGAAATCGGTCCTTCTCCACAATCTTCCTCAGGGTCCGGTCACCTCTTCTCGTTGTGCAGCGTTTTTTGCCACACTTTTTCCTTCCCACAGACTTCCCACTGAGGTGCCTTGATACAGCACTCTGGGAACAGCCTATTCGTTCAGAAATTTCTTTCTGTGTCTTACCCTCTCGCTTGAGGGTGTCAATGATGGCCTTCTGGACAGCAGTCTTACCCATGATTGCGGTTTTGAGTAATGAACCAGGCTGGGAGTTTTTAAAAGCCTCAGGAATCTTTTGCAGGTGTTTAGAGTTAATTAGTTGATTCAGATGATTAGGTTAATAGCTCGTTTAGAGAACCTTTTTATGATATGCTAATTGTTTTGAGATTTTGGGTTTTCATGAGCTGTATGCCAAAATCATCAGTATTAAAACAATAAAAGACCTGAAATATTTCAGTTGGTGTGCAATGAATCTAAAATATATGAAAGTTTAATTTTTATCATTACATTATGGAAAATAATGAACTTTATCACAATATGCTAATTTTTTGAGAAGGACCTGTATATATAGATATTACACAAAGACAACATACTTCTCAAACTATTGAAGTATAGGGCTGTATGGCTGTGGTGGTTTAAATAAATTAATTAACAAAATAAAACCAACAGTGGCACAATATCATCACTTTTGGTACAAGTCCCAGACGAGCTACTATTCAGCACATTTTAGGACATTTTATATATCTGTGTCAAAATTAATGTTGATGTGTTTATCAAATATTATAGTTAACTTAAACTAAAACAAAATAAAAATAAAATAAAAAGCTTCTGTATGATTTATAAGCATTTTGAAAAATGGGGACATGGGTTATGTCCTCATAAGTCACCCTCTCCTTGTAATACCTGTGTCATACCCATGTCATTATACAGAGTGTCCTGATATGTTACAAAACAAGAGCACACACACACACACACACACACACACACACACACACACACATATATGTATGTGTGTGTAATATAATAAAGGAAATAACATTTAGTTCAAACTTGGTATCTTAATTGGTGAAATACCACCAGGGTTTGATACATATGCACACTCCACAAGTGTGGAGAAAGTATTTACATCATTTATTACAGCTTTATTTCATTTATTATGATGATTTACTCAGATCAAATATATATTTCTTATACGAAATAAATAATATTTAAAATTATGGCAAATATGATATGATGAAATTGTGAATGTGTATTTATAAACCTCAAGATATAGTTTTAAATATGAAAATGAACCGATATATGATTATAGTTGTGAATTTAAATATACTTATGTAAATATATGTTATAAACAAAAATTATATTAATTGTAATGTATAGATATCAGTCACATGAGGCTGTTTATTTGATGATTTATTATAATATAATGAGGTACCAGATATTTTACTGAAGCCAGAATGTCCATGTGATCTCTAGGAACCCTATTAGTGATCGTTATCATCTGACCTCTTTTGAAGAACAAGGCCTATGGAAGAACTTAAGATCTCTCACAGCTGTTTTTGGAGTCGTCAAGTTACACAAATTCAATTTGGCCAGGGCATATGGTGGTTATGGACGAGGACATTGTGAGAACAGTCCTATCTTTGCTCGTTTTGTCAGTAATTAAGGAACTTGGGCTTAAATCAAACAGTCTGTGCAAATTCTTACCATCTGTGGAGCAACCAGACATTTGTAGTCATTTATTGATGGCTGGTTGCATTTGTTCTGATGATTGAGTACTTCACGGTGAGCGTGTATGTGTGGAAGCGTAATTTCACAGTTTGATGGAATCATTATGAAAGAGGTTTGAAAGCTTGAGGAACACCACTCATCTTCCAGATGGAACTTCCTGCTCACTCACGTCTCAGGCGAAGTCAGATGGATCACCCTGATGAGAGCAGATTCACATGCAGTCGAAACCATAAATGTTACACAGTCATGCTCTAAAAAGTAGGAATCCAGTTCTGAAAAATGACAGCTTTTCACATTGTACTTTTGGGTTTGAACGGTGGCATGTTTGTGTCATGGACGTGAGAAGCACCATCAGTACTGGCAGCTGCTGTTTATTAGTGTGACATTAACTGATATGAGTCATGAACCAGTGCCTGTTATAGTCTGTGTGCTAATGCGTTTCTCTTATGTTTTCTAGTGTTTATATAGCTCGAACTCTCGTAAAATATCAATCACTTAAACACTTCATAAATGAGATTAATTACCTATGCACAGCATAAACATTATATTTATCAATATATTTCTTTTTTATTATATTTTCACACACACACATATTTGCACATTTGAGTGATTCTGAGGATTTAATGGAAAAATAGAAAGGAAAAAAAAAGTCTTTAAATGTTCATGTACAAAATTATTCAACCCCCAAAATTACAATTAGTACAGAACATTTAATTTTTTTAAATAAACTCCAATACACATTGTCTGTAAGTGCTTAAAGGCTTCTGTCTCTTCTCTACTGGAATCTTTGCTCATTCCTCGCTTGAAAAAGCATCCAGATCACTGATAATCTGACAATAATCGCCTCTGATTTCTTTAAACTCTATCAAATCTGTTTTATTTATGAGATTTAAAATGGAGATTGAAAAGGCCACTTAAAAACATTCTATAACTGATCCCTGAAGCAAGCTTTAGTAGATGTGGATGTGAATTTTGTGACACCATAGACCGAAGCCTAATGATAACTGGACTTTCCAACAGGACAATTATTCCAGTCTTTATCAAAATGGCCTGATGCTCCAAAAAAATCTGGATTTTCACTTTTTATAACAGCAAAATGTAACAAGATTGGTCCACATCCAAGTTAATTATATTCCATTTTTCTCAGAGTAAAATTGACTTACATATCCTAACTGATTAGGATGTCACTAAATTTAAATGTCATTTTACAATGATGAGTAAAAACTATACTAACAAATGTTTATTTTAGAGTGTGAGCATGTTCAGGTGATAACGTGTAGACCCTGAAGAACTGGGAGACAGACGGATGGAAAACAATCTCTCTTCAGTCTCTCTCTCTCTGTGTCTTCTTCAGTCCCCAGAGAGAGCCTTGGAGCAAGAGGCCAGAATCTGTTTCACTGTGATAAAGAGCTGATCAGCGTCTCTCCAGAGCCCAGGCAGCGCTGGACCCCTCACACCAGCATAAAACCAGCATGTAACCTGGCCCCGAGGAGACTGTGAAATACACAGAGAGACGTGGAGAGGTGGAGCTGCTGGGAAAAAGAAGGGCAGGCTGGAGGAAACTAACAGGGATGACAGGAGAAGAGTAAAAGTTTGTCGATGACAGAAAAGAGTAGACGGAAAACAAGCACAATGACTTTGGCTCACTTACAAAATGAAGTAGGAGAAATGACAGAAAGCCAATACTGCAGCTGATGCACCTTAACTTAACAAAGTTCTGTCCTGTAAAGCAGTGCTGACTGAATACAGAGGCCATGCTGCAGAAATCCTCTTAAATTCATTGACCCCCCCCCCCCCCCCCCCACACAAAAAAAAATTTAAATAACAGCTTTTAAGAATTTTCACAAAAATGAATACATACGAACGTAAGTGTTTATAGCACACACAAACACACACACACACAAAAAGTTCAAGTTCATTTTATTTGTATAGCACATTTACAACAACCACTAGGCTGACACAAGTACTTCACAGAAGAGCAAATTATAAAAACATACACAGAAAGCAAACCAGATAAAAATATAAACATCTGTTCAAAAAAAAAAAAAAAAAAAAAACTAATCGCTACACTAAGGAAAACAGGGACTTAAAAACAGACAAAGAAGGGGCCATTCTAATTTCTAAAGGCAGGGTATTCTGAAGTCGTGGCCTTGCCACCGCAAATGCACGCTCCCTTCTAAGCTGAAGTCTACCGTGTGGAACTACCAACAAAGCCTGGTCACAAGATCTTAGGCTTCTAGATGGAGTGTGTACATTCAGAGAGGTAGACAAGAGCTAGGTTATGTAGAGACTTATAAACAAAGAGTAGAATTCTATTCTTTGATGAACCGGCAACCAGTGTAGAGATCTGAGAATTGGAGTGATGTGTTCATGTATGCAACACTTCACAAGAAGTCTGGGCGCAGAGTTTTGGACTAGCTGAAGGCGTGCAATCTGAGATTTAGATATACCACATATATGTATATATATATATATATATATATATATATATATATATATATATATATATATATATATACATATATGTAAATATATGTATGTATGGATTAGACATACAGCATACTATATATGTTAATCTATACAATACATAATTACATTTGTACATGTGAGAGAATGACCAAAGTGAGCCCAGACTTAAAGAAATAAAAACACATAATCATTTTTATTTGACATTTTAAGATAATTGCACTATTTCCATATTTCCAGCATTCCATTCAGGGATTTGAAAGAAATAATTACAATGTGAACTTTTTTTAATTTTTCTTTATTTAATATTGGTATTTACCTATTAAAATGTTTCCAACCCAGGTTAAAATATGTGCAACATTTACCGTATGTATTGGCTTCTTACCTGCAAATATGGTTATTTGGTTATTAATATATGGAGTTATTATTATGTTGAGTAAGCATTTTCCATTATTTTATTTCTTTTCTTTTCTCAGCACAGCAAAGTTCTCAACTGCTCCAACTTTAAAATCACAAAACCAAAAACAAATAAGCTGAAACAGTCAAACTCTGCTTTTCACTGTCCCTCATGCATGCACCATAGTAGAATAAATGCCATATAATATAAAACAATTAACATTAAAGTTCAAAGCTACCACTTCAATACATTATTTACTTACAGTCAGTACATCAAGCCATTTTTAATGCATTTACAGTACAAGCCTTGTGTTCCACTTCACATCTCTGGATATTGATCCTACAGTTAAACCACCACTTGTTCCAGCTGACTTCACATGCACCCAATAGCAAACATGCAAAAAGCACACCTTCACTAAAAGTGAATCAAAAAGGTGTGCTTATCTGCAAATACAGGAGGAGCACAGCGGTCACAAAAGATTCAAGAAATGTTTTATTTTGATTTAGACCTGACCTACAGCTGGGCCCTTGGATCCAGATTCTCCCGTGGTAAAAGCCTGTACTAAAGCCTGTAGCTGCAGTATTTGCTCCTCCTCTTTTGTCACAGCCCAAAGAGTCAACAAACAGTTTTTCACTTCAGAACAAAATAATTACTTGTGTAATTTTGGAGTTATTCTCCACAAAGCAGCTGATATCGGATTAAGCTTCTATCTAACATAGCACATAATATTGTTGGCTTATTGCAAAGCATCTCAGGAGCACATGCACACACATACAGTATACACTGCGGTTGCCCACACAGATTAAAGCTCAATATCACAGAGTGCTTGATCTGTAGATTCAGACGCTGCTGTTTTTCCTCTCCCAAGTGAGAACTGTCCGAGTTGCCTCACCATGGGACATATCAGTTACTGGCTATAGTGTAAGAAAAATCAATACAGCTGAATACATAAGTACAAATCTCTCCCTTGACCATGAGAGGTCTTTGCGCTCAAAGGCAATAATACAGGCTACTAAGGTTCTGCATTGCTGGGTGCCATATGTTTTATTGACAAAGGCCACATAACCCATATCTGACAGCAATGATCCCCAAGACTCAGGTTCTAAGAGAGAAGATATGTATTTTATTGCACAGCTAAAATACCTCATTCAGACTGGAAAATTGCATCTTTATGTGTTTAAACATTTTTGCTTTGACTGTCACCCCTAACAAGCAATCTCTGTGCTAGGGTCAGTTTTCCTTTATCACTCTAAAGTCTCTTTCTTCCCACATGATGAAGTAATTTCAACTCAAATCAATACATAATATACATTTATTTGTTAAGCAGCCATTTATTATGTGGGATAATATCCACTCAGTCTTTTTCTCAAAATAAATCCATGACATACATTCTACCTTTATATATATATATATATATATATATATATAAAGTTTATAAAAGTGTATTATGACTTCAAAGACTTTCATTTGAAATCCAAATCTAATTCTAGATCTAATTTAAATTCACTCTAAATCAACCCAGTCACGCAGCAACATATTTGAGTCCATAGCTCTTAGTTGGTTCATGAATGTAGTTTTGGTTTATAACCTTGAGGAAATGTCCAGTCGATACATGAGGTTGCAAACCCAGCCCTATCGATCCGTGTCTACTTCATGATGGCAGATATGCTACTGCATTTCATCTGAATGATTCACACACTGAACTTCTTCTGCATATGTGATCAGTGTATATTTTCCTTGATGCAGATTTTCAGAAGTTATTACACGCATGGCCTCTTTTATATGAAAATTTAATGTCAATCAGGAAACACAAGATCCATTATCTGGTGTTGTTTTTATAGCAAGCAAAACTTTTACTTGACCTTCTGACTTTGTTTTGCCTACCACTGTGTGTGTGGGGGGGTAGGGGGGAGAGAGTTATTTTGACTTAGAAGAAATATTGCATATTACTTTGTAGCAAACCATTGAGAGCAGTATTATTTCTCATGTGTTCAGGTAGCTGTATATCTCTACGTTTAATAGATAAAATTTTATATTTAGCAGAACAGCGAGACACACCAAGGTCCAAAGCAATGAGCTATAAGAGACATGTCCCCAAGCTAATTATTGATTCGAGAGCAAAACGAAACAGAAAGAAAATGAACAAATGACCAAAAAAAAAGAAAGAAAAAGGAAAGAAACAATACAATTTGTGTGTGATTATCTTGCTCACAAGTCAATTTTCCTATTATTTAAAAAATATAATAATAATAATATATATATATATATATATATTATATAATTTATTTATTTTTGCAATTAGTATCCATGCAAAGCTCAGCAAATTTCACCTTAAGGAAAGTTCTTTAAAGTTGATTAAATTAACTTTTCAGGATTCATTTTACATCTCTGTGGTCATCTCTAAAAAGTGGTGTAGTGAATGTTAATGAGATCCATTTTCCTGAGCAGAGTCACTGAACCAGCAAGCATGAATCATTTCATTAAACTACTGGCAACTTAATGACTCAAGTTAACAGCTGCTATCATTGTGATTATGGCACATATTGATATACTCTATGGAACGTGTCAGTGAACACAACTGTCACACATCTCCGGGGCTTCTTTCACTTTCGACTCTTTTCTTTCTTTAAACACACTTACAAAATGAGGCTAATAAGGTCTTTAATTCAATTTAAGCCAGGGACCGAGTTAACATACAGTGTGTAATAATAATCTAAAATATACAGCCAGGTCTTAATTTAAAATCGGAGTATGGAAATGACAACGTGGGAGTCATGACGATTTATCAATGTAAAGAGTGAAATTAATATTTTACACATTCAAATTACAGGAAGTGATACTTCCTAAAGTAAATAAATAGATAAATAAATAAAAAACTCTCCTGAACTATGATAATCAGTTCTAATCACCCTGATTTCACATAAAAAAAAATAAATAAATAAAAAATAAAAAAATAAATAAAAACAAATTCTTTGCTAGCAGCTTCCAGTTATTTGAATAGATTTTTCCCCTGTTCCTTTGGCTCTGATTAATTAAAATGTAGGAGTAGGTAGGGTTTGTGTGTGTTAGGAGCTTTAAGGATCTGTAGTCAATAATGCAATAATTCTGATAAACTCATTAGACCATTAGTTGTTTGGATTGCAATCCTGTATAAAGTAGATAAAACAAATAACGTAATAGTCATCATGAGATGCATTGCAGGCATTACTTTTGAAAACAAAAAACACCACAGATTCATTGAAAATACATGAGTCTGGCATATGTTCCTATACATACATTTCACTGCAGTTTTATAGCTGAAAGAGACCTTAGTGGCAGTAAATAACTTTTTTTTTTTTTTACACAAAATATTATAATTACAAAAGCAAATAAATGATTAATAAAGATTTGTTTGTTTCATTGCACTAATCTATGCTAATACCTCAAAACACTTTTACCATAGTGCATGATTAGTAAATAAAAACACATGTTGGAATTTGCATTACATAACCAGCTCCATATGTTTGGCTTTTCTGGCATAGTAAACTAGCTTTGTAGCGCACCTGGTATAGCAGTGCACCTGTGATGCGAAACGCTTGATACAATTCCTGTGAAACATGAAAGCACGATTAAAAAAGGTTCAAATACTTGTATAAACAAGAGAATGGCATGGTTGCATCAACAAATGTGTATTAATATTACATTTAGTATTGTTAACAATATCAGTTAGATTTAGTGTAGATGGTATATTATTTCAACCCAATCTCACGGCAATGCATACATATTTTGGGAGGTGGCTAATTTGAACAAGTTCATACAAATTTGGAAAAGTTGTATATATTTTACAAGGTGACACATCCGTAGGAATTTGTCCACCATTAAACCTAAACATACCCCTCACACAAAATGTACACAATTTTAAGAGTGAGGTCAGTGGACGTCAGGTTTTGCAGAATCGTAGCTTGAGTCTTGTATTTCCAATGAACCTGGGTTGGAAGAAATCACAGAAGCGCTGGGGAAATCAGGAAATCAACTCAACTGATGCCATCAGTTTGCTAAGTGAAGGCTGACATTTAAACGCTAGACAATTAATCTCATCAGCAAATGTGGGGCTGCGTAACTACTTTGCACAAAAGTGAGCCATCCCTTTTCCTCTCAGTCCTTTTCAAATAGTTTTAGGAGGGGTGATTTAGCATTCTAATCATAATGAGGTAGCTTTCTCACAGTTCTGACCTAATTGGCAATACCCTCAGTGTTGAAGCAGGCGCCGACTGCAGTACAATGCACCCATTGTGTTCGTCTGAAGCCTCGGGTTTGTTGTCATTCAGCAGAACTGGGCAATTCTCACGTCTGGGACGGAGTGCAAAAAAAATTCCCATCCATCCACGTCTAAGCATCTGCACCCACTCCAATTGTCCAACCGAGAGATCGCAGTGTAGCGCACGGGCTACTAAGCATTCTGTTTGTATTTATGCACAATGTACGCTCTGAATTTAGGCTTAATTAGGGCTCGGAAGGATCCTCGCTGGGATGGGATCTTAAATAGAAGCAAGCGGTCTGCTGGTATCACACACAGCATGATTTTGAACAAGATGAGATGATTTTTATAAATAGATGAGTTCAATCCACATCTCTTTGCTGATTCTGCCACTTTTAGTCTAGCCCTAAATAGACTCACTAAGAAGCATAGCAATGCAAGACATTTGGAAGTGTTCCACTGCAAAGTTTGAGAAAGAAAACCTACTTTATTGAGTAAGATCAAATGGAGTACGAAAGGAAGTTGCTGGCTAGGGAAAAAAATATATATATATATATTTGAGAAACTCAAAATTTAATGAAACTTCTCCCAACTGACCGCTGTGACTTCATGTATTAACAATCATAGCAGTAGCTTCATAACACATTTCAGTAACACTTTACAATAAGTTTCCATTTTTCCTTTTGATTTAACTACATGGCAATACATTTAACTACACTAAAAACAATGCCTTAACAATGTATTTTATTTAATATTTTTAGTTAAAGCATTGACTGTCATTACTGAGGTTTAAAGTGGGTCACACTTTAGTTTGGGGACCAATTCTCACTGTTAACTCACAATTAACTATACATTTTACCTTAGTAAACTCCAAATTTGCTGCTTATTAATTGTTATTAAGGTAGTTATTATGTTTCGGTAAGGGGTGGGATTAAGAGATTAAAAAAATGGTCATGCAGAATAAGGCATCAATATGTGCATCAAGTACTAATAAACAGCTAATATGTTATTAATAAGCAGCACATAGTTAAGCAACTAGTTAACAGTGAGAACTGCTTTCTAAACTCAAGTGTCACCCATGGTTTAAATCTGAAAATAAAATGTAATTAAAATCTGGTGGGATCTAGATGTCATCATTTCTGGTGGGCTGGATCTGTCTTCAGTAATGTCCCCATTTTGTGCTGTTAAAAACAAACCACACAGTGAAACAACAGCTAATGTGCTGGATATTGCACTTGGCTGTGCAATAAGCATTATGTCATCACATACTTTATATTCAGTTTCAGTGAATGGAACACAATTAAAAACATTAAATTACACCTCACAAAAGTTCATTGAAACTGTTAGCTTCTATGCAAATGGGTGTAAATCTACTCCGCTACAAACTACTCTGAACACCCCAAAAAGTTTGAGCTGATGTCAAAATGTAACTGAAGTAGTATGACAGAGAATTTCACAAAATCTAAATTCAACCTCTTTATTATAATTAAAAACAGTTTCTTCTTTCCCCCGTGTTTGTGTTTAGAGATGGATGGATTAATATTGAATTGCAGCTCCTACTGTGTTCAATAAGTTACCTCCACAGGCTGGTCATTCTTCCATAGAGAGAGAACATTTCAACCCTTCACAGCGGTGTCTTCAGGTATCTTTAGATTTACAGTACCATAGTTATGATGTTTAAAAAAGTGAGAGATGTGTATGCAAATTGTTTGGATGGACTTGTAAATTTAGATTATTTTGTCTTCAGAGTCAACAGTTTACTGTTGCCTGAGCTTGACTGGACACTTTTCATTTAGGCATTAGTCCATATAACTCAATGCAAGTGATGGTTTTTAATCCCTCCAACTGATTTCTTTAAGGATCTAGAAATTACAGGAAACAAGATAAAACTACTGATTAAGATTTAGGTTAAGTGAGGTTAAGCAAATATAACCCCAAACTGCATATTATTATTACTCCAAATTATGCTCCATATATTTATTCCCCAGTGAATGAGAGCTGATGACTGGCACATTTATTTTTACAACAGTTCAAAAGCAAAATGTCCACTGTTTGGTGCTAAATAGTTTGTTTAACTTTCTCCGAAACAGTTCAGATATGAAACGTCTGGGGACTGGTGCCCTTTTCTCGTGATTCATGTTTCATGGGGATAGTATTTGAGTGCTCCACATCACAAGTGCATTACTGTACCGGGTGTCCTACTGAGCAAGTTTACTATGTCAGAAAAGCCAGTCACAATGAGCTGATTATGTAATTCAAACACCACAATGTATTTATTTACAAGTCATGCACTATGGAAAAGTGTTTTGAGGTTATAACATAGTATTGTGCAAAGAACTGCAAAAAATAAGCCTTTATTTATTGATAATCTGGCTGGAAAAGGAACAAACGTTCTGGTGTTTTATAGCCACTAGTGTTTCATTGCAGCTGGATACTGCAGTGAATTGTATGTAAAGGTACATTTTTGCAGAAATGTAGGCAGAGTCGTGTATTTCCAACAAGCCAGGGATGTGCGTCTCTATGTGTGTGCAAAATCTGCACTTCTATGAGACTCAGTGATAATGTCTTCAGATATCTGAATAGACACATCATTACGCCGAACTGTGATCTTCTTTCTCATCAGAATTCCTTCCATGTCACTTACAGATATGAAGTAATGACTGATTTGATCAGAGCACAGTGGGGACCGACCTCTTCAGTAATGAGGACGAGAGCTAATTATGAGAACCTCAGGTTTCCTCCTGCTGGGATGCTGAGGTTACCGCTGACCTGTGAAGAGAGGTAGGCGGCACACAGTTTTGTGTGTTAGTTGACCTTAGTCAAGGCCATTCACTACAATCAATAATTTGCTTGCACTTTATTTTGATAGTCAATTTGATTGACACTCTACAAGCTACAACTTTGCAATTATATGTCATCTAACTCTCATTAATTTGAAACTACATATTAACTAGAGTATTTCGGCTTAGTAGAATAAGTTGCAATGTGATTGCAAATAAACGTAAAGTCAGTAGAATGTTTATTACTGGAAACCATCAAAATACAGTGTTATAAGATATTAAGCAGTCAGTAATATTTAAATTAATGACATGTAGTTGCAAAATGACTTGCAAAAATACAGTAGAATGTCTAATGTGGATTCAAACTAAAGTGCTATCTATCATTTAGAAATGTACACATTCATACATTTATAAAGGATTATACATTACATATATTTTTTTATAATTACGGTTATACTAAATTAGTGTGCATTTTGGCACAAAATTGTTTTCATCAGTTCTTGCAGTTAATAAATTGTTAATGGAATACTTGTTCATACAGTGAAGCACAGACTCGAGCCTTTGAATGAAGTGTTTTTCTGGACAGAGACATGGCCTAGTTGTGGGATAAAATGATTGTCAGGGGAGCATCAATCTGACTCTGGGATTTATGTTGAAGGCTGAAACGCTTCTTCCATTGCTTTGTCACTTTCATAATTCGATTGAAGGTATGCGTTTATTCTAGACTACAGCAATAATACATTTTTATTAACATATATCAAGGCAAATACCATGAGATAAAGTGAATTGGAAATGTTCCCAGAGCCTGTTTCCATTAAGACAAATGCATGGATACGATTACGGAGGGGATCTCTAATGTAGATTTGTTCCAACAGCTGCTATGATTGGATCTGACCAAATACTGGAAACCACATTGGAACCCAAAACAACTCAGCCAAATTGCTTTGCCTCCTCAACAAAACAAAGTAAATTGTTTAGAGGATGATTTATGCGTCCCATTACCCCTTTAAAGAGTTATCAATATGCATACTCCATCTGAGTGTGCGTGCTTCTCAGTGGGTTGTATAAATTTCAGCTCTCTTTGTTGCATTCCTCACTGTTAAATGGCCTGACGATGCATTAGACTACCTGCGGGTTGAATCAGTGCTTGACTCAGCATACGCTTCCAGTGTTATGCATCCTGTAACTGGTTTAAAGGGGTCATATTGTGAGAAATCATATTTCCAGTTATCTTTCAATATAAAACAGTTCATTGTATTATGAAAACATGCTTATTCGGCTATTCAGTTTGCTATCACATGTTGGTAAAGAGCAATAGACATGGACTCAAATCCTAGGATAATCACCTAGATATAATACAAACTTGCTTGCTGTATTATTAGCAAACTAATACAAATTGATTGAATACCCCAAGTTGTCCTATGGTCAGATCTGATCATGTCATTTAATGACTGATTTATTATGTTTTTAATGCCATTAGATACGATTCATTTATCAAGACTGTTTATCGAGACAACTGCTTGACAATACATAATAAATATATTCATCAATACTAATAGTTTGTAATCTTTAAGAATATTTAATATTTTTAAATAAAGAACAATGCTTGCCAATGTTTATTTAAAATACAGTAAAAAATAAATAAATAATAAAATAAAAAAAAATAATGCTGTGAATTTGTTTTATAATAAGCATTTTCTAATATTCCAATTTTAAGATGTAATTTATTCTTGTGATGCAAAACTGATGGTTAAACCCCATGACATTTCAGCATCATTATCCTACTCATCAGTGTCACATGATCCTTCAGAAATCATTTTTATATGCTGAATTGTTTATTATTATTATTATTATTATTATTATTATTATTATTATTATTATTATTATTTGGAAACTTTACACTGTTGATACACTATTGTTCAAAAGGTTGGAGCAAGTACTTTTTTTAAGGAATAATACTTGTACTAAGTATTATTAGTAAGTAAGTTTACAATGTTTACACAATGTTGCTATAGCTAACTAACTAACTAAAAAACCAACCAACCAAATAAATAAATAAATAAATAAATAAATACATGTAATTATTATTATTATTATTATTATTATTATTATTATTATTATTATTATTATTATTATTATTATTATTATTATTATTATTGTTATTATCATTATTATTGTTATTATCATTATTATAAATACATTCCTTCAAGCAAATACATTGGTTGATCAGATATTTATTTTTATTTTTCCCACAGCTGCTATGATTGGATTTTACCAGTACTACATATCACACTGAAGCCCAAACAACTCAGTCAAATTGCTTTGCCTTCTAAACAAAACAAAGTAAATTGTTTCGAGAATAATTTATGCCTCACATTCTCTCTGACAAAGAGTTATCAATATGCATATTCCATTTGAGTGTGCGTGTTTCTTCTCAGTGGGCTGTATGAATTTCAGTTCTTTTTGTTGCATAACTGTTTAAATATTAGTTTTGGGATCATTTTTTATAATTCAGGCTGCCACTCTAATGCATGCAGAGTCTATTCTACAACGACATCTAAAGCAACGACTCAAACTGGGCCAAGTGAAGAGGAGGAGAAGAGTAAAATAATGGTGAGAGTAAAATAAATGGCACGGAATATCAGGAAATGGATGTGATTATTTGACTTATTGGGAGGAAATTGAAAATTGCATCATGCGGCTGGATTTTCTACAAAGTTTTGCGAGGCACGCATTTTCTCTCCGTCGCGGAAGCTGTGCAAGAGAGTTTGAAGAGATGAGGAAAGCTGTTAAAATGCAGTTTACCAAACAAATGAAGCCTAATATTCCTAATTATGTTTTGCAAGAAACGTTTTCAACAAATAAGCCAAAGTGAGTCTAAAATAAATCAATAAAAATATCAGTCATAAAAGCTAACCTGTCAATAAAATATGAGTCACAAAGTGTTTACAAATTAGTTGCTGCACGGTAGCCTACGCTGTTGTTTGCTAAAAAGTTATTATTTTGAATAAATAAGCAGAAAACTGTGGCTCTATTTTGCAAACGTACAGCATGAATTTTAAGTGACATGGATAATTTAATGTGCAGCATGGGGTGAATGCTACTGTGGATGAATTACCAACATATCTAATTAAGGCATTTATATTTAAAAGTGTGAAGCATTCAAGCTTCAAATAAAATATGATACAATCCATAGCCTTAGCACTGCAACCAAATGCAATCTATTTGTGTTGGTTTTCCAGAGGACAATCTGATTTACTACCATGAATATTCATACCCAGAGTGTTTCCTTTAAAAGAAAGCTTCAGATAAGTCCACTACAGCAGGTGCAGCAACTGTGAGGAGTGTATAGTGCTGTAGTATCCTGTTAGTCTGCTGCCTGGTGTGCGACTGATGAGAGCGTTAGCAGCTTTGCCAAAACGCATAATAGTAATGGGCACCTAATGCAATGCAGTGTGTGTTTTATATTATGAGGAAATGGATGTGAAGTGGAGGGGAGGAATTAATGTAGGGATGAGCTTCATTCATCACAAGGTGTCAGATGACTGTTCATTCTATTGTCTGGGAGCGGCATGGAGCAACGCCCACACACACACACACACACAGTTTAAGAGTAGCGTCTGCGCTAAATATATGACCTCATATGAAGAGATGTGTACAGCAGCGCTGGGTGGAGTGCATTATTAAGTAGTTAATAACTGTAATCTAATTATCTTTTCCCTGAAAAAATAAAGTAAGGGATTATTCTTCATTTTTTCTGTAATCTAATTACAGTTACTTTTGATGTAATCGAATTAAATACTGTATAAACTAGAACAATTCTAGATAAAGTGGATTAAACATCAAACTCTAATATTAGATTTTTAAATGTATGTTTTTAATGTAACCTTCTCACTTTAATTACTTTGGTCATTGGAAGAAGAATTTATGCAATCACCTATTATTACACATTCACATTCTTTATTTATTCGAAAGGATTTAAAGTCCAGTCTGTCCTTGCATTGTCCAGCTTGTCGTGGTTGATACAGAATTTATAAAATAATTAGTAATAAATAATCCAATACTTTTTAGAGAGAGTAATTAGTGCAGTAATTTAAACTGATAAAGATGGAATTAGTAGCTAGTAATTAATTACTTTTTAGAGTAACTTACCTAATACTGGTATGCAAACATGTTTAGAACAACATGGGATCAAAATAGATATCTCATAATAAAGCTTTCTAATAAAATATATTGATACATAGCATGTTATAATTAATTATTAATTAATTATTATTTAATATGCAATTTATTGTTAAATGCTTTCTAATATTTAGCAAATATGGAAAATGTATCTGTTTATCTGCTAACTTAAATACAAAATACTTCAAATAAATAAATAAATACATTGGTTTAATATAAGCTATAATATGATACAATGTAAATACATTTATAAGTTAAATATACAAAACCAGTAAGTAAATAAGTAAATAAATAAACATATAAATAGACGCATATTTATTTAAAAAATAAATATAAATATAAATATAATAACAACAACAACAACAACAATAATAATAATGCCATATTCTACTTTGCCTGCTTTCCACAACCCAATCAAATGCTTCACAATCCAATTATTTCTGTATAAATATCTATTTAATTTGAAAATACATTACATAATGGAAAATAAATGCTATTTTGTGTTCCAAGCACAGGCTCAAAATACTACAAATTAGTCCAAACATGCATCAAAATGTTCTCGTCTTATGTATTTTCAACTCAACCTGTTAAAAATGTTAAAAGTGGAGGCTTAATTCCAAGGATGCATATCAATTTAATTTGACTGTATCTGTTATTCATGAGTTATCCAGACGTAACCTTGAGATAAACCTGGATGGAGGGAAATCAATAAGCGTTATGCTGCAGTCCAGACTGATGGAAAGTGCATATGGGAAAAGATTTGCCTTCAGCTTCTGTTGTGTTTTATTGCTGGGACGGGAATAAAAATCCAACCATGTAGCTCAAGGGGAATCACTTCTGTGTCGTTCCCACTAAGATCAGAGGAAGTCCGGCTCTCCTCGGCAAATTGAAACTACTCTCGATGATTATAAACCGATAAAAGAATTCCAATCGGCTGCACCAAAATCTAATCATCTTGACCCCTGTGGCAAACTGTATTGATCTCCAGGCTGGAGGAGAGGAAATGAATCCTGGCCACAAGAGACAAAAGGTTTATATTAGTATTAATGCACTCATGCTTAATTAGCCCTCACAATTCAAATGTCTCCAGGAGCTCTCTCTTTATGGTTTGTGGTTCTGTACATTCAGTTCCAACAAAATACTTTGTCAATGGGAAATGCAGTTCATTAGTGGATCCAGCACATAAACTCTACTTAGTCTACTGCTCAGTATTAATAATTGTACTTCTCATATATGTGTTCACATCAATGATTTTGGAAAACTTTTACACTATTTTCAGTTGAACGACCGTGAAAAATGTAATGTGTATTATATAAAAATGTATATTTGTACATCCTAATTTAAATAAATACATAAATAAATAAAGTGGAGTGGGGTATGAGTGGTTATGAATGGATGAATGAAATACATTTGTCCGTGTTTCACTCCATCTCAAATCGCTTGTGGAAAGCACTTGAGAAACAGTGTCTCTTCTGTGGCTCGGTACGTTTTTGAACTCAGTTTTTTAGTCTCGAGCAAGACTAAATTATGTACAACGTTCGCATTACATGATTTGACTGATTTTTACGTAGAAAGGGTGACAGCGCACTGCATTAAAATAAATTAGTATTAATGTTTTCAGAACTGCTGTCCAAATTCAAAAATTAACATTAAAAAACTAAATTTAAGTCATCTTCGAGAGCAGTGGGGGGTGCTTCTCAGCTTGGATGTTTTGCATATACAGTAGGGAGGATTAACTCTCTCTCTCTCTCTCTCTCTCTCTCTCTCTCTCTCTCTCTCTCTCTCTCTCTCTATATATATATATATATATATATATAATTTAATTGATTTAATTAAAAAAACGGCAGTCAGAAGAGATAACTATGTCGAATTTCCCATCACTCCCATAGACATTGTGTACCTTCCGTTAGCGTTAACTATGTTATTTATTTAAAATAGTTAACTTTAATTTATTATTTATTTTTATTATTATTGTAATCTTATTCAAAGGTAATATAAGTACAGCGTTGTAAATGTGCATGCATTTTTTTTCATAGAAAGGGCAATCCAAACAATACATTTAAACTGTGTTTCATCCTGCTGATGAGGTTGACATTCAGTGTTTGAAACACAAAAGCTCTGTACTTTCTACTGCTACTCTGCTGTTCTTCCTGCACACTTTGATTGACAGATGTCTCATCCAGTCAGCGGTGAGCAATCTATTCTCACACCAATAGCGTTGTCTCAAACTCTACCTAACTCTTCCGATTTGTAGTTGTGTTTTCAGACTTGTTATAATGTATTCAGAAGTTTTCTGAATTTCTTATATTTTTTATTTGCATTTGTGTTTTTTTATATGTATTTTTTTTTCATTTTATTTATTTATTTATTTATTTTTTTGCACTTTTCTGCCACTGTATCCAGCAACCCTGGAACCCTGCAGAGGATAAGCAGTGTGGGAAACGGATGGTTGTATTATTGAATAAATGAACAGATAGGTCAGTAAACTGACCATCATGTCGCTGCCCCACAGGGCTATACAATGCATTATAGCTGCAGTTTCGAGAAAACTCCTCTCGCCTCGTACGTCCTGCAAAGGATTTAAACTGCTCAGTCAGGAAAACTGACTCTGTGAATTTCCTTCTGGCAAATATTGTGGGAGTCCACATATTTATAATTCACTGAACCGTATAAAAGAAAATAAAAAGCCCATATAAGTTAGAAGCTAAAGGTTAATGAATAGGAGCTGCCATGAGAGGTGTGAGGGGCTCTGACATATTCAAAGGATGTGGGTAGATAGGTAGAGCCTTGAATTGAAGATTTTTTCTTTTTTCCTTTTTTAAACCTAACCTTTGAGCCTTTCGGTTAAGGTCCGTTAATTATATAGCTGGCATACTTTTATGAAGCCAATAATTCTGAAGATCAGCTCACAGGTCATTGATTCCTGACAGCTTTAGCCAATGGAGTTCACTTTCATGCATTTCAACGGCCCTCTCCATCAGTATGTTCTCTATAATGAATCACTTTGAGAGAGGAGGGATATTGTACGCTCTCAAGCTCAGACAGACCGCCCACAGACTGCCTATATACAGATGCTCACAGATCATTTGATGCATACGGCTTATTGAAAATGGAAAGCACTGGAGGAAATCACCAGTTTAAACCTGCATGAGTCAGAGTAACTATTTGAATTTGATAAAAACCCAACAATGATACCAATAATAATAATAATGAGATTAATAATTGCATTGTATTACACAGTTCTGGGACTGGGTAGTGTTATTTTAGTATCACTGAGATAGTTTTATTAGTATTTTGCTAAAATTGTATACATATTCAGATTTTTTTTGAAGTTTTATTTTATATATTACATTTTCTTTAAAAATTTTAGCTTAAATTTTAGCTAGTGAGGACGAATTAATCGTTGGATATGCCAAATGTAGTCTAGTTACTAGTATCAAATCAATGAATGCTAATGCATTTACATACACAAAATGTATTCGCTCTAAAATCCTGGACTATGGTAAAAGTGTTTTGAGGTAAGAATCTTAATTTGTGTGAACACATTGTTAAACACGTCAGCCGTGGTCTCTTCTGGATTAAGTGGATATTTCCCATCCAGAATACACTGCAAAGAGAACTAGACTTCAAGCGGAAAGTTCAAAGAATGAGCTTGCATGCCTAAAGAGAGAATTCAAACAGAAATCCAGAGTAGGATGCATGTCATGTTTGGCCATAGATAATAGAAGATCCTTCTTAAATGACTGAATTGTTAAAGGGAAGTCTTTGAAGATAACAACGGCTGTTGCCAACTGCCTAGTGTCCTTTAGTGAACTAAACGCCAGCTGTCCTGCTGATGAAGTTGAGATTCAGCGTTTGAAGCACAATGTTTTTTTTTTCAAAGCAGGAGGAACTGGTTTCATCAGAGCTTTTGTTGTCGTCGTTTGCTTTTTCTCCTCATTCTCCAGTATCTCTTCGCTTCGCATTAGCATCCAAAGTGAGTGCTTCCAAGGAAGAAACATCCTAAATGGCTCGATTTTCCTCTTAAAGCAGGTGCAATCAGTTAAGACCTTTAAAAAAATAAAGAAATACATTTTGTTGGCCTTTTTTTTCATGAAGAAGGAGCTATGCATGGCATAATCCCTCTGTTTCCTGGCAGGATGAGATGTGACATTTAGATAATGCATTAAACTCAGAGGGTTGCTGCATTGCCTGGACTCTCAGTGCATGAATGTCATAAACAATGACCATTAGTTCACCAGTGGCAAGGAATTGAAGAGAGTCTTGCTACATATTCCCATCCTCCTTTGGAAAAAGCCTGGCTCTTTCTGTTTTATTTAAGAAGAGATGAAGATCCCAAAGGAGCAGAATGTTTTAAGAATCTGTGATTAATGAAACATTGATCATACATTTTGTATGGGAACAGGAAGGCTTGTCACTTTCTATTTAGACCCAAGAGGAGGAGGAGAGGAGGGGAAAGGGCGGGGGAGGACAGGAACGAAGGTTGAGCTGGTAAAAAGGGGGGACGTTGGGGATGGATGTCAGGGGAGGTTTGCAAAGCAGAGATGTGCGGCACAAAAAAAAAAAAAAGAAAGAAAGAGGAAAAAGCCTTTGGAATTCATAAGATGTTGACTCTGGGAAGAGCTTTGAAGCTTTGAGGGGCCTTTATTTTGCAGGGTTTTTTATATTTTTTTTTTATCTGAAACTTGGGGAAGTTTGGGGATGCCCGGTGTGGATGTCGTTGCACCACCTGTCACTGGACACCGCAATGTAACAGGAACTAATAACACAGTTCCTAGAAGCCTTTCACATGGGTAGTCAAGTTGACACACGTCGAGGGAAAGCGCGGCACACAGAAAGCTTGATGAAGGGTTTGCAGGCTTTCTGAAAAACTTTCTATAGAGTTTTTGCTCTGTGTGAATGTCAGTGAACACTGACTTCTTGTCTCACAGGATAATTATTTTGTATACTGTATATTTATTCTAAACATATACTTATGCACACAGCGTTTTCTGACCATTTTTAAGAGACTGTATGTAATAAGTATTCTTACTTTCACACTGCAGGTCCATTTCCAAAGGTGTTTCAAACCTATTTATAATTTGTTTCATAAATTAACTCTTTTTCCGCCATTGACTGTATTTTCACGGTTTCAGTGGTTTCCCTGTTATATGGTATAGGTAGCTTCTCTTACCATCAGAGCAGTTCAGCTTTGAAGTAACAGCTTCATGTTATCTTCATGCATCTACAGTCAGCTCAGCCTCAGGCATTGTGCCTTCCAAACCACAATTTCCAAGAGCAGACAGCACTAAATAGCCACGTTTCCACTGTCGGGCCAAAAGCAGGCCCGATGAAAACCATGGGCCAAAGAGGGCCAGCTGGGGCTAGAGGAGTGGTTATGAAAAAAGGCGGAGTTTCTCCACGTCTGGGGAACGTCTGCGCCGCGGATCATTTTTATAAAGCTAACAATTATAACACCAGCATTAAAAACTGTTTAAATTAAGTTGAGCTCAAAACTCACTTTCAGTCAGCAGCGAGTGTTTGAAATAACTTGATCCGATGTGGATTATAATCACCATACAAAGCAGAAATATTTATAAGCGATGCAAAAGACCATGCACGCTAGGCATTAATGTTACCATTGTAAACATGGGAAATGCAACCACTTGAAGAAATCAGACATCGACTTCTTATTCTCCATCACAATCATGTATTTATTGGCCCGACAGTGGAAAAGTGTCTAATGAGTCTGGTGCGGCGCACAGACAGCTGGACATAACACAACAGAATGGAACAGAATGCAGTTGTTTTGCAGCAGAAAGAAAGAAAGTTAACAGTAAGTAAGTAGTAAGTAAATTAGTAAATAAATAAACATTTAAAAAAGGTGAGCTAAAGCGATAAGATCTAATGCAATGACCTAAGATGGCAGCCTCCATACTGTATGTACACAATCTATCAATTAAATACATTTTCTTTTCTTTTCTTTTCTTTTCAGAGACAATATTATTTTCTTGTGATGACAGCCCAGAGATTTCCGGTATTTTAGCACAACACAAACAGCAAATATTGAAGGAAAGACACAGTATTGATGCCTTTGGGCAAAACACTTGTTTTGAATGGGTCTGGAAGGAGGAGAGAAGAATCCAATAAAGTAAACATGGCAGCTGCAAGTGCTGTGAACTTTGGGTGATTTCACAGCACCAGAAATTTGACAGTGGTGGCACCATTGAGTGACTGTTGATAACATAGCGAAGCGCTTTGAGCGAGCAACAAAACTAGCAAATGCCAGCTCTGAATACTAATTTAGAGTGCAGTCCACAGAACAGAACACAGCAGTGATCTCCGTATTTCAGCATGCACACACAAAGACAGATGGTTTTCTTCTACTGTATCCTCCTTACCCTGTCTGTCACTGATTGAGGCTTGTGTAGTTGTTTTCAGCCCTTGCAAACACAGATAGATGCATCAACACACACACACACACACACACACACACACAAACATACTTGAAAGTCGACTCATGTCCGTAGCAGAGTTTTACCCCCTGAGGAGATTTGAACATATCAACGCACTAAGCGCTAATGAAATAATAATAATAGTAATAAATCAACAAAAAACAAGGAAAGAGAGCAAGATGCTTGCATCAAAGAGGCAATGCAAGGGGCATAAAAAAAGGAGACCGAAAAACTGGGAGCAGAAGGTCTCATTCTAGTTTCGTCAGCAATGACTCCTGATGCAAGAACCTTTGAGATGCGACGCAAGCCTGGAGCTACTTTTGATGAAGTAAGATAGCCATCAAATGACTGCCAGTGGCTGGGAGGGAACTGGAAGAGGGAGCAACAAGCTGGTGTGGGGCATTGTCGGGAAAATCCTCTTCTCTCCATCCGCCATCACTGCCTTTTCCATCCCATCCAACCTTTGGGACACTGGAACAATGGGATGACAGAACAGATACCAAAGGTCATTCCCTTCCAGTGCCAGTTCAGCAATTTGGCATGCACTTGCATATCCATTCTAAATCGGCAACAGACACTGCATGGCATCAGAAACAAAGGGCATCCATTGCCATAGTCCCAGCTGCACTTCTGAGCCTGTGTGAAGGGAATCAGTCTGGCCTGGCTGGGTGTTATGAAATCAAAAGTCCAAGGTCAGGATGTTGCCTTCCCTCCTTTTCACCAATGCACAACTTCCACCATCTGTTTTGAGTCCTTAAAACTATCAACTACATGCTTTTTTTTTCTACATTCAGATTTATTTACCAAATGTTGATGGATGCAACCAAATTGTTGGTCAAAACACAAGGTGTTGATCCTCATGACTCTGTTCAAGGTCAATGAATATTTAAGGTCCTGAAACACCAAGCCAACATCAAAGAACATGTGCCGACAAAAACAGACTGTGTTGTCGCCTTGTTTCGTTTCATCTGGGTGAAAAAGTTAAGCTTGAAGCAAGACTACAGCCAACGTTCCACTAGAATCTATGCTCTGTGCTTGTGTGAGATGAAATACCAGGAGGTGGCAGCAGTCCAAGGGTTCTCAAAGCAAGTGCTCGTTTGTGTACGGTCTGTATATCTGCAGTACTAGTTTCGGTTTCTCTTTTTGAATGATGAATTTGGACTACTGCAGGGGTTCTTAGGTATTTATTGAGATACGCTCAAATTCACTTGCATCAAGGTCACGGTTTCAATTCCCAGTAAGTGCATAAAAACTTCACGAAAAAATTGAATTTTGTAACGTGTTACAAAAGGCATAATATCTTGCAAATGATCTGCCGGCCCGTAAGACAATTGCAAATTGTTATTCGCTATTTATATACTGTAGCAAGACTGGTCTCATTATATCTTTTAATCTTAGTCTCTACTTGCAACTTTTCACATCCCAACTTGAAAGATATGCACTGACTACTTAACGATACGCTTGTCTGTCACATCACTGATCTTATATTTTATTACTAAGCAACACAGTCAGACATAGAACCTCATAACACTGCTCTCGATATATCAAAAGAATAAAATAACGTGGCGGGGAATTGTTTTCTTATTCAGAAGCCCAGCTTAATTTGCACAACAGAGGAGGCTATGCTGGAACTGCCATTGATTTCTTTTGATTTATCTATACAGGGCATTACTTGGAGGCTGTGTTCATTGAGCCCTGCACACGCTCACCTACTGTTAGTGAAGGAACGTCTCTGATCCCTAATAAAACACAAGCAAATCAGCATCCTCAGTTTCTCCCCAAATGCTCGTTTAGGGAATGGAAGGCTCAATAATGTTGAGCCTCATTCTTCATCTGTTAATATGTATATATGCTTTGCAGTTTTCTTGCACCACCAAGTTCCTTGACTAAAGAAAAGGTACATAATCAGTTTGCAAGACACGACTTTCTGTCAGTAAAATGTAACTTACACAGGACAAAATAAGTGTGTGTGCAATTAAGCCCAAGCTATAGTATTTACTTCAGGAGGTGATGCATTTTTATCAAAACAGGTTGACACCTGAAGCAAAAGTTGAGAGACATTAGCGAGAATTACTGCCCGACTTTTTGATTAGCAGTCACGTCTCGTCATGAGGCACAAATGTGCTTTAGATAAGGGAGCATTGCTGTGGCCATATCAGAGGATCTAAGCAGCGATTTTGCTGTGTTTGGCAAACTGCTGACAAACTGGGATCTGATTTATGCAGCATTGACATTTTAGTGAATTCAGTAATGAAAAAAAAGGCATTTTTACAGATTTGTGAGTTGGATCCAACAATGGAAGTACAAGAAAAGATGCCAAACATATACTGAACCATACACCCAGCCAGACCTGCCTACATTTTCAACTCAATTAGACCATGAAAAAAAAAATGTGGAAGGATAACAACCTTTATTAATTTTCAGGTCATTTATACCCTTATGAAACAAAAATATATTGCAGTATATTGGAAAATATCATGTAATATATTAGTCATATATTCTTATATATGGGATTTAATATTTAATTTTTCCAATATTTTGCAATATATTGAAAGCGGCAATAATTTGTATATTTTGCAATATATTATATAATATATGTATCATCAATATATTATTAAATGTATTCAAATATATAATATATTAGAAAATAAAAAGTTACAATATATCACAATATATTTTAAGAAATATATTGGTAAATATATTTTCCTTTCATAAGGGTAATTACAGGATCAGATTATTGATTTTAAGACTTATTTCTGCACAGTTCCTTACACAGTTCTATGTTATGACCTCAAAACACTTTCACCATGATTTGTAAATGTAAAAATAAACACATTTTGTATCACATATGAAGCTCCATATGTATGGCTTTTTTTAAAATGTAAAGCTTGTGTACAAGTCACAATATAAATTTTGTAAGAACTTATTTGAGTACATATTTTTCTGATCTGATCTAACCTCACTGTGTAACTTAAAGGTGGATGTAAAGACTACAAAAATACATGTCTGCTGAAGTAGTTTAAAAGGAAACAAAATTTGCAAAAAACAGAGAATATGTTTTCATCTTGCTGAAACACATGCATACTTATGTTTAAAGAGAAATGTCTGTGACCACCAGACTTACTGGCTTTTCTCAATAATTTGACTACTAATTTGGTAAGCTTATGAAATCAAGATTTGTTTGCTTGTGTCCACGTGTGTTTGTCATGCATTAGCATAATGAATGCGTGTGTTTTGCATAGACTCATGCAGGCTGTGCTGTACCCCTCAGACACTTTGGGTATATTGGAATCAGCAGAATTATTCAAATCATACAGATATGAGAATTCATGAAATCCCATCTGGTTATGAAGCTGTCCTAGATCTGATATTAGACCCAGCACATGATTACATTAAAGGAATGGTTGCATTATTTACTCACCCTGATGTCATTCAAAACCATATTCTATTATCTACAAAAATGCAAATTTGCGAAAATGGTGATGGCGTTCAAAATCATATGCGCTGGCGTGTAGACGTAGTTGCTCTTTACAAAGTGATGTCGCCAACTACTGGCCTGGATGCATTCATTTTTCTTTCTTTCTTTTTTTTTTTTTTTGAAAACTGACAGAAGAGATGCATGAGTAGTCATTAAGTTTTATATTTATATATAAATAAATAAATAAATAAATAAATAAATAGCTTAAATGTTTGAAAAATGAGTGCGTACAACTTGAAATTTAGATTTAGAAGTCCAGTTTTTATTTTTATATTTTTCCACCCATCAAACCATCTCATTTAATTTCATTATTACTGAATACATAATAACTTTTTAGGACTTTTATGTACACCGATCTCATTCTTAAACAATTTTTACTTTGCATACCTTGCTAACTTTTTCACTTTATAACTTTTATGACTGAATGTGCAATTTGAGAACAGAGCTTCGTTTTTGTTAGAGGTTCATATGCTTCAAAAGCATCTTTTGCTATTCTTTGTCTTCTTCCTGCAGTCTTTCTGTCCCTATGAATCTTTTCCACCTGACTGCTGAGCAGCATCTATAATCTGCGTCACAGCGATTCCTTCATGCTGAAGTGAACAGTAAATGTGTTTGTTCTGAAGAGCGGTGAGTGACGAGGGTCATTAGGTATGTCTGATGAATGGTGCCATCCTCGTTTGGCTGCTGGATTGACAGTTCAGATCCGAGATTCAACCAGTGAACCCTGTATCAATTTATAGTCGATTTGATTCAAGAGTTAAAGCAATCTGCTTTACCTCCCACAGACTTGAGTGACTGTGAGTTTGGACAACGAGAGTGTGAGGGTGAGATCGTAGTAAAACGACAAAGTGTGTGTTTGACAGGAAACAAATGGGAACAAAGGTTTTCATGTAAATTTTCTTTTGTTGTGTGCAAATATTATGCATTTAATTCAGTAATAGGCGATTAATCTAAATGAGTGTTTTGGAACAGAAATCTCACCTCACACTTAAAATTAATTAACCTCTTAACCATGTAAAGATCACTGGTGGCCAATAGATTCCTGTTGTTTACAGACACTGCATGCTATTGCCATGGCATTTTTATTTAATCTTGACAAACTGTGTGTGTCATTAGAAAGATTTAAGACTTCAGCCTTGCTATTTTACCATCTGCCTGCAAAAACCGGAGGCGCATGAGAAAGGTAGTTAAAACGAACTTTGCAATGGCTCTCTCAACTGTGTTTTACAACAAATAATAAGATTTACAATATGTATGTTTTTGTTTAAATAAATACTTTATTAATAATTGAATAATTGATTTCATACAGGCAAGTCGTGGGGCGGGGGACCTGAAAGTCCTAATGTTTTCTGTAAAATTGTCATTTATTTTTTCTTGAGAATCAAATCAAGCTCTGCTTTGAAAAACATAATTGTTTCCGAGAAGTTTATTTACTAGAAAAACATTGCAAATCAATCGAATACAAATGTGATTGCAAAATAACATAACAATGTGTTTAATTATGACAAAATGCCAAAACTTTGCACATTTTGTCTCAGACAAATAAAAGAGAGAGATTCTGTGAGTCTAACTAGTCTCCCAGTCTGTCCAGTCCGGTGGTCAGCAGGTTTAACTAGTCAAGAAAAAAAATAGTGTTTTGCAGCTCAGTACAGATCAGGATACTGACTATGTGGAACAGCCATATTTAATGTGCAGCCACTAATATTAATAGCCAGAACAAGGATGCCTTGGCTATTTGCTTTCCTTAATTAGGGAAATCCCAAAAACTTAGACAGTGTAAGTAATTAACATTTCAGGAGTCAATGCCTGGTCATCACAAAAATTTGCAAAAAACAGCCGCCATCCCTGTTCCCTGACAAGCTTGCATTGTTTCCAAAGCACCAGAGACAGGAGGCTTTGTTCCACAGTTATTGGCTTCTTATTAATTAAAGCGCTCGCAGTGTTTAGCTGACCGGGAGTGAGGGAGGGGAACGGAGGCTCTGTGTTTATTCTTTCTTTTTTTTTTCATGCTGCCAAGAGCTGTAGTGGTGTTTATAAGTGACTCTTTTCCTCTATTTTCAGATGGGATGTCTGAAGCAGGAGTTCACAGTGATGGACTGGCCCGTGGGAGTCCATTAACAGGTCAGGAGGTGGTGAAAGGAGCATGGGCTAAATTCATTAGCACTCTCCAGCTACCATCCGAGTATATTGAGCGGTGGAACGGAAAGCAATGCTGTATATGTGTGTGTGTCTGCTTCTACCATTTGTCAACAGATGGGTTCTTAAATCAAGCTGATTTGTCACCCTATGTCTTTAACTATCATCCCTTTCATTGTATTGCCCTTTGGCTTTTAACATTAAAAATAGAAATGTAATTTTAGCATAAATTGTAGGGGTATATTGGCTAGGGCTGAATCCATAGGGGTGCATTATTCTGGGAGAAAATAAAATAAAATAAAGAAAAATAAAGAAATGTCATTATTTGTAATTTATTATTATTATTATTTATTTATGCAAAAAAAAAAAAAAAAAAAAAAATATATATATATATATATGTGTGTGTGTGTGTGTGTGTGTGTGGTCTGTAGGGATACACATTTTGGCCAGAATAGTGTGAATAAAATAAAATACACTTAAAAAATCACCACATTTACATGCCTATTATTATTATTATTATTATTATTAATAATAATAATAATCATAATTTATTTTGATTTATTTTTTATATTTCTATTTATTTTATTTATTATCTATTTATTTTATAGCCTCACAGCTAACAGACATCGATAATACAATAATAATACTAATATTAATAATAATAAATTATTTTCATACAGTTTTATACTATATACATTCAGAAAATGTTTTGAAACTGCTTCTCATTCTTGTGTATCAAAAGGCAAATATAAATTTTTTATTGATTTTAGCTTCTTTTTTTCATGTTTGTCTTCCTCTTAAAACTGAAAACTTGGTGACTGAGGCACCTGATGCAATAAGGCCAATAAAATACATACATTTTCAAGAGATTCAACTCAAAACAACTTTAATTCTTTGTGGATTCAGTTGTATAATCAATATATAAGAAAACGAAATACTCTAAACATTGAATTCATTATACACAACAGTAAACTTTTACCACAACATACCTTCTGATCTAGAACAACTCAGCTTGATGCCTCAGGTTTTAATGATGACATAATGAGCTTATCAGTTTGAGATTTAATTGAATGTTATATGATACACCTCATTACTATGCCAATTAATCACTTTCTTATAACGGCCCCTCCGTGAGATAATCACCCCTGAATAATGTGTACTTACCCATGACCAGCAGACATAACCCCAAACCTTCCTTCAAAAAAAAAAAAAAACACCCTTCAGAAGGTATCCACTAAGATGTATGGTAAATGATTTATGAAACCTATGACAGATAAGATACAGATCGTTTATAATTTAGTTAGGCTTCAGATATAAAAAGTCTTATTTGCCCACTCAATATTGTTCTTCAATCAGAACTTGAGACTTTTCTAATAACTTGTGTGTGTGTTTTTCATAGCGAGGCAGAACACTACATTGTTCACTTTGGGATCTTAGATCTCAAACACAGAAGTGTCACATGGTTGTCAGCGGGAACTCGTTAACTCAAAAACTTTAGACTACATTGAATTTCATTAAAACTTTTATTCAGCATGAATGCATTAAAATGATCAAAACTGACAGTAAAATAATGTAGAATGTCACAAAATGTATATTTATAATATACATATAATATATTTAACGATATTACTGTTTTGCTGTATTTTTATCAAATAAATGCAGCCTTGATGAGCACAAAAATTGCTAATATATATATATATATATATATATATATATATATATATATCTTACTTTAGTAATGTACGTCATTCTCTTATATTCTCTTATATTTACAGGGAGTAAATAAATAAACCATTAAAGTCTGAACTTTATATCCAATTGGTTGTTGATTGACCTGTTCAAAGCCTTTGTACAGTACATGAGAAGTAAATCTAAACGCAATCTATCCATCATTAACCAAGACATATCATAATTATCCCTGTTTTATGCTGTATAATGGGGAAAGAGTTAGTAATCTTCTTACATTGACCTGTAGGTCTCACAAATGAAAGCCCTTTGGGTTTGAGGAACTATGTGTGAACTCAGAAGCGGTGGCTTTGTGCTTTGTTGTTAACCCAATTAGTGTGGTTTAGCCTTTTTCACTCTTTGAAACATAGCACACACAGGGGGTGAGAGGAATCTTCAGTCCTTTGTTGGTACACCATGGATGGAAGACAGGAGATTTATCACAGAACATTTAAGAGAATCTGGGAAACATTTTTTTTTTGTGACCCCTGATTGAACCCTTTTTGAACACTACAATAACATATGTTTAATCAGCTGTTCCAGAGGACCTTGACTTGTCTTTTACATTGAAAGTGAAAAAAAAAAGAAAGTGAAGTGACATTCAGCCAAGTATGGTGACCCATACTCAGAATTTGTGCTCTGCATTTAACCCATCCGAAGTGCACACACACAGAGCAGTGAACACACACACACTGTGAGCACACACCCGGAGCAGTGGGCAGCCATTTATGCTGCGGCACCCGGGGAGCAGTTGGGGGTTCTATGCCTTGCTCAAGGGCACCTAAGTCGTGGTATTGAAGGTGGAGAGAGAACTGTACATGCACTCCCCCCACCCACAATTCCTGCCGGCCCGGGACTCGAACCCACAACCTTTCGATTGGGAGTCCAACTCTCTAACCATTAGGCCACGATGATGATGTACATCACTTTGTACAATTATACAATTTCAAAAAGCTGTAAATCATATTCACATTTTGACAACTTGATGAGTTATAAGAGTCATTCATGAATATTTAATGGTTAGCTTATGCATACATTACCAGAAAACATTGACAGAGTCAACAAGGAACACAAATAACTGAAAATGGTTAAACTGAACATCAACATCAGAACATCAATAGTGAAGTAAGTTTTCACTGAAGAGGCCGATGTTTAGAGATGGGACAGTCTACGATTAACCAATAGACTTAGCCTATTTAGCCTATTTTGCAGGCTTTGATTAAATATGTCTTCATTCATTCGCTGTGGGGCCTAACAGAGTTAAATACGTGAATCCTCATTTTCTAGTGGAATGGGAGGTTCGAGGCTGGTATGCGAATATTGAAGGAGACAGCTCAAGTGATGTTTGCATGCAGTGAAGTGTAAGTTTTTTGATCAATTTTAAAATTACAGTTAATTAGAGGCTGCACTTGTGTTTGGAAATATCGGTGAACGCATCGCTTGCCCTGCATCCTCTGTGTCTTCCAGTCATTGATTTAGCAGAGCCCAATTAATGAGAAGGACTTTGATAATTCATAACTTGGCAAGAATGGATTTTTCAGTCAGCCGGTTTCCAATGAAGCGCTCACAATATAGCACATCGTAACAGAGTATTGAACAGCGTCAAAGTCTTTTTTAAATTAGTCTTCCGCTCTACTTTAATAGATTAACGCTTGGTGCATTCTTAAATTATAACTTTTCTGACATACATATTTTGTGACTGGCAAACTTTAAATGAATATTTCAGGTTCAAAGCTGAGTCAACACTATGTGTGGGATTATTCAACTCATTTCTTGTTTTCTGAAAAAGCGGAAATCAAGGTTACAACAAAGGCTCTTACAATGGAAATGAATTTTGGATTTTGGAGGATTAAAAAGCATAAATGTATGTAAATGTAGCCCAACACTGCAGTAAAACTGTTGACTTGGCAACCCTGACGGTCTGTGACAATGAAAAAATCTGTACATTTGTTCCCTTGTCATGACAACAGAACTGTAAAAATTTATATAACTTTACACAAAAAGGTTGATAAGCTCTTGTTAGCACTCACTGCTTACATCTTGTGGCTACACTTTAGACATTTAGATAATTTTAACATTTACTGATCGGCTCCATTACTTTCCGTTAAGCTTTCTTTTTACTAAACCCAGCGGATTCCTTTTAAGCTGTGACTGTTTGCTTGGTTGTAATTGTAGTGACTCTCTTCTTCAATTTTAGTTTCCAAAATAGTGTGATATGTGGTTTCAGTGGCAATCACTCTTTGACTCTCTCTTGTATTTTGCCTGCCTCAGCACAGTGCGCTATAAAGCTACCTAACTAACTAATGACTATGAAATGAGCTCAGCATACCTGCATCTCAGAAGAATCTTCGGTCAATTGACGGGGGTCTGATCAAGCAGAAAACCAGGTAATCTGTAAAAGCATAGCCACAAATTGTATTCACACGGAATAAAAGACAAAAAGGGTATCAGAGAGAATTAAACTGGAGACTTAGAGCTTTTTACTTCAAAAATTTTAAAATCTTGCAGAGAAAATACGAATATAGTGCAAATATATATAAATTTGATCAAAACTGTAATCCATATTGACAAAGATTGGGATTATTTTGGGAACTGCGGTGGATCATTGTTCTTTTTCTTGTTTCTATTTCTCAAAATCAATACTTTAAAGCTAAAGAGTTTAGTTTGTTTGCATTATTTCCTATCAGAAGTGTTTGGGGTAACACATTACAAGTAACGCAAGTTACGTAATCAGATTACTTTTTTCGAGTAACTAGTAAAGTTACTGGTAAGTAACTGGCTCTGTCGTTCTTCAGATCAAGTTCGGACAAATCTCACACCAAGGGAAAATCTGATAAGAAAATCTTGGCCGATTATCTTTTGGTGTGTACCCAGCATAAGTAACGTAATTAGTTACTTTTTTAGGAAGCAACGCAATATTGTAATGCATTACTTTTAAAAGAAACTTTCCCCAACACTGCCTATCAGGCACCGAATACAGTTCTGATTTAAATTTAGTAGGATTCTGCATTGAGATCTTGTGTGACAACAGAAACTACTAGTATGGGTTAATGGGGCCATGCTAACTAGATAAATATTGACCAGTCTGACTCCGAAAACATTTACTCAACCAAATGTCATGTTTTTGGCCAATCAATTTTTGAAGAGTTTGGGAAACCTGCTTGATTTCTGGTAGAGCATTGCGTTAGAAGTGCAAAAGGTTGTGGGTTCAATTTCCAAGGAACACAAACACTATATATATATATATATATATATATATATATATATATATATATATATATATATATATATATATACTGAATGCACTGTGAGAAGCTTTGAATAAAAGCGTCTGCTAAATGCATAAACGTAAATGTATATTGATGCCTTCAAAAGGCCAGTATGCTAAAAGTAATATCTTTGCTATTTAATCTCTATTGACTTTTTTGCTGACAACCTTTTTTCTTTTTTTCTTTTTTTTTCAGAGCACTTAACTTTTGGTCTAAGTTAACCAGAGACCTTAGCTGAAGCACCACTACCCTGAGCAAACCAATCTGACCTTCAAATTGTAGAAAAGGTGAAAAAAGAAAGAAGTTTTGGGCATAGCTTACCTCACTTCATTCCCGGAGAGTGGCCTTTCTCACCTTCTGTGCATCGGGAAAAAGTAAAGAGCAGTCTGCAGGCTTTGCACTGAAAATAACTTCCAACACTACAGGATGACAACTGATATAGAAGCGCCTCAGGATGAAATAAATACCCTTGGGTCCTCTAGGACGTTGAGGCTATTACACCCCAGTCAGGCTTACAATGTTATAAATGAGAAAGATACTCACGAAAAGTGTATTACCAAAGTAGCTACCTTTCCTTTTAAAAGGTTTTTCTTCTCAAAACTCTCACCTGATGGGCTCAGAATTACATTTACTTAAAAATGAGTGCCCTTAAAAAGAGCCACGTGTGAGATCAGATACTGGAGTGAATTTATAATTTAATCTTGTGGTAATACTTGTAAAAAGCACCAAGACATCCTATCTTTTGTCTCTTGTCTTTAAATGACCTTTTTACTGAAGTACTACAGTATGTGAATGTACAGACACAGTTATAAGAAAGCCATTCATAAGCTGACTCACTATACAAGAGTTTTTTGTTGTGTTGTTGTTCTTGTTCTTGTGTAGCTCAACCAGTAGCGCAAGTTTGTGAACTACACATTTGGAGGATCCAACTTTTGGCACAGAAATGACAATCTTCACTTTAAAAGTTGCACTCAGCTGTTTTTGGTTTATGCTGACTCATCTTGGATGATGACACCTAGTGGTGTGGATGTAAAATCATGAAATCAATTTGTTCCAGACTTGTATAAATTTCTGTTGAACAAAAAAGTACTTTGGAGGTATATATATAAATTATAATAAATGATGGTAACCAAACAGTTGACAGTAGACACTGAATTCCCAAGTATTTTAAATAAAATAATTAATTGATAAATACATAAAATCACACATTCATTCATTCCACACTATGAAAAGAAAGATACTCATATATAGGTTTGGACAACTTAAAGGTAAATAAATGATGATAGAATTTTCCTTTTTGGGTCAACGATCCCTTTAACGTGGCCGAAAAATATTTTGGAAGATGTCAGTAATTGGAATAATTTCAGTGGAAAATTACCAAATAGGGTGACAATATTGCAAGATTAAAATGCTTTCCAAATCATTTCAGATAACAGTACCGGTTTCAGCAACATCAATAGTCTTTAAAACGTTGTTGCTTAAAAGCTTGGCTTGGCTCTCCCTCTTCCACAGCTTTCTCACAGTCTCTTCTCTTGTTCGCTCTTCCTTCAAAATAGCTGTGGAAATGGTCAGATTTGAGGACCTTCGGTCAAGCTCTTGGGAGACCGACAAAGAAAAGATTCTTCCAGCCTCTGCATGTAACCTTTCAGAATTTAACCTCCTGAAATGATGGTTGAAGGCAGATTATAGTAAATTATTATTAGGAGGAAACTGGTTTTCAATTTAAATGTAAATCAGGGTTTTTTTATCAAATATTAAAATACTGTGTTACTTATGGCCGAGGAGAAAAATGTAATGGGCCACAAACTTTGAGAGGATCCTTAAAATGAAGCTGGAGAGACGCCACAAAGAAAGTGTGAGTTAAAGAAGCGACAGAGAGTGAGCACTTATTTCTATACAGACTGTAATGTTTAAACAGAGGCAGATAAATGTAGTTTGTTGAAGAAGCTTAAGCCAAGTGTACATTGTATGATTTCTGCAATGATTTTGTTGTCAGAGATTAAATTTGTACAGTAGATTTATTTTATCCTAAGATGCATTGCTATACAAAATGATATGTCATATTTCTGAAAAATGAATGCTATTGTCTGTGTCTGTGTGTGTGTGTGTGTGTGTGTGTGAGAGAGAGAGAGAGAGAGAGAGAGAGAGAGAACAGATGGTTAAAGGTTCAATGATATCTGCTATAGAGAAGATTTTACTTTAAAGAGTAAGAACTAAATCACAAGACCCTAAAAATGAAAAAAAAAAAAAAAAAATCAAATCACAAAACCAATCATACCCGAACAGGTAAATATTCCATGAGGCAAACAAATCAGCAATCTCACATATAAAGAGGCACACTTTACACACACACACACACACACACACACACACACACACACACACACACACACACACACACATACGCACATAAAGATATCACACACATACAGGTACACACACTAAATAGATAACTCACTTAAGCATATTAAAAAATCACTCTCTGATAATGCCAAATGAAAACTTCAACTTTAAAGTACATTTTATTCATCTTTAGTCATGCATGCAGTCTTGATGTGTTGACTAACATACTAAAACACATGTAATTGATTATAATTTAACTAGTGTGTTACTTGTTGAGTAGCTTCACATTTAAAGTTAATATGTTTAAATGTACTACTGTAGTTAAATGTACTATTTTTTTCTGTATTTGTAAATAGCATGCAAGTAATTGTCCAAAAGCATTACAGTAAGTTCAAATGTAATGTTCTTTAAAAGTATTTTTTTTCCATAATAATCATGCATAAATAGTAATCTAGAAGTTCACTTATGAAAGACGAAAGCAGATGGTAAAACTAAATTAGTTGCAGTAGCCTACATTTCATGAGTTCGGAGGATGTTCTACAAACTTGCATTGTCCCCAGTATCAGCTCAAATCTAATTATTAGCACCACTGCATACTGGAGGCTAATTGAAGTGTCACTCAGTGGACCAGTGTCTCTCCCGCACCATCGACCAGAGGAAGGAGAATCATCTGTTTGAATAAGTACTCCTCTGGTTCTGGTGAGATGGTCTCTGATTACTTACAGCAGGGAGTCTTAACCTCAGAAAGCACAGCATGGAGGAGACATCATCTCAGATTATGAATAGAAATTAATTAGCAATGTTCCTTAGCAGTGATCAGAGGAAGGAACTCCTCCACACTATGTCACAGAGCCTTTTGGGTAGAGAAGCCAGATCATATGCAGATGACAGAATACAATTAAAGTAAGCTGCTAAAAAAAAAAAAAAAAAAAAAATGGTATAAAGTATAACTTTGTGGAGTAACCAGTGAAATGATCGTGTCATTTATTTAAAGTGCATATATACAGTGCCCTTCATAAGTACTGGAATAGTAAAGACAAAATCGCTTTTTTTCATATTTGCAATATGATTAAAAGATGAATATGCAACAAAACTACAGAATGACACATTTTATTACTAGGTCTTTCGATGCATACATGTTTTATAAAAATAAAAAGGACAGCACTTATAGAGTTCATCCCAATATTTGATGTGAGCATAAGTATTGGAACAGTTGAATTTAAGGCAGATGAAAAAGATTAAAACTAATATTTAGTTGCAGATCCATTGCATGCAATCAGAGCAGTGAGTCTACAACCCAAAGACATCACCAGACTCTTAGAGGTCTTATGCTTTGAAATGCTTTTCCCCAGCCTTTAATGCAGCCAATCCAACTGTTGCTTGGGTTGGGAAGTTTCTGTCTTTAGTCTGCTCTTCAGATGGTGAAATTAATGTTCAATCGGATGTAAATCTGGAGATTGATTTGGGCAGTCTAAGACTACATTTCTTTGCCCTGATAAAGTCCTTGACTGAACTGGCAGGGTGTTTTTGGTCATTGTCATTATCCAATATGAAGTTCTTTCTAATGAGTTTGGTGGCATTTTCTGAAATATTGGTAGCCAGGATGATTTTGTACCCTTCCAAATTAATTCTGCTACTACCATCATACGTTAAGTCATCATTAAAATGAAGAGGTCCTGTTCTAGAGACAGCCAATTCTAGAGACTGCTAATTCTAAACAGAGGCAGATAAATGTAGTTTGTTGAAGAAGCTTAAGCCAAGTGTACATTGTATGATTTCTGCAATGATTTTGTTGTCAGAGATTAAATTTGTACAGTAGATTTATTTTTTCCTAAGATGCATTGCTATACAAAATGATATGTCATATTTCTGAAAAATGAATGCTATTGTCTGTGTCTGTGTGTGTGTGTGTGTGAGAGAGAGAGAGAGAGAGAGAACAGAGGGTTAAAGATTCAATGATATCTGCTATAGAGAAGATTTTACTTTAAAGAGTAAGAACTAAATCACAAGACCCTAAAAATGAAAAAAAAAAAAATATATATATCAAATCACAAAACCAATCATACCCGAACAGGTAAATACTCCATGAGGCAAACAAATCAGCAATCTCACATATAAAGATGCACACTTTACACACACACACACACACACACACACACACATAAAGATATCACACACATACAGGTACACACACTAAATAGATAACTCACTTAAGCATATTAAAAAATCACTCTCTGATAATGCCAAATGAAAACTTCAACTTTAAAGTACATTTTATTAATCTTTAGTCATGCATGCAGTCTTGATGTGTTGACTAACATACTAAAACACATGTAATTGATTATAATTTACTTTGATATATAGTTACTTGTTGAGTAGCTTCACATTTAAAGTTAATATGTAAAACACCCTGTTCTAGAGACAGCCATGCATTCCCATGCCATGACACCACCTCCACCAAGGTTTAGTAAATAAATGAGTTTGTATGCTTCATTTGGATCATTTGCAGTTCCCTTTTTTCTCCACACTTTTGCTTTCCCATCATTTAGATAAAGGTTGATCTTTGTCTCATTTGTTCCATCAGCTCTACTGGCTCACATTTGTCTTTCTATCTTTGGTGTTGATCAGAGGTTTGCATCTTGCTGTGTAGCTTCTGTTAAGTCTGTGTCAAATTCTCTTATGGACTGTAGATTGAAAGAGCATCACCCCAGCTTTCTGGAGGTTGTTCGTAATTTGGTAATCAACTACTGTTGTTTTTTCTCAGCCGATCATGTCGTTGTTGGTTGCTGATGTCGCCAGTCATTTCCAAACTCTTGATTTATCCATGACCTTTGTTTTTCCTCAGTTCTAATTGACTTCCTCGTTTCTTTTAGCATCAAAATTGCTTGCTTTTCTTTCAGAGTCGGCTTCCTTGTCTTCATCCTGGTTTGTGTATGTCATCATCGAATGCAAGACTTAAATAACTGATAAGACACATTCTCTGCTTTTAATATCTGAATAATTAATGCATCAGAACACAGCTGAACACATAGAAAGACCTGTGAGGCAACTGTTCCAATACTTATGCTCACATTATATAGCACATTTAAAAGTGCTGATCTTAGCTGGTAAAACATATTCGTGTTGAATCACCCAATAATAAAATGTAGCATTCTGTAGTTTTGTCTCATATTAATCTTTTAATCATATTTACATGATTATTTCTTGACTGCACAGCAAGCAAAACATTTTTGTCTTTACGGTTCCAATACTTATGGAGGGCACTGATATATATATATATATATATATATATATATATATATATATATATATATCCATCCATCCATCCATCTTCTACCGCTTATCCGGGGCCGGGTCGCGGGGGCAGCAGTCTAAGCAGAGAACCCCAGACTTCCCTCTCCCTAGACACTTCCTCCAGCTCTTCTGGGGGGACACCGAGGCGTTCCCAGGCCAGCCGGGAGACATAGTCTCTCCAGCGTGTCCTAGGTCTCCCCCGGGGTCTCCTCCCAGTGGGATGTGCCCGGAACACCTTCCCGGGAAGGCGTCCAGGAGGCATCCGGAACAGATGCCCGAGCCACCTCAGCTGACCCCTCTCGATGTGGAGGAGCAGCGGCTCTACTCTGAGCTCCTCCCGGGTGACTGAGCTTCTCACCCTATCTCTAAGGGATCGCCCAGCCACCCTGCGGAGAAAGCACATTTCGGCCACCTGTATCCGGGATCTTGTCCTTTCGGTCATGACCCAAAGCTCATGACCATAGGTGAGAGTAGGAACGTAGATTGACCGGGAAATCGAGAGCTTCGCCTTGCGGCTCAGCTCTTTCTTCACCACGACAGACCGGTACATCGACCGCATTACTGCAGAAGCTGCACCGATCCGTCTGTCAATCTCCCGTTCCATCCTTCCCTCACTCGTGAACAAGACCCCAAGATACTTAAACTCCTCCACTTGAGGCAGGAACTCTCCACCAACCTGAAGTGGGCAAGCCACCCTTTTCCGACTGAGGACCATGGCCTCGGATTTGGAGGTGCTGATTCTCATCCCAGCCGCTTCACACTCGGCTGCAAACCGTCCCAGTGCATGCTGAAGGTCCTGGCCTGATGAGGCCAACACGACAACATCATCCGCAAAGAGCAGAGACGAAATCGTGTTGTCACCAAACCTGACCCCCTCCGGCCCCTGGCTGCGCCTAGAAATTCTGTCCATAAAAATCATGAACAGAACCGGCGACAAAGGGCAGCCCTGCCGGAGTCCAACACGCACCGGGAACAAGTCTGACTTACAGCTGGCAATACGAACCAAGCTCCTGCTCCGTTCGTACAGGGACCGGATAGCCCTTAGCAAAGGGCCCCGGACCCCATACTCCCGGAGAACCCTCCACAGGCCGCCGCGAGGGACACAGTCGAATGCCTTCTCCAAATCCACAAAGCACATGTGGACTGGTTGGGCATACTCCCATGAACCCTCCAGCACCCTGTAGAGGGTATAGAGCTGGTCCAGTGTTCCACGGCCTGGACGAAAACCACACTGTTCCTCCTGAATCCGAGGTTCTACTATCGGCCGGATTCTCCTCTCCAGTACCCTGGCATAGACTTTCCCAGGGAGGCTGAGAAGTGTGATCCCCCTGTAGTTGGAACACACCCTCCGGTCCCCCTTCTTAAAAAGAGGGACCACCACCCCGGTCTGCCATCCCAGAGGCACCGTCCCCGACTGCCACGCGATGCTGCAGAGGCGTGTCAGCCAAGACAGCCCCACAACATCCAGAGACTTGAGGTACTCAGGGCGGATCTCATCCACCCCCGGTGCCTTGCCACCGAGGAGTTTCTTGACTACCTCGGTGACTTCAGCTTGGGTTATGGACGAGTCCACATCTGAGCCCTCAGCCTCTGCTTCCTCAATGGAAGACGTGACAGCGGGATTGAGGAGATCCTCGAAGTATTCCTTCCACCGTCCAACGACATCCCCAGTTGAGGTCAACAGCTCCCCACCTCTACTGTAAACAGCGTTGGTAGGGCACTGCTTCCCTCTCCTGAGGCGCCGGACGGTTTGCCAGAATCTCTTCGAGGCTGACCGATAGTCCTTCTCCATGGCCTCACCGAACTCCTCCCAGGCCCGAGTTTTTGCCTCCACAACCACCCGGGCTGTAGTCCGCTTGGCCTGCCGGTACCTGTCAGCTGCCTCTGGAGTCCCACAAGCCAACCAGGCCCGATAGGACTCCTTCTTCAGCTTGACGGCATCCCTTACTTCCGGTGTCCACCACCGGGTTCGGGGATTGCCGCCTCGACAGGCACCGGAAACCTTACGGCCACAGCTCCGAGCGGCCGCTTCGACAATGGAGGTGGAGAACATGGTCCACCCGGACTCAATATCTCCAGCCTCCCTCGGGATCCGGTCGAAGCTCTGCCGGAGGTGGGAGTTGAAGATCTCTCTGACAGGAGACTCAGCCAAACGTTCCCAGCAGACCCTCACAGTACGTTTGGGTCTGCCGAGTCTGTCCAGCTTCCTCCCCCGCCATCGGATCCAACTCACCACCAGGTGGTGATCGGTTGACAGCTCCGCCCCTCTCTTCACCCGAGTGTCCAAGACATACGGCCGGAGGTCGGATGAAACGACCACAAAGTCAATCATCGACCTACGGCCTAGGGTGTCCTGGTGCCACGTGTACTGATGGACACCCTTATGCTTGAACATGGTGTTCGTTATGGACAAGCTGTAACTAGCACAGAAGTCCAATAACTGAACACCGCTCGGGTTCAGATCAGGGGGGCCGTTCCTCCCAATCACGCCCCTCCAGGTGTCACTGTCGTTGCCCACGTGGGCGTTGAAGTCCCCCAGTAAAACGACGGAGTCCCCAGTCGAAGCACTTTCCAGCACCCCTCCCAGAGACTCCAAGAAGGCTGGGTACTCTGCATTGCCGTTCGGCCCGTAGGCACAAACGACAGTGAGAGACCTATCCCCGACCCGAAGGCGCAGGGAAGCGACCCTCTCGTTCACCGGGGTAAACTCCAACACATGGCAGCTGAGCTGGGGGGCTATAAGCAAACCCACACCAGCCCGCCGCCTCTCACCTTGGGCAACTCCAGAGTGGTGAAGAGTCCATCCTCTCTCGAGGAGTGTGGTACCAGAGCCCAAGCTGTGCGTAGAGGTGAGTCCGACTATCGCTAGTCGGAACCTCTCTACCTCACGCACAATCTCGGGCTCCTTCCCCGCCAGTGAGGTGACGTTCCACGTCCCTAGAGCTAGTTTCCGTGTCCAGGGATCGGGCTGTCGAGGCCCCCGCCTTCGACTGCCACCCGATTGTTATAGTATATATATAGTATAGTATATATATACATATAGTCATGAAAATAAAGAACTCTTTGAATGAGAAGGTGTGTCCAAACTTTTGGTCTGTACTGTATATATATATATATATATATATATATATATATATATATATATATATATATATATATATATATATATATATACTTACATACACACACACACACACATTTTTATTTCTTAATTTCACAATAAACAAGAGCTAAATGAGCCGTGAGTAGAATAGAAATAGTAATCTATATTAAAATTATAATGATAATAATAATAATAATAATAATAATAGTAATAATAAAAGGTTAGTCAATGTATAATTAATTTGACATTGTTTCTTTTCAGAAATAATTGTGTGGCATATTGTTTCTTTCTGGGGGAAAATTATATTTTGTGATTCACATAATTCAAAAATACTACTTGAGGAATTATAAATACACTGTAGTAAATAAACTCACGCTCAGTGCTTATTGAGAGTAAACTAAGATTTGCTCAGTTGGTGGCATTTTTTCATTTCACAGAACTGCTTAAGAAGGGAGATAAGACCAAAACAACATGAAAAATTACAAACGAGCCAAGAATATTTGTAGGCTGTGTGTGGCTCTGCAGACAGAGCAAATGAGGACTTTCCATTGGAGGGCAGAGGGGTCTTTACGGCCATTAATCAGTCCAGAGACAAAGGCACACGCTGCACCTTGGGTCTGTCTCACCAACGCATGGCGCTGACCCAAATAAAGCTTTCATTGATCCAGAAGAGCCCCCTGTGATCCCTCAGGATTACAGTCAGCTGAAAGTAACCAATATATTTGCAAACAGAAAGCCACTTACATTAAGGTCATTTTATCCAGGAGGAAGGAGAATAAATGGATGGAGATGAATATTGAGACACTGTGGTTAAGTGTCACACACACACACACACACACACACACACTGTCACTGACTGAAAAAAAATAGTATGAACTGTGAAATATGAAACACCGTCTTATTATTAGAATACTTTTTTACAGCATCAATGCTCAGCATCAGATGGTCCTTCAGAATCATTCTAATATGCTAATCTGCTGCTGAACAATCAACGTACCAGACACTTACAATGAGCTGGACAGCAGAGACCCTTACAGACATTTTTCTGTTTAGTTATTTAAGCACATAGCAAATTTTAGTCATTAATGAACTGAGGCAATGCACAATAAGTTCTCAGCATTGTGGGTAAACATAAATTAATGCTTGAGGCCCAAGTGTTGAAAAGCATCAGATTGAAGCGAAGCCTCTTATGGTCGATCAAACGCTTTGAAGCTGATAATTTCTTGCAAATGTTTAGCCAGAGCTTACATTTGCAAAAAAATAAATAAAAAATCTAGCGTATTTTAATGACTTAAATTAGCAAAGAAACCCAACAACATGAAGGTTGTTTGCTTCTCCTTGAGAAATTACACTCATTGTGCGGTTCTTGTCATTGGTTTATAAACTTCATATTGGAAATGCTAAGGTGGAGCTCTTTACTGGCATCTTAATGCGATTTTTCACACATTCCTGTAAAGGCAATGGTGTCCTTCAGACAAGAAGAGAGGTTTCTTCTCTGAAAATGTGATTAACATAGCCAGGCAAAACAACAAAGGCATAATCCACACAAAAAGGGCACATGCAGGAATAGATTAATTTTATTTTCCTGTGTATATGTTCCTAAATAAACAACTGTGAAAATGGAGGGAGATAATAAACTGTCACGATGCACAATGCCACCGACTGCATAATATCTTTCAAAGATTGAGCCGACTCTGTCCTCTCCAGCCTAATCTGGAAGAGACCCAGGACATTTCTTTATTACAAATGTAAAAAAATATTGTTATTATTTCTGGTGTAAGGTGGCTCAAAGAGAAATTTATGTTTATTTTAAAATAATACATTTATTGATGCCTCACAGAAACAAATGGCATTATATTATAAAGTAACAAAACCCTGTTCACACTGACTGTGAGACTGTAGCTGGGGTAGCTTGGAGATGCTTCTGCTGCCGGATGCCATAATGTTAATAGTGAGCTCTGTATTTGGCTTTTGATTATAATCTGAAAATTATGGGGCAATGTGTATATACAGTATATACTTGTACTATATTGCAGCATGATCATGATGCATGATTTAATTCTAATGAGCTGATTTGCTGCTAAAGAAACATTATTATTATCATCATCATCATCAATGTTGAAAACAGCAGTGCTGCACAATATATTTTACTTTTCTAGCTGCAGATGCTGTTTTGGTTTTGTTTGTGCGCGGCAGTCGTCTGTGAGGGGCTGTCGCGCTGTTTTGTCTTTATTTTATTATTAAAGTCTTATTTGATTGTCCGTTTGTATTGCATTACAATATCATAATCAATACGTATAAACAGGCACTGGACTAAAAATAGATTCATCAGTCATTGCTTCCAAAATGAATTCAAGGAGTCATCTTGTTAATGCTATAAATTAATTAGATTATCAATATCACATTAGACCATGTAAATTACAAAATGACATTTCCCTTACATTCAACTTCCAAAAGTGCATTCATCTTTGCCATGTTGCATTCACTTAGTTGACTAGTGCTATGTGCTGTATTAACAAAAACAGAAATGGTATTTATAAAAACACTGACAAGCTACGCGATATCACATTCATAATCGAATCATCTAATGAATGCAGCATCCACCTTTTTCCTGATGTAAAAATGGGCGCCGCCTTTTGTAAATTCTATAGGTCTAGTTTCCAGTCTCATTTGCGTCCAATTATTGTTAGATGTACAAAACTGTTTGTTTTGCTGCTTGATACTGACAATTGATTTGTCTTATCATATTATTTTAATCAGTTATATTAAGAACACACTGGTTTGTACTGCAAACAGTTTTACTACTTGTTATTTACCTATAGCGGCTAATAAAATGGAAGTCTCACCCATAGGCTTACTTCTGCATTGAGAAAACAAGGTGGATAGCGTAGCTTGTCACTGATCTACTGCTTTGTGTATTAAATGTTGCTTCATCTAAAAGCCCGTGATGGATATTAACTGGTATTATTAATCACAGAACGGCTTTACTGGTGAGATGCGCATGATAATCACATGCGATTTATTGTGCAGCCCTTGTTTGTTGATCACAAAGTACCAAGTAGAGCAATAAAATTAAGATGTGGTGTATTCAAAGCGCCACCATTGCTGTCTAGAATGCATGGGATGGTGCGCTGTGATTGGTTGAGCAGATATGTCGCATTCTGCAAAAAAGGGAGACTGGCACTTGTCGCGGTTTGGAAAAAGAAAGAGAGAAAACATGACCTAATAAGTCTGCAAATATTGCATTTTGCGTAAAATAAAAAATATAGTTTTCAATACTGACCAGAAACAATACTGATTGAAATCTGGAACTTCTCTCAAGCCTGAAACAAATACTGAAGTGATTTTGGTGGCTCATTATATAGATCCATTTTCACAGCAACACCCTTCAGTCTGAATGCAAGAAATTGTAATGTGTTATCGCATATATAACTTTATCTTATTCTTCTTCTTCTTCTAAAAGTTCCTTTTTCACTTCAGTAAATGACTGTTTGGGCTTCTTTCGACCTCTGTCTGGTATAAAATGCAAATGAAATGTTAAATAAAGAGAAAACGTTAAATAGAATGCTCGTTTATTGCAGCAAGTGAGATGACATACATTCCATTGTCTGAGTGATATATTTCAAACAAAAGACAATATGTTGAGATTCAAATAGGAGAGAAAATCATGAAAAGGTTAGTTGTTTATGCTGCTGACCCCAAAATGTAAAGGGCCATGTCTGGTAAATCTAATGGGCTGCCCTCATTGCTGTGGTATATAGGGCAATTAGTCTATATAACACTCTACTGAAATAAATATTGCATATACATTGCCATGATAGCAACAAATAACGAGCTGCAATTAGTCCATTGCTGACTGCAAATCAAACTAGATAAAGACAGGGAGAGAAATTGCTTTAAAAAGTGTACTTCAAGTAAATGATTCGATGCTCTTTATTTATGCATTCATTTATTTATTTGTTGTTGTTTTGTGTTTGTGCTGTAATAGATATGTTTATATAAACTGGCTTTGCAGTACAAACCTTCTTCATTGCTAACAAAGGATAAAAAAAAAAAAAACAAATGCAGGTTTTTTTCTAGAATGGATTTCAGATAAAAATCTTTTTGTCTTATACATTATCCCATTACTATTTTGTAGCAAGAAATCACTGAAAAGTGTGTGGAAATAAATCAAGGGGAGCGTGTGAGTCAACTGTCTGAATAATTCAAACTGATTTTTGAACAAATTAGGATCTTTTTGAAACCTGTGTGTTTTATTTGCAAATATTGCATAATTATTCCTGTGAACAAAATAAGATCTGTTTGACTGCAAATAGCACACACACAAAAGCATTATTAAAATAGTATAAGAAAAATAAATAAATAAATCAGTTAGGCATATGGTAATCCAGACAATTATTTATTAAATTATTTTACTGGAACACAACAATATTTCACTATAAAGGCAATGCCCTGTATTACATATAGCTATATTTTAAAGAAGATGTCAATTTGTAGGAAACATGGTAGAAAATATGCAGCCATGGGAGTTATTTGATGTATTAATGTGAATTTTGTTTAGCAATCTCCAAGATAATGCATTTACGGTCGATATAGAAAGTGCTTCAGAGCTTGTACTGCTAACGGTTTAGTTTCAACATTAAATGTTCAAGATAAATATGTGTTGGTGTTCCATTTTATATATACAATGCATCTGTGCTTATAAAATGTCCATGCATCTATTTTACATGTTCATAATATTTTGTGCATGCATTTACAACTATATTCACCATGAGAAGACACCAGTGGGATTCAGGGCTCAAGGTGCAATGGGGTTCGCAAATCCAGCATACAGACTGCTCTCTTTGCATTTTCAATTGGGACCAACGGCAAAACACTTCTGAAATGAATATTAATGTATGTTAATATCAGGCTGAATCATCAAATTTTACTATGTTTTGCTTTGATGGCATACTGTGCAAACATAAGCTTTTTATCTGTATTATTTTTACTATTATTATTATTATTATTTTTTTTTTCAGGATTCATACCCACCAAGAGTAAAACCTATTACACTATAACACATACACAGACTGACATTTTATTAATTTTAAGCATCAGAAATGCATTTCTGGACAGTGTTTTTATTTATTTATTTTATTTGTATTACTTTTTTTTTTTTTTTGAAATATTACCAATAAGCACTAATCTTCCTACATTTCTGTTATTTTTCAGGCAAGAAGCAGCATTAATTTACACCTGCCAAACACCTTATGGTCATATCCATCGAAGAAAAAAATATGTATATGAATATGTATATATATATAATTTCCCCACTTCAACAAGATTATCTTATCTTTTGCACACCATTAACCAGAGAAACTTTAAGACACAGTAATCACATATCACTGCAGAATCAAATTAGCAGCCCATCTACCAGGATATGGCTGGCTGGGAACCAAGCATGCATTTAATACATTGCTTTACCTGTGGAGAGTTACTTCCTACCTGGTCTGTGTGTGGTTTGTGCAAGCTGGTCAGTCATGCAGGTTTTAGACAATCCCATGAATCAGTTCTGCTGGAAGAGTCTGTTGAGGAGAATAAATGGCCTCCAAATATTCTATCATGGAGTCACAATCTCTGGCATTTGCAAGCAAAACATGACATTTGGTAGACATTTGAACAAGCACTGAAAGACTTTCCCTAGTATTAAAAATGTGGAGAATTATAAAAATAAACCAATTAATAATACTTTAATATCCATTTGACCTGTGTGCCAAGCTTTGTGCAGTTGCATTCTGCTGACATGGCCATTAGTTTGCTTATAGGCAGATCAGGGAGAGGCAAATTTATACATCCTTTGAATGCTTAGGGCCTATTTTGTCTCCATTTGTCCCCATGACCGAATGGAAATGTAAGTCAAATGAAGCTAAATGCCAACAAACTCAGTTAAAGTGCACATGCAGCTGCATTTTAAGACTCACTTAGGATTATTGGATGTTTACTTGGATACTTATTGTAGAAATACCCCCCCACCAAAAAAATAAATAATATTAAATAAAAATAATACTTGGATTAAACATGCATCATGAAATTATACATTGATATTTTGCATTAGAGTTGCATTTGCTTACAATAGCTTAATGCACTTATAAACTTAAATAACTTATTGTCAGTTCATGTTAGTTAATGCATTAACTAATGTTAACACACGAGACATTATTGTGAAACATTACCAATGAGACTGACTCGAAAATGTATGAAAGCTATAGATTCCAATAGATATAACAATAATTTTTCTTGTTTATGTATTTCAAAAACGGCTAAGTTAGACATTTGTCTACCAAATGTAACGTCTTGTTTTAGAATGTCCAGGGAATATTCCAAAAGTAACTTTTCACTTTTTTTAAAAGATTTTAAAAAACTGTACATTTTGAACTTTCACAGATCATTGAGAAACAAACACATTAAGAACAAACAATAATATATTTAAGCAATAGCATTAACCCAGATTCGAAAAGGTAATATACCTAATGCATTAACCAATGTTAACTAATTCAACATTAAGTAGTAACACAAATTCAGCCACAAATGGAAATCACCACAACACTCACACTCGCACACAAGCACACTGCAGTACATTGCAGATATGTAGGCTCAAGCCACATAAACAGACATGTCACTTTTTATTTGCCTCAGTGTGTGACTGGCCTGTCAGTCATATTTAAATCATTCCTTCCGATGTGGAAGATTCCACAACAGGCTTCACTTCATTTAATGTCTAATAGAAAGACAGCATTACCATTTGGACTGTCAGATATGGGAGCCACAAGCCAAGGCTCAGATGGCACTTCCCAACCTCTTGATTCAATCTTTTTCATGTATTCTTCATGGTTTCCATGCTCTGTGGAAGATCTGCAATTCGTATTTATTAGTTTGCTTCACCTGGACGTTTGTTTATCTTCAATAAACAAGTTCAACATTTATATTAGTTCTTTGAGACTATCTGATTGACACCTCTGGGTAGTCCACCTCAACTGCTCAAATTTATAGTTCTGACTCCCTCTTTCCTTTCTTCACTTTCTCATTTCTTCCTTATAGATTGATGCTTGCTTTGTTCCAAGTAATTTTTAAGGGTGTAGGTTTCAAAAGGTCACATTGCAGCTCTCAGTCATTAAGTCAAGTGTAGAGAGAGGGAACAATGTAAGTGTTGAGATGAAAGCGTGAGAAAGTTCAGCATAAATGAGATTGATTGCCTTTCCTTCCTCATGTGAAAACACTTCAGCTAACATTGAGATCCATCTCTCGCAGCTATGCGCAGAGCATTTGGTTTAAGCAACTCGCCGTTTAGAGCTTGTATATTTCCTTTTGGCACATTTACAGTATGTGGCTGTTCGAATTTGAATGTGAAAAGAAACTCTTCAAAATGACACTGTGACGAGTGGGGCAGGGCCGAGAGACATGGGAACAGAGCGAGGCCGGTGGAGTAATTGGAGATGAGCGACACCTGCTCGACCCACAGGTCTCGAGTCCCACGGAGGAGATGGAAGGATATAAAACTGGAGCGACGACAGTGAAGGATGAGAGAGGACCAGGCCTGGGTTTTAGTTAGTGTTTTGCTTTTTATTTGTGCGTGTCAGTCATCCGTGAGGGGCTGACACGCTGTTTTGTATTTCTTTTGTAATTATTAAATCTTATTTGATTGTCCGCCGGTTCCCGCCTCCTTCTTCCCAATGATTATGGAGTTTTAATTCGTTACAGACACTTTCGGTGTTCTTTGCAAGACCATCTGTTTAAAAATATACAGATTTGATTGCTCTGCATCTTAAATGGATCACAATGTTGTAACAACTAGGCCACAAAATAAAGACTCCATTATTTAAATTAAAATGAGTGAATGACAAGGCTATGGATTACAGGTGCTAATGTGGTCAATAACATTTAATTTCTTGCACCGATAATTGTTTCACTTCATAAGACCACAATACAGCACCCACTGACTTACATGTTATGAATTTCCAAGGAACATGGATTCACATGAACATGTTTGTTTGATGGGATGATCCTTCTTTTCAATCTGAATGTAACTAAGCGGCTAGTTTAATCACTTGTCAACTAAATTGATGATTGAGTAGGCGGTCTTGGGATGTTGCCCGGGACACATCAGCATGCATTAGCGTTTACACTTCAAATGCAACACATTCCCATGTATTTTTTTCTTCTCCAGAGTGTGCTTTGAGTGATTGGATAACATCTCTATTTTGTAGTGTCCACTTGTATGCATGCTGTTTAGATTGAACTAATGATGACCAAAGGTCAGGAAAGGATGCATCATTACTGACCTTTGGCCAGCACAGCTGTGCATGATGGATAAATAAATGTTTAGCTTGTAAAACATGCGGTTATATATGAATGAGAAGACATCCATGTGTACACACGAGCCCTGGGCTGTTTCTAAACTAGTTAGACGCAGGGAACCACTCTCATCGTTTAAGTTTAGTTAATTTAAAATACCACTGAAAGACTTCAAAAGAGAGGAATTATCAATGAGAAATCAGGCGATTAAAAGTATTCTCATGAAATATTGATCCTTGGCTTTTGTGCTTCAGTCAGATGGAGCAATCCATGGGCATTTTCTGGTTTAAGACCTGCTCAGATAAAAACATTGATTGCTAAAGCTAACAAGATCAAAGCTTCGAAATGGCAGTAAACCTTACAAATAAACTTTCAATTTGACTTAAACAGCACATCTGTTTACTGCAACTGACAGGTTGTCCATCATATTTTAATGGGCGAAACAAAATTATATTGTATTCTGTTGTAAAACAACTTTGTTTAAAGATTCAGAGCTCCTTTTATAATTGGCTAAACAAAACACACACACACACACACACACACACACACATGTATCTTTTCAGTGTGGCTACCACAAACTAAGATTATTACCTCTTAATAATTTACACATAAACTATGTAGGCTATTCTATGACCATCTTGTTATTTTCCTGTGTTGTTTAACTGAATAAATGTATCAGGAAGTAGGAGGGAAATGCATCATGCAATATTCAGTGTGTGAAACAGACTTGTTAGCAAGGTATGCATTAGTAAGATTAACAACTTCTACATTAGGGGCAATAAATGATGAGTCTGAACTCTGTTTTACTCATTTGGAAAAGAGGAGCTAATGAGGTTCCAGCTCTGGGTTCTTTTAGTCTGGCTTGGACAGACTTTTGACTTGGCATGTTTGGATCCAACTTGCATCCTTTTCTGGCCAAGAACCGCCCACTTAGGGAGGAAGAGATTTTCCTAACATGCAAAGCTACCAATAACAGCTTACCTTTTTATTAGACATGTGCATAGGCTTAAGCTGTTGGCAGATTTCACTGTGGGAACTACCTATGTAGGCAAACCCTAGCAACAATTTAGAGGATCCTAGAAACCTAGAGTAACATAAATAAGAAATATCTTGCCACAAAAACAACATAGATGCTTGGGAGCAGCTATATTTATTCAAGCAAACAACCAGTATGTAAGAATTACCCAGATGACTGTCTAGCAATACCATAACAAACACTTAAAATACATTAGCATCTGTATAGCAAAAATAAATAAATAAATAAATAATAATAATAATAATAATAATAAATAAAAAAAAAAATTTTACAAGCCATATCTCAGTACCAGAACATTGTAGATATATAAGGGTCAGACCTTTTTTATCTGGACAGTCAACCAGTTATTAGTTTTACCCTGATAACCACTATGCCCACTCTAACAATCATCCAGAGTACCCTATAGCAGCCATATGGCAGCTTGAATAAGCCATATCTCAGTAACCGATCATTGTAATATACTGAACCATACCAACTACATATAAACACCCAACCATCTGACATCTAGCAACCACACATAACACCCTAACAACCACATATTAACTAAGTCTACTAAGACTGCATAGACTTGAAAAATTCAAACTTCAGGATATTGAAATGACTTTTATCAATCTTTTATCCGTCTTGACAGACTTATTTGATCTATTTTCATGCAATGTAGAAGTGAGTTCAGACACACTATGTGTGAAGACACATAATCAAATCAAAGTTGCTATCTATTCAGAAAGAGAGATATAGAGAGAACGTAAATCCCAGAACCTAAACCCACTCAACCCACCCAATCAGATCAGATCAGAGAGTGTTCCATTTTATGATGAGGTTTGCAATTTTTTATGCAGTATGAATTACATGGCTATGCCTTTCTTTCTCTTTCTTTCTTTCTTTCTTTCTCTTTCTTTCTTTCTTTCTTTCTTTCTTTCTTTCTTTCTTTTTTTCTTTCTCTTTCTTTCTTTCTTTCCCAATACCCAAAGATAAGGTCTAATTCCCAGCCTCTTGTTACAACGGCACTTGATCAGGTGGGCGGGCCTTGAGAGCAGCCAGCCCCCGCCTTCCCCTGATCCTCCACTGAGAGAAAGAGCGAGAGAAGAGGAGGGAGGAGTGGGGAAGAGTGAGAAAGAGAGAGAGGCAGACTGACTCTGTGAGCTGGAGAATGGAAGAGCAGTGTGTGAGAGCAAGAGTGAGAGAGAGAGCACGAGTACTCTGAGTTTATGAGAGCTCCAGTCACTTCAGTTACTGTAGGACAACACAGCAGATTGCTATCGCAGCACACTGAGAGGAGGACACTAGAAGAAAGAGATTGACAAAGAGCCTCTCTTCATTAAGAGGGCACATCGTGGGACTGACAATAGCAGCCAACCAGAAGAGTCGTAGGTCGGTGTGTGGTGAACAACTTCTCCTTCATCCCCGAGAGATCACAACCCCTGCAAAGTGCCGAGATGATCACAGGGGTCTTTCTGATCTTGTGGCTGACAGCTCACGGTAAGCTGCCTGGTCTCCTTTTCTCCGCTGTTTTGTGTCCTGTGTCAGTGTGTGTGAGCAGGGAAGCTCTGGGAGTTGAACTCCGAGGCTGCAAGGGAGACTCAAAGGTTTTGGCTGCGAAGCCTTGAGTTTGTGTCAAACAGTTTAAATTAGTTGCATGACATCTTGTTTGTCTGTCCTACGAGTTTCACCAAACCACAAGATCTTGAACTTTAAAAGGAAGCTTGGCGAGGGATCTTGACCGAAGCACATCAGTGGATATTCATCTTGCACACCGGCGAGCAAACACAACACACGGTTATTCTTAAACAGCCTCTGAGTCTGTAAGCAGTTGGGCTTAGAATTTGGCTGACGGATGTTTCCGCTGCTTGCCGCAAGGTGGTTGTCTTTGAAAAACAATTGGATTGAATTGGAGGCTGCCGCGGAGACTCTCAGAGGGCTCGCCGGCTCGCTTGTACGCTCCCTCCGTGAACAGCTGAAAGGGGTGGCAGCGGCTTGACAGATTGAGTTGATTGTCCTCCTCTGCAGCGACCGGTGCCCAGAAAGGAAAGTTCAAATAAATCCGAAAGCCTCTGGACTTCATCTGAAGCTCCTCGTGTTGGAAACCACCGGCACTGGCTGCTTTGTTTTTGGTTTATCGAAAACAAAGTCCTCAGACTTTAATGAAATCATCTTACGCTACAGAGTTTCAGCTCATGAAGTACAGCTCGTTCTCTTCCTAAGCTGTCTCTTCCCTCCCTCAAAGTATCTTTTCCCCATCATGGTTATCACACAGTATACGCAAATCAAAGCAGAGCAGAGCAAACTTAATGACCTGTTTATCACTCAACTTGTTTTCTCACTCCGAATCTCATTAAACTATTGCAAATACTGTACCCCTCACTCACGATCTGATGACATGTTCACATAACCCACAGTGCTAATATATAACTTCACACACATAAACCTAGTCGCACGCTCTCGGTGAGAGAGTGTGAAACTACTTTGACGGTGACAGTGGGAGTAAAGCATGGGGCGCTCTGTTTCTTGTTTAGTAGATCATGCCTCAGGAGGCTGTCAGCTTTATGATCTAGTTTTATAGCAGTATTAGCCATGTGTCCAGCTATTTTTTTTTTGTCCACTGGGGATGGTTTATTTATTTATAAACAAATTGATAAAAAAATAAAAAAATAAAATAAAATAATACATATATATAAGATCATTTGATGATATCTTTCACGTAAATTTTCACGAAAGATTTTCACATATGCTATTCTAAAAAAAAGGTAACATAAGAAACTGTCCATGCATCAAATTTATTTACTATGTTATACTATAATGAACTGAAATAATTATCAATTAAGAGCTCATTAGCCTTTTAAATTGTCATAAAAAAATATCATAATTATGGAGACGTTCATACAACATGCTAGCGATACACAATTGTTGCCAACAGGAATGCAGTCAGACAGTCTGTCTCATCTCCTTCCCGTCTAACTCTTAAAAGCTCACAGAAAGCATTACGCACTAGGTGAAGTCTCCTTGTTTTGCTGTGCTGTTGAGTTGAGCTAGGTGTTGTGGTATTAAAAAATAAAAGCAGAACAGGCAGGTAAACATGAGATAACAACAGGGGTTCCTGTCGCCCCGCTCTGCCCCTGGGGATGGCAGGTTCCCCAAAGCTAAATTGTGTTTTACACATTTTTGCTGTTTATGGAGCCAACCAGTGTCAGCAGAAATAAATATATAAGAAAAAGTCCTGGAGAAAAACAAGTCTTTTATATAGAAGGAGTAAAAAGAAGGATGAGGAGAAGCTTGTGTGTGAGAGAGAGAAAGGTTGACAAAAAGTCCAATAGCTGCACTGGGAGCTTAGAAAGACCGTATTGAGTTTTTGTCAAGAGTTGAGGGTTTATGTAGGGCACTCACAATCGCACTCACACACACACACACACACACACCTGGTGACAAGCCCTAACTGATGGCACACATGCGAACAGAATCTCACCCTTGTGCGGCACTGAAAGCAGTCGCACCACAGGCAAACCTTCTGTCCAAGAGCTTGTCTCTCCCTCTCCTTCTCTTTCTTTCTTTTTTTGGACATTTTCTCCCCCTTTCTCACTCTCTTAGTCATCGTTTGTTCATTTTTCTGAAGGGCAGCATTTTCTCTATCTTTTTCAATCTGTCCACTTTTTTTCCATTTTTCTTTTCTCATACATCCCTCGGAAAAAAATGTTGCTTCTCGCTGTATCTGTTTCCTGTCACTGTCAGAAGGCAGGTTTTTTTTTTTTAAAGGACTTTCCTGTCACTGCCCGCTTCAAAAGGAAAATCAGATTTATTTATCTCTTTTTCTTTCGTTCTTTCTTTCTTTCTTTCTTTCTTTCTTTCTTTCTTTCTTGCTTTATCGTCATTGTCTTTTTTCTGATCTTTAATCATAAACCTCATCAAATGTTATTACATTAATGCTTAAGACAAGGAACAACTTAATATTTTAGGAGAAATATCTTATTTCATGAAATTTAGCTTCACCATCCATTTAAATAGTTTGAAGCGTGACTGTATACATGTAAACCCTGGAAAACAGGACAAAAATACAGATTTTCTTGAATCTGTCTGCTTTTGTTCCGTCCGTCCCTCAGATGAAGATGCTACTTTTGTCCATATTTGTTTCCTGCCACTGCCCATGTCAGAAGGGAAATCAGTGTTTTTCATTGCATTTCGGCAAAACATCATAAAAAAAGCTATTTTAATATATGCTTCCAATACTCTGTTGCAGGTCTCGACATTATAGAGAGTCTCATTACACATTACTCAGCTTTCCTCTCGCGCGCTCAAGTCCACTGGGGGCAGTGTGGCATAGATCTGAAGACTCATTTTGGATCTGTCTTCATCTATCCATATTCCTCTTGTCCTCCATCACTCTCACCCTCCCCCCGTCATCCTCTCCTAACCGCTGCCGTCTTGTTCTGATAGATGAGGCAAATGCTCTTCAGGAGCATCTGGTGTTAAGTCCCCACGCAGCCAAGGGCGTAAGCTGTGTCTTAACCCTCGAAAGCAGGTCTTAGTGTGTCCGCTGTCTCTCTCTCATTCACTAAGCTGCGCCTCAGCAGGCTGGTAATTAAAATGTCACTTTTGGCTGTTTTCAGGCCAAATCTCAGCCGCCTTATACAAGTATAAAGGGAATCAAACATCCTAGTGTGTTTCATTGTAGAATGTGGAACAGTTTTTCCCTGGTCAGACTTAGCAAATCATTCTTTGTAACATCGCAAATCCATTTTCAACATGGACGGGGCCCAAAGCCGATGAAATGTAATGGATTTTTACATCTCAGTCATATTTCAGGGTTAATTAAATTCATATTTCTGCATGACATTCCGATTTCTTCTCTGGCCGGGCCATTTTTTATCTTTGGATTAAGCCATTTTGTATGCCAGTGATGGTTTCTCATTTCCAAACAACATGAATGCATAGTGATCACGGACAGTAAACTCATATCAGTATTCCACGGTCCTTCTTGCTGTCATTCTTTATCGACAACCAAAGTAAAAGAGCTGACACCGACTCTGTGTACATATACATATGTGAGCCGCTGAGCTGTGACTACCTGCTTTCTTATTTTTATTTTTTTGTCTGTACCTTGTGTGAAGTCTGACCCCCTTAATGACGACCACATAAGGCTATCTAATTTCTTCCCATATTAGGCTACTCCCACACCCTGACAACTGCATTTCTCAGAGAGAAGGATGTTATTTTTGAGAAGTAATAGAATTTCTGATGAAAACAGACATTAAATACGTTTTCATATTCCATATATTCTTAGTCCCCACTTCATATGCAAATTCCCTGAACATAAAAGGGGTTTAGATTTTAGGTTTTTTATTTTTTAGGCAAAATGAGTGAATAGCAATTTATTTATGTGTTTGCTTGTTTGTTTGGTTTATATCAATTTGTCAATATCAATTTAATATCAATATCAATTTGTGATCATCCAATGGAATTTCAAATATATATACATATATATATATATATATATATATATATATATATATATATATATATATATATATATATATATATGTAAAAAGTACAACAAATCATAAAAATGCAAATATAAGTGATCATAGCAAACATGCAAAACCATGGGAAAGTCACGATTTACGAAATCTATAAAACTAAAAACATACAATCAATCAATCAATCAATCAAAATCTATTAAATCTAATCTTAAAAAAAAAGAGTATAAAAGCCATAAAAAAATGTCATGCAGCAATATAAACAATATGGAATGTGTGTTCCCATGTTTTTGTTTCGTCTTGCCTCTTTAAAACAAAATTCATTGGATATTGAGAGGGATTTTTCTTTTGTCGGTCGAGTTGTTTGTACCTCCTCAGATTCAGGTCAAGAGAAGATGGCCATTAATTTGGCATTGATTCCTGAAATCCAGTGAGAGCAGCTTTGCGGAGAATCTCTGTGCATAAACAAAATGTGTTTACTGGACTTTATTAAGCTGCACCAATGAAATCAGTTCTTAACCACAGTAACAGAAACCAATCCCCCACCCTTCATCTCTCTCATCCTCTGCCACTCCCCTGACCTGTGCCCATCCTGTGCCCTACAAGCCATCCCTGCGGAAATCTCACGGCCATAGAGCTGAATTGCTGGATTTATCCAAATTGGTGCACTTTTTGAGAAATGGGCATTATGTGGGATTACATGTCTGCTGAGCGTGATGTTAAGTAATTCAACCAGATGCTTCGGCGATCATGAGGTCACCTGCGGAGCTTCTGTTGAGTGCTCAGTGTTTATTCCATAAGGATAGGCAGAGAGCCAGAGGGGGCCAAGAGGGAGGGAAACGTCTCTCTTGATGAACCTGTTGGGCAGAGAGAGACTTAAAAGGGAACGGCGGGTCAGCCTCCCAGGAACACTACGAGGATTTTGCCACAGATTATGGCAGAGATTAATGCCATCTAAATTGCGATCTAATACATGGAATCAACAGCAGGAGAGACGTTGTGCCTGTTTTAGTTGGATATATTCTCAATTGCGACTGCTAACACTGAAATAAATGTATAAACCACTTTCGTTGAAAAGGAAGAAAAACGTCCGGTTTTTATGATACTTTTGGAGGCTATAAATCCTTTCTTGTTTAAATAAATCCTCTGCTTAGTGGTAAATAAATAAAGTACTGTAAATGGCTGACAGGAGTTTGGTGTCGGTGTAGAAGCTCACAGGTGCAGTATGGAGGTATGTGAGGTACTGCAGGAACTGGGTTGCCAATCTGACAATGAGTTGAGATCACTTTTGCTGGATGTTTCTGGGACGGCACAATATTACACCTGAATGAACCTGACAAACTCAGTCTTTGTCTCCCTCACTCTTCAGCCCTGCCAGGGTGGCGGTTTCACTTCAGTGTGTTACATGGACAGTAGAGTGACATGCCAGCTTTTTGTCTTTGTGTGTGTGTGTGTGTGAGTATATATATATATATATATATATATATATATATATATATATATATATATATATATATATATGTGTGTGTGATGGCGGCGGTTGGTTGCTGTGCAACAGCAATTACAGTAGTGAGCCTTAGCATGGCAATATAAATGCTAATCAGCCTTTAAACTTGTACTCTGGGAAACAGAGAAATACAAGGGAATTGAACGTAAGGTGTATACCTGATATTATGATTATTGAATAGAACTATCATAAAGCAAAAACAAAAAACAAAAGACAAAAAACTACTATAGTACCTGGGAGATGGTCAGATATTTAGAAACCACTAGTATTCATGTGACTGCCGTGGCATAGTATAATTTATTGATGGCCATTCTACTGTGGTTTAGCCACTCAAAGTCTTTCTGATCTGTTCCAGACCAATGTTCTATTCACAAAACAGCATTAAAAGTGAAAATGTGCAGGCTTCAGTACAGACTTTAAAAGTTAAAATAAGCTGTTGAAAGCTTTCAACAATTTTGGGGTCTGTTTGCAGGAATACTAATAGCTTCTATCTCACGTGTAGTTTCTCCAAACAGAACTCGAACAAGTTTTCAGCTCTGAGCCATGCTAATGCTGCTAATTAGCGTGCTAAAGGAGGCATTACAACACAGACAGCAGCAGAGACAGCGAATATGGCTCCTTTTCTTGTTCTCTCGCTCCTTCGTTATGACTATTTCCTCACTACGCATCTGTCTATATGGGTGATATTTCATATTTCTTGCAGGCTAATTAGAATGTTGGTCAATGGAAAGGGAGGAATGTTTGATGCTTGTGTCAGATGAATCCTTCTGTTTGGAGCATGACGTGAATACCTAAAACAGAAATAGATGTTCTCTGACATTTCTAGTAGCTTTGCTGCATTAAGGTTACATCCTACAGGAGGAGCTGTGGAGCAAAACTCCTCAGTTCAACATCAAATGATTGATTAGTAGTTAGAGGTTAACCAATTAAAGTCAACCAAATTATTTACAAAATTAACTGGTTAGCTGATTTCCAAGCTAGCCGTAGTTTTTGTTTTTTGTTTTTTGGTGTTATTGGAATCAGTCCATCTAATTGAGTAACTGCCTTTTCCTTGTGAATGGAACCTAATGTACAACAAACATAATTGTTTCATTACCATATACATATTTTTTTTGTTTTAATTGTTTCTCTTTTTAATAAAATATATATACAAATCTTTGCTAGATTTACATTGTTAACAACTGTGGAAATTAATTATCACAATCTGTAAAAAGGGTTTGTAAAAAAAAAAAAAAATCATAAAATTTGAAAGCTGACACTTAGAACTCAGCTTCTAAATTAGAGGTCATGAAAGCATCTTGGCTATATACTCAATAAAAAATGAATCTACCATCAAATTATGTTCATATCACCAAAGGCATTCAGCCAGGATTTAGGAAGAAAGCATGCGTTCACCTCAAACACCCCATGAGTCAATACATCATCTATTTAAGGAAGTGTCATTGATGGCACCCACAGAGCAAAATAGGTTTTTCCTGCATTGAATTCAGCAAACGACGGTTTTGCTCTCACCACACACCTACATGTCCTTCATTCTTTTATTCCCCACTTTCAGCCTCTGTGTTCTCAGCATTGTTATCCTAAAAAAACATTCACCTCAGATTCGGCGTTGAGCTTTCAGATTCAGAATGCTTCTCTGTGAGAGAGGGCAAGCAATGTTATGCACGCTGTAATTAGCCAAAACCCTTTTTTTTGTGTGCATTATGATTTGGTTCCCGTTGAGCTCCTTTCAGATGGCTCTCCTATTTATTTATAAGTATTTTACAGTGCTATCCTGCAAGCTTCGACTTCAAAGGGAGTTTAATAGTGTGGAGTTATTCCATGCCAGTGCATCGCATGAAAAAATGCTAATGGGCCATCAGGGTGGCTAAATGATTTGCTATCCTTTCAAACGTGCTGGCAGGGGTTTCAATCTGGCTGGCCTCCCAGGCCAGTTGACAGTGGTCTCTGCTCGGTCTCCTGAGGACATTAGTGTGAATCAGAGAGTCAGCCAGGAGGCGCAAGGGTGCTGTGCCACCTCTTGGCCACAACCCAGCTCTCCACGGCCTTCACCTACCCTGCACATCAAAGCAACCACCTCTCCATATATATGAATCGGCACTTAGAATAGATTTAATCAACTCCTCGATGGCTCTTTTGGAGTTCGACTGAACAGAAAGGTGTTAACATTGGGGCACCGAATGGCCTAGCTCTTATTGGAAATGGGGGTTGGAGGTGAGGCGAGGGTCTCCAGGAAGGCCGGTGATAAAGGTGCTAACATTCAGAGATTGGATTAAGAGCAGAGTGCCCCCTAAAAGAGAGTGCAGTTTATTGAAGCCTTATCTTAAGTGATAATGTTACCATGAAGAGCAGTGTAATAGCAGCAAAGTGGACTGCAGCCATATAAAAGATATGGGGCTGAGGCAGAGAGCGAGATGATAGCCTGTGAAAGTGTGTGTGGTCCACACATTACACACCCGAGCATGGCAGACTCCTGGGTTAGGGTGTTTTTATTAGGATGTTGAGAGAGAAAGGATGTAGGGTCAAATGAACTTACCTATCAAAGATCAAGCCTCGAACGAGAGTGAAAGAAGAGCCACGTCATACCTCTAGCATTAAATGTAAGGCACGACTGCTGGCTTAGAGAAGACCCTTCCCGTCAGATTTACATTGTCTTCCATTCCCTTGACAGTGTGTCAGACATTTTTTTTTTCCTTTGTGATAAAATAAACTCCCAACCTTCACCTGAACACTGGGACCCATTGTGATGCTCAAAAGAGCATCTGAAGACACCTGTACTGGAAGAACTCGACAAAACGACTTCTCCAAAAATGGAGAAAGCAATGTTTTGAGATGTTTAGGAAAGCCAAGTGTTCCTGTTTTCCAGCAAGACTCAAAGACTGTGTTATCTAATTGTTGTCTGATCAGGAAAATCAACAATAACTCCAAAGGTAAACAAAGTGATCCCCTCAGAAAGCTGAAAATGCATGACTGGGATAGGATTGTTGTCACAAATGAAATGTAACTGAAAACTGTCAAGGTAAGCCATATCTGTCTGTGTGCTAACATTCATCAGTGCGCATGCCAGTTTATCATATGATAATTGTATTACCAAGTTTGTTTATTTTTATATGGCTAGTTTTTCGGTATGTCTGATGGTATTAACATACATTACGTGCCACTGAGGCCTTTCGACATGAACATGGAAGATATTTTAAAAATGCACCAGGTAATTTACCTAAATCACAGAGTAACAAAGAATATATCTAGAGCCAGTAACCAACAACCCTACATTCTCCAAATGACATTTCAGGTTCTCTTAGTGTCGACACTGAGAATTATTAAAGCTTTCTATATCAGCAAAAAGTACTTTCATAACACAAAGCTTGTCTAGCTCTGGTATTTTAATAGACTGTCTGGCTGGAGTATATAGGATGGTCTGGAATGGCTCAATAACGTCTCGGGTTCCACAATGGAAGAAACAAATGTTAACGGCGTGTGATGCAACATCTCTTTCCACTCTGACCGAGGCATAGTTAAACCATTGCATCATGTATTTTTTAAATGCTACCTGAATCTGAAAAATACAATTATAATAAAAGAAAGTAATTTGCTTTAATATATTCACTTCATTATCAGTTACCACCACATAAATGGCATACAAAAACACATATCTAAGATGCATTGAATAACACAAATGTATGCTTCTCCATTATGTTGTGCTAAGCGAGTCAGAACTTTCTGCCTCTCAGGTATGAGTACACTACATACACAGATAAAGACACACATTCTCCAAGTGCAAGAGAGTGCATTAAAGTGTCAGAGACAAAAGCGACTTTCTGCCTCTTGTATTTGAAGGTTGCCAAACAAGTGACTTTCATCTTTTCAACCAGCAGACAAGGCCAACAAAGGCAGAGAACACTTCTAGTGTCCTGGGTTTGGAATGAGAGGGGATAAGATAAGGAAAACGAATGAGAGAGAGACAGACAGAATTATGGGGTCTTTTCATTCCCAAGCCCTTTATGGTGTCCTCAGTGAAAATGGGATCTACTTCATAGTCCTTTCCATCACATCTGTCGTGCTCATCATTCTGGCTCCACTGAGGTGAAAATGGAAAAATGGACTCTATCAAAGGGCTCGGGTGCAATTAAGAGGGCAAACGCAACGACCACGTGCAGGACAGGGGCGGCACCCTGATGTTCCTCGGCGCTAATGAGAGAGGATGATGAATAGGAAATATGAGCAAACCGTGCCCCAATTCTCTACACGAGAAAGCAAAGTGCTAAAAGTTTGAAGGATATAAAGGCATCATCTTTCTTGTATTTTGATGTCTGGCTGATAGAGTCGTGATCTAGTGGTTATTTCAATGCGGGTGACGTTAGTTTGAGTTAAGCTTGCATCATTTCCTTTCGACCCTCTGCTGTACAAGTCAATAAAAAGTGAGAAAATAGGTGTGTTATCTGTCTATTGTGACACGCAACAATTTGTTTTGATAGCCCAAAACATAATAAGTTTGAAACACTTCTCTATTTAACTGTAGTATATTAATTATAATTATATGTTTTTATTGGATGAGACTGCAACTAAGTAGAAATATTTAATGTTCAAAAAAATAATATACCGCAAGGTTAGGATACTTCGAGTATTTATTTGAATGTCCTTCGACCTCACAAATGAAAGCATCAGCATATAGCACTTTTGCTTTCTGGGGTGGTATTGGTGCAGTGGATAATACACATGCCTTTGGTGTGAGAGACCCGGGTTCGAATCCACTGTGAGACACCAATGTGTCCCTGAGCAAGACACTTAACCCCTAGTTGCTCCAGAGGCATGTGACCTCTGACATATATAGCAATTGTAAGTCGCTTTGGATAAAAGCATCATCTAAATGTAATGAATGAAAAAATGTAATCTAAATGTAATGAATATACTGTACGTGTTATACTCTTGACGTAGATTTTAATCCCAAGACTCAAATGCTTAAATGAGAGCATGAAGAGATCAAAATAAACATGGAAGAAGAAGAGTTTTAGATTTAGCTATGGAAAGACAGAGGTTTGCAGAGGGATGAGGCAACAAAGAGATAGAAATAGGCAAGAGAAAAACAAGTGAAGTACAGAGGGAAACAGGGAGAGAGAGACTGACCGGTATCTATTGCTGCTGGAATTCTCTGAACTGAATTAATGATGCCGCAACAGAAGAGTCAGGCCCAGTGGAGACCTGAACCAGATTTCAACCTGAGGTCCCTGGAGGTGGGAGCCTCTCAGCACGACAGCGGAATTGGCCACAGCGTCATAAACTAGCCCTGAGCAGGACCACCGGGACCCTTTTCATCACCATGCTTGCTCTAGTGCTCCCCTGCTCCAAAATTATGTAGGACATGGACGGGGACAGAAGAAAGTGTGCATGTTTGGGTAGCTGGCTCTATTCTGAAGCCTAGTGCACTGCTTTGTCTTCTGTCTATATAGCCAACATCTTTGCTAAAATAGAATTTTAAAAGAGATTTACTGTATTCTAGATGTGGCATAAATAGCATTTTGCACTGGATATTTGACTTTCAGTTGATAGCTCAGTTAACATGCTAACCTTCATAATTTATACTAATCATTTTGACTACACTTTCTTTGACTTCATACTTTAATCAGCATTTAGTGATCCATGTTATGTTATGTTATGTTATTTTATGTTATGTTATGTTGTTGTGTAAAAATATTCTAATTACAACAAGAAAACTGTACATTTCTTCATTTTACAAATATTTCAAAACAATATTACATCAATGTTTGTATAACCTTATTTTTTTTACAGAGCTGAGTTTTGCATTAGCATTTTTACGAAGCTAATAAGTTCCAACACAATTCCATGAGAAAGTGTAACTATTTAACAAAGTGGTGATTTTGTATGATTTTATATGATGTGATTTCTACAGGCACAAAAATAGAAAAAAATAATAAAATAATAATAATAATAATAATAATTTTCCAATAATTTTCCAATTAGCCACCACAACGTAAAATAGTTGCAGGTTGATTTGTAACTTTATAATAAGCATACAAATAAATATTTGAAACAAATGTCCTATTATTATTATTATTTTTTTTTTTATTATTACATTTTGACTATTTTGATCAATATAATATTAAATACATATATTAAAAAAAATGGTCTTATCAAAATCTCATTGAAGGAAATTGGTGGAAATTTCAGACATGCAAGACCAACTACTATTTGTAAAAAATAAAAAGTAAATAGCACAGCAACCAGCAGCAAAGTGTCATATGCAGTGTCTCACAGATGCAGTTTAATATGCTCAAACAGTGTTTAAAAAAGCATATATCTGAAGTTGGTCTGGGCAATGCACATACGCAGTCCTATAAGTGAGTTTTGGGTTTCTATCTAACAGTGGAGGTGATAATGCAATGACCTTACCAACTGACCATTGGCCCTTTTATTTAGAAGGTGGGACTTTACTAGGGACTTTTACTGGGACTTTACTTTTACTAGAGCCACCATACTACGCATTGGAGATTCTCCCATATACAGAAACACAAGTGAACTGTTTTTCATCGCCATATTTTTATTATCGATATTATTATTATTTTTACTGAAAACAATGTATTCTGGGGTTCATAATACAGTACATTTGATACAATCTCAGACTTGGGTGGAAAGAAGGAATCGATCTATTTTCACATCTGATACATACCTATGACATCTTAAAATGCTGTCTAGGTAGGCAGCACACTACGTTTCACAACAGAAGCACAGTGTTCCATCAAAAAAAAAAAAAAAGGTCCTCATAAATTAGTACAACAGACCGCAGTGAGACAGACTCTGGGAAGATAAAGCTGAAATGATTAGGCGGCAAAGGAATGAACATGATGAAATAGACGAAGAGTGGGGGAAAGAGAAAGAGAAATATAGCACGAGGAGCAGAATGGGGAAGTGAGGGATAAAATAGATCCGGTGTTAGCGACTCAGCTATCACTGAAGCAAATTACCCACTTTGTGCAAGGAAAATGCGTTTTCGTTCCCGACATTGCTTATAATGAAAACGTAGCAAAAATCAGTCCACATAACTCATCCTCTCCTTTCCTCCGCAAACACTCCTCGCTCAGAGGAAGGCACGCTCCACTAGTATGAATGCAGCTGGAGAAAGCCTGCGAGCATATGTCATTATAATGCTTAGACAAGTGGAAGAGAGCAGGGGAGATGGCAGTGAAAGGGAGGGCAGAAGACATTACGTGGTAGAGGGGCTGTCAGACAGAATCAGTCTCCAGACCTCCTGCAGTATTTACAGGTCAGAAGAGGAGAGAGACCCCCACATGTGCAACCCCTGCTTCTCCAGAGATGTGAGAAAAAGATGGATAGAATAGGGGAGGACGGGAAGAGAGGTGGCCAACGTGCCGTCTGGCTGACAGGTGTGAGTATTGTTGTCTCTAATTAAACGAGAGAGGGGCTGTGGGCAAAACGGGTCAGAGATACGGCTGCCAGACCTGTCGCTCGCTGCCAGAGTATCCAAGGGTCAAGCGCTTTAGTTGTGAATGCCAGACAATTAGGCACAAATAATTGTCCACCTAAATGGAATGGATAAAGGGTCTCCAGGGGTCTGATTTAATATTTAATTATCTTACTTTTACTTTGGCGCAGCTGCATGTAATTGAACTCTTATTGTTTGGGAACAACAGATCATGGATCCAAAGGGATGAGATGTAAAACTAGAAAGACCTAAGACTTGATCGATCGATCTATCTATCTATCTATCTATCTATCTATCTATCTATCTATCTATCAATCTATCTATCTATCTAGTTTCAGCTTCATTTTTTTAAGTTATAAGAATTATATTAAGTTGAAATGACATTTGGTTATATTTAAAAAATGTAAGGCATCGTATTTTTATGTTTTTAAGTTGAATTAGATTGACTTTTCTTGACAAAAAAGTAAAGATGAGGTCTATCATCTGACTGCAGACTGTGTCTTGGCAAATATGTGCACAGTTTGAGCTGAAGACTTCTGAAACTATAGCAGTGATTCATGTAAAATTAATGGGTACGTTTTTTCCTCGAGAAACATTTGTGACTGCAAAAGACCTCAGCAAGTCTCAGTTCAATTTCTTCTGTCTGGGACAAACAGATGTGCTCTTACCTGTGTTATAGACTGAAAAAGGCAATAATGTGTCATTTGACTGTACTTTAGATGTAGATTGCTGGCATGACTTGCATTAGGGTTGTGTGCTCGACATAAGCATCACGAGTGCTTTGACCTCGACATGAAAAGTGCAGAAAGCATCACTTGGTAGAAAGAAAGTGAGAAGTGTACACAGTAAACAGCGAAAAAACACATTTGAGCTTCAGGCGAGTACTTTGATACTAAAATAAAATCAGGACTGAATGTGGGTTTACGAAAGTTTCTGTCTCACAAAGATCTTTTTGAATTGAAATTACTTGAAGAACTGAGGCAGCGTTACATCAGGTTCCAGGCTGAAAAACAACCAGTTTGCTCTTCTCCAGTGCTAATCCTTTTTAGTCTCAAAAGAACCCCAAGATCTGTATTTGATGGCGGAAATAGTGCCAATAAAATCACCTCTGAACTGTAATAGTTTTTATGTTTGCATAAATACTAAGTTAAATTGAGAGGGAGTGAAGGAATGGATGGGATGGAGTAGAAGCAGGGTTTTGTACACGTTGAATTGTGTATGACAAGGCTCTCTGCAGAACCACAACACGAGGAAAGGTGCCACTGCGAGTTTGTCACGGACAGCGTAAACTTGAGGAGTGAGGGAGAGAAGAAAAGAGAGGGAGAGATTTTCCCGGGGCTCTGAGACACTGTCATTCTGATTAAGTCACGCAGAGCAGAAAAGGAGAGCTGGGAAATCAAATCAGTGCAACACTGCAGAACGCATGTGGCGATACACGGAAAACAACAACTGGGGAAAGGGAGATAAAAGCATGAAACCAACACCACAGAGTCAGTGCAGATATATGCAATTCTTTCTGTCCTAGGAGGTCTTGCTGAGGCATCGGCGATCTGTCGCTGTCCTGTCTGTCTTGGCCAACCCAGACTATCACCCTCAGCTGTCAGTCCATCGTCTGACACTTTCAAAACTTCCAAGAACATTACAAGACTGAAAAAATAAATAAATACATTTATATATATAAAATCATCTGTGTGCTACTTCTCAGAAATGGAAGGATGGTTAAAGCTCTACAAAATTATAGTACAAATTATGAAGCAACATGCAACGTAAGATAATTGTTAAAAATAATACGATTTTTTAAAGTTTTGAATTTCCTTTTTTTTTAATACATATTTTATATGTTTAATGCATAAAAAGCTATTTTTGCTATGCTAGAGAGATAAAATAATAATAATTATAATAAATGCTATACTACAAAGAGAACTTTTCTGAAATTAAGTAACTGGCTTTGGCACATTAATGCAAAAAACAAAAGATTAAAATAATATCTACCAAAATTTACATTAGGTTTACAGTGGACCTTCCTTTCCTTTCCTTTCCTTTCCTTTCCTTTCCTTTCCTTTCTTATGTTTTCCTTGTTAAACCTATTATTGTTAATTATATAAATCTGAATGAATGAATGAATAAATGAATTAAATTAATAAATAAATGTATTTTCTATCACTTTTCTAAAGCTGTTTTATAGGTTTGTATTTTACTTGAAAGCCAATATCATTGTTAATAAAATAAAAAAAATAAAAATTAAATTAAATTAAATTAAAGCTAAAGCTAAATTTTATTGGAGTATGATTTAGTACGTATGGAGTATGAGTATGATGAAGTTAGAAATTCAGTGAAACTTATGCACACACACACACACACATACATACATACATATATACATACAATTTTTTTGTTTTGTTTTTTAGCAGAAACGAGTATGAAAAATCCAGATCTAGTCAATCAGTCTTGAGTGTGAGTGTGATGTTATTAGGCTGGAAACAAGGCTTGTGATGGTGCTAATGGCCTCGAGCACAGATCAAAATACTTATTTTTTCAAAACTTGGACTCACGAAGCCGAGCCGCAACACTTTGTGATCCCTTCAGGTAATGTCGCCGATTACATAGGGACTGTTGTTGTAGAACACTGAGCCTTTCTGAAGAACAGTAGTGCTTTGATAGATTCTTTGAGGCAGACACACACAGCAAGCATTCAAATTGAGCTGTTTTTAGTTGAACTCATGCGACTTTGATAGTGAATACTTCCTCCGGCTTTTGACGTTAACACGATACATTTAGATCAGAACAGACGTGTCTTTTGTCTTTTATACGGAATTCTTCATGTGAGACAAGAGGCAGTAATGGATGAATATTAAATAAAAGAGCTGTACATGCACACACAAACAAATAAAAAAGAAAGAAATATAGAACTCATTCATCAGTTGTTTTCCCCTGTAGAGACATATTTCGTTCTTGTCTCTTTATTGGATAACATATATAGAATGACAAAGCTTCCCATAGGAGGTGACACATCTCAAATCCGATCCATTTAATGTCTCAATTGTTTCTCCCAGACAGAGCGAGATTCCATCAAGAGTTGTTTCTCTCATTAGAAACAATTGATCATGTTTGTCTCCTTCAATATTTTATAGAAAGCCTCAAACTGCGCTCAGGTATTTCTAGTTATCAGAAAGACATTTATTGTGTGTCTCTTTGTTAAACAAAAACAACGATCTCCGATAAGATGGTTTAATGCCTCAGTTATTTCTCTTAATCAGCAATCAGATTAAACTGAGACCAAATTGAGACTTCTAGAGTTTCCTGCCAATCTCATGTTTGTCTCCTGAAGTTTAGTCTAAAATTTGATTTTTGTTTCTCTTAATCTGCAATGAGATGGAGACCAAATGGAGACATGCTGTGCTTCTCAGATTTTTCACCTTAAGGAAAAGAGCATAATTATGTCACGTATCTCAAATGTTTCAGATGCTCAGATACCAAAGTCTTCAATCAAAAGTGACTTCTATGATAACAAACACATCTGTGTTTATTTTGAACAGAAATAATACGAAACAAGTTCCAATCTTCTGCGCTATGAAAGAGATACGTGAGAAATAAACGTTTCCTTTGGGTTGCTATGAAAATAATGCTATTTTTACACTGGTTCAGCATTCTGGTGTACTTGACATGATAAGTAACGACCCGTTGGACAAATCTGCTGGCTGAGAGAATGAGTGGGAGCTTGAAAATCAATATGGAATTTCTATGTACATCTTATATCTGATCTGGCAGGCACACATACTCTGCAGACACACCTACAAAGCAAGAAATGATTGGTAAACTCTTCAGTCTTCAGTCTTCAGAGGGACAGATATCACCACTTTCTGTCTTATTCTCTCTAAAGGCCTTCTGTAAATAAATAAAAATGCTTCCGATGGCTTGTAACTAGCAGTGAGCATCAAGTCCAGTGCCGTAGCCAGGGTCAGGGAAAATACCCTGAGGCTGGGTATCTGTGTCACAGTGACCAGAGATGACGCTGGGAAGTTGAAACAAGTTCAGTGACATCTAAATGTGTTTGTTTGTGTTGTTGGTGTTGAAGAGGGAGCCAGCAGTCAACAGCAGGGTCACCGGAGGACACAAGCCACTGAGGAGACGCCACCTCGGTGACATTTGAGCTTATTACAGGTTGCCCTGTGAATAAACACTGAACTCTACTGCTGTAAACGGACCAATATGAGACCAATTATGAGGATTTGACTGCTTTAAAGGGTCTCTTTACAACAATTCACTTATATGGGACTCAAAACATGCACAACGACAATGAAGCAATGTATCATAATGGGCAATGTGAATAATATCTAATAATATATATATATATATATATATATATATATATTTAGATATTATTCACATTGCCCATTATGATACATTGCTTCATTGTCGTATGTATATGTATGTATCTGTGTGCACTCACAATGATTTATTTAACAAGCCATATTTCGGATGACTAATTCTGATCTTTGTTTAACACTGTCCTTTGGATCAGACAGTTTACTCAGATGCTTGACTGGAAACTTCATTTTTTTTTAAATAGATGAAAGCACATCTGTCTTATAAAAACAAAATAATAATAATTATATATATATATATATATATATTTGCATTTGCACTTGATAAACTGACCTGATTTGTCTCATTTGGTATTAGGTGTTAGGTGTTAGAAGTGAACCAATATTGCAGCCTTTATTAAGGAATAGTAAAATGGTGTTTTATTCTAGATGATAGGTAGCCTTGTCAAGCCAGGAACACACAAAGATGGCACAGAGGCAGTAGCAGAAAGAATTTTAATAATCAAATAAATCTAGCATAGCCCTTGTGACATAGAAGTACACTTTAACATACTTTAAAAAGAGCATGTAAAAAAAAAACAACTTTATAAACTTGCGTGTGAACTGAATGTAATGTTTTCAAACACTTAATTCCATGATATTTATAATTAAATGAAAATGTATAACAGTTAATTTTTTTTTTAAATAATATAGTTGAATTATGTTAAATTATATATATATATATATATATATATATATATATAGTATTACATATATATATATATATATATATATATATATATATATATATATATATATATATATATATATATATATATATATATATATATAGTATAGTATACAGTATTATTAGTAAAAAAAGGCATTATATTACAAAATGCAGTTTTTAAAAGTGTACTTAAATATATTGAGAAATAGTCATGAAAGTTTTTATCTTTAAGTTTTTTTTTTCTTTACTAATATTATATTATCTTTATAATATTATATTATTTTTATAGGCCTATATATAATAAGATGTGACATTTACAATTTTACAACAGAAGACAGAACAAGAAAGTATATCTACAAAAACTAGCATAATAATAATAATAATAATAATAATAATAATAATAATAATAATAATATATAATCGTAACTATCCACACTGGCAATTTTTTTGACAAGACAGAAAGCTATTTCTAGCAACACACCATTACTCTATCATCCGATCACAACGCAACATCCTCTTTCTGACCTGTTATTACTGACATGTCAAATCATTCAGCTCCATAGATTTATCACAAGAGCCCATGTCCCTCAAGCCTGTCAGAGACAGGTTATAATCTCATTTGATCACGAGCACACAGACAAACTCATACAAGCACACACTACAGTGAACGCTGTCCTGTACGGAGCTTCCTGTCAAGGCGATGGTCCACGCATCAATCACACAAGTGTCACTGCAGCTCTGTCCTGCGCTTGAGTCTCTAGATCAGAGGAGCGAAGCAGAGCTGGGGCTGAGTATCGAGCCAAGTTGAGCTTGTTTGTGGTCTGTCATTCTGTGTCAGACACTGGAAAAATCTATTTACTTTCCAGCTGTCATGGATTTCAAACTGAGGGACTGTATAGCGTGTCGGTAAACAATGTGTCCAACACGTCAGAATGAGTTTATGTGATATTCGTCACACACTACACAAAATCAATGTTTCCTGTCAGCAGGAATAACATATCGGCTCACTCATATTGTCTGTTAATTAACCAGTTTAAATAAGCACAATTTCATGAGCATCAGCTTATAAGATGTGTTTATAAGATGCAATTAACATTTCCCATTATATTTGGTGTTAATGTTCAAATGCAGCCTCCGACACGACTTCCTAGCGATCATTAGGGATCATTTCTGGTGATCATTAAGTAAACAGCGTTCACTGATGAGTTTCGAGATGCTGTTGATGGCACCGGCTGACCTGTACTTGTCCATTAGCCATCTGCTGCGAGTTTACAAGCTGAAAGAAATTCTTTGGATTTCTGTCAGTTTTAACACTTTATTTCCGAGGTGTCTACGCTGTAGCTTTCCAGTTAACCTCACAGAGCTTTTAAAAAGAGATTAACAGAAGCCATATATAGCAAGGACAGAGAGCAGATTAGCCTTGTTTTAACTCTGGGAGGAGTTAATAGGCACACTGTGTACCCTAACATAGCCAGCGTTTCATAATGATAATTATAAAGAAAGAAATAAATAAATAAAAATTTCATTCATAGAATACTGGCTGGATGATTTCAATGTTTTGAGCTTTCAGTGGAAATTGTAAAGACCTGGGATAGGAAAAAGCATGACTGAATTTTAATTAGAATGGACAAAAGAAACAAAGAACAAATATGCAAGAAATATATTCACCAGCAATGTCATGTAGGATGAGAAAATGTGTTATTACAGTTAAATACAAATGTATTAGGTGTTTCTCAACCCAGAGAAAAATGCAGCCAATAACTGCTGCTCCAGGATCAGTTGTGAGGCATTGTGTGACCTTGTTTCGGGTGTGTGACAGAGCCATTTATTAACTCTTGATCAGACCAGAAAACCTATATTTATTCCAGATTGTTCCCATTATTTGAGTGTAGTGAGACTGGCAAGTATTAAAGAACATGACCATTGGATAACACGACAAGGACTTAATTTAAGCCTAAAGAAGAATAAAATACAGGACTGTTACAGGCAAGGAATTTGTGGAGAACAGAGAAGGAATAAATGTGTACAGACAAAAGGAGATGGCCAAGTGCAATGGTTCCCATCAGCTGAATGGGTTGCAGGGGATTGGGATTTGATTCAGTGTCCGAGATCAACAAGCCATCCCGGGGAAATGAAACAGGATGACGAAGATCAGTGACAACGCAGCGAGATAATCATGCTCAAATCACAGCCATCTGCTCTCAATCTCCTTTGCCATCCACACACAAGACAACCTTCAGTCCCATAATCCCCACAATCTGTGGCAGGCCGTCATAATCCATACACCAAACCATTACCGAAGAGCATCCCCACAACACCTCCAGCACTTAACCCCAATCCCACTCATCCAGACCACCAGAACCTCAAAAACCATTATTGCATTACCTTCGACACCCTTCGATGCAGCATGAGGCTGACGCAGGTCGCCCCGTGTTGATTAAGTTCGATGTGGGATCACAATCACCTTCAGGCATGTTGTTAGTTGATGATTGGTAATCTGTTGTAAATAGGATATTGAACTAACAACGTAGGGTGAATTATGATTACCATTACCAACAGTCAATAAGATCAGTATCACCCTTGAATACTAACTGGTACAATGAAGAAAAAAAAAAAAAAAAAAAAAATATATATATTTTTTTTTTTTCATTGTACCAGTTAGTATTCAAGGGTGACACTGATCTTATTGACTGTTGGTATATATATATATATATATATATATATATATATATATATATTATAAACAATGTATAAACAAGTATCACCCAGAAATTACTAATACATTTCACAAATAATTACAAAGAACTGGTAACATATTGAATTAAATAATACATTTGGAAGTAGAAAGTAATGCCTGAAATAGTGTCTACTTGTAAACCAAACAAACGTATGTACATAAATAAATAAATACATACGTACATAATGTTATGTATACATATTTATGATTAATAGCATTAATTATTCTATATGATAGATTTTTATTTATTATTTTATAATAAATAAATAAATAAATATTTGTTTATATTATTATTTCTAATCTACTGCAAATTATATACTATTACTACTATTTATCAAGCAATAAATAAATAAATACATATTATTTGTTATTATTCACAAATGGACAAACAAACAAAAACAAACAAATACTATGTAAAAATTTAACAAGTAAGACATAAGTTGCAGCAACCTTAAGAAAAGTAGAGAGAGACCTTCTTTTTGCCTCATTAGTCAATAAATAGTCTATAAATACCACCAGTGCCTCTGGGATGGTCTCATGCAGGTTTTCAGCATATATTTATAGTTAAAATATGACCAAGAGTTTGATTTAGTGAGCCACAAACAAAGCAATCAATTCATCCCGATCCATTTTGAGATCAATTCAGTTTGATTTCAGATGACACCTCAAGAATTCAATTTAGTTTGATTCCCTGTCAGACTTCCTAAATGAATGTGGAAGGCATTCCTTTCAAATGAAATGTGTAAAAATCTAATTCAGTCACGGAGGGGTTCTTTCAGCTGGTGCTGTTGCTTCGAAATGTATGGGAGATCAGAATAAGAGAAATGCTTCAGGACACCAGACTGATGAATCCAATCAGCGAACAAGACCCCCATTTTATTATCAACCAGAGCCTACTGTGGGCTGTTGTGACCGAGGGTGAGGTCAATGACCATCCTTCTCCACTCCACCCAGTTTACTAAATAAACCTCTAAAACCTGAGAAAATGGAAGAGAAAAAGCAATTTTCTTTGGCTCTGCACCAGCAGAGAGGGTTGAGGCAGAAGCCTGGAGAAGGATTTCAAGGACAACAAAACAATTTTGCCTTCACCTTTGCCTGGTCCTCTGGTATCTTAGCATCTGAATTCCCCTATTGTCTCTTTCTTGTTTGTTTGTCTTTTTGTTACAGCCACACAATACAAGACTTTGACGTACTCTGCGTCAGATGAATTGCATCAGACCCTCCCCTTCCAAAATGCCATTTTTTTAAAAGTGAGACTTTCTTCTCGCTAGAAACACTCTCAAGACAAATCTCTTCACAGTTGGATCTCTTTGTTGTTTCTCCAGGGACCTGGAGGCAGTATGATGGCCTGGCGGGCAGCTCTAGGCCAGGACTCTGGAGTTTTGCATGTGTGAGAGGCACTCGGGGAATGCTTTTTATGCCCGGTCCTTCATTTTCTCCACCAGAAGCCCTTTTATTTGACTGCTCTTGTTTACATAGATTCATTTGTTCACTGAAGCAGTCGGATCCATTTTGACAGTTTGATGCAAAATATAACTATTCATTTTTTTCCCTCTGCAATTCATTCAATCTAGCAAAGAACAGTTCAGTCAAATTGTCACTATTTAAGCTGTTAGACGCAGATTTATTAAAGGTTTGATCACAAATGCATGCATTATAAATTTGTATTACACACACATATTGTGTCAAAAATTAACAACATGGCTAACGTGGTAAAATTGCATTGTATTTCTCCTTTAAAAAGGGTATGTCCAACTTATTTTCATGTAAGGCTATTTGTGCAATTATTCTTAGTAAACCATGCACAACAAAGCAGCAAAGCACACATGCAATGTGTTAGATTAAGCAAGCAAATTAGTACCCTATATTTGGGAACTCAGTAAGTCAGTGCCTTTGTGTAATGCTGGCTTCTTTTAACCAGCTGGGTCTGAGGGAACAGACTATTTATTCAAGCTTTTAACACCTGACTGATGTAAACGTATTGATTTTCTTTGCCTTTCCTGCATGAAAAAGGGGCCTGTTGCATCATGACTGTCCTAGTTTACTTCAAACATGTTTGTTTAATGTCATCTTGGATTCATTTGACATCTATTATTCATGACGTCAGATTGGTAGGAACATAACAGCTTAATGTATACTCAGCAGAATGTTCATCAAGAACTCTTAGCTCATTAATGAGTTGATTGAAAGGAGGTTGACTCCGAGAAAAATACAAAAGCTTTTTCAAAGGCTTTTCTCACTGAAGTAATCTTGGTCCTGTCCTTGACTCATAATATACTAGAGGAATGCTGTTCATCATTTCTTCTCAGTATGGACTGTTGGGCAGAATAAATCTATGCATTCTGGGTAATTGTTCTCAGAGGATTTTAAAGCTGTGAAAAAAAAAATGGAATCACAATGCCTCCTCCTCATTCGGGCAAAACAAAGTTGAAGATGACGTCTTATAAAGCTCTAATAAAGCACTCGTCCTTGTATGACAAAGCAGCAGCGAGCAAAACAATCAAGCCTCCATTTCTTTCATCCACCTCGTGTTTGAAGGAAGAATAAAAGAGACTGCAGCCTATGTTTTTGAAAAAAAAAGGTTTAAAAAGCAGAAGTAACCCAAGAGGTTTGAACTTAAGTGGGATTAACAGAATGCACAAGAACACAGACACATTTGTTTACGGGTGTCCTGATTCTCCTTTTCATCCTTAGGCCATTTGTCTTGGAGAGAGAAGAAGTAGGTGTTAATGCTCCTATAAAAGGACATTCATTTTTGTTTTGACATAGCACTTAATTCTTAACTTTGTGCACCTTTAAGCTGAACTTTCAAGAGTTGAATTCAGATCCATGCTCCAGGCCGTGCTGAAACACAACCATTTAAGACAGATCTGGAACATGGCTTGCTTTGCTTTAAAACCCAATTTATATATTTCTGACAGTCCATTAAATGACTAACTGGTTTATTTAAAAACATATTAACAACAGTACATTTATCAGGATAGTCTAGTGTCATTGCAATATAGCAGCATTTTTAAGTTTAATGCAGACAGGTTGTAAAGTTTTATACAGTTTTATTTCATATAACTGAGATACTATTATATTTTATTAATAAAAGCTGTAATTATTATATTATTAATCATTTGACAGCCTTTTCTATTATTTAGACATTTACTTCAGTGTATCTATGTAATTTTTGTTTCCATATATGTTATAATAAGCATATATATATATATATATATATTATGGACTTCTTGTGCCTTTTATTTTGAGAGGATAGGAAAGTATTGGGGTGGAGAGAGGGGAGCAGGATCAGAAAATGACCTTGAGATGGGATTCGAACTCGGGTCCCTATATGTCAACGCACTAACCACGAGGCTATCGGCACCAACTTTCATTTATGTTTTAATGATTTTAGTACATCAAGTTAATATATATATTCTCAATTCACTTCAATTAAAGTTTATTTGTATAGCACTTTTTACGATACAAATCATTGCAAAGCAACTTCCACAAATTTCCACAATATTTAGAAGTGGCTTATCAGTGGTGACTGTCAGTTTATGCTCAGGTGTTCTGGATCCAGACTGAAGCTTGTGTAAATCCCGGACATCCCATGGCAAAACAGAGAAACAAATAGAGACATAATTACTGTAATTGCTGTTCCAACCTAGTAAAATTAATTAGTTTAACCCAAGCTAAAGAATAATAATGCACATTTGATCAGATATAATTGAAGTCCAAAATTATTAGATGCATTATTTGAATGCTTGGCCAAAGAGATGTGTTTTTAAATGTGCCTTAACCCCAAACATTATCAGGAAGGCTATTCCAGAGTTTGGGAGCCAAATGCAAAATCTCTACCTCCTTTACTGTACTTTGCTATCCTTGGAACTTCCAAAAGTCCAGCATTTTGTGTCCTTAGGAAGCGTGATGGATTGTAGCATGGTAGAAGACTAGTTAGGTATGCAGGAGCTAAAGCATTAAGGGCCTTAAGTGATAATATTTTGTAACTGATGCATAACTTAATAGGTAGCCAGACTGTAGAATTGGGGTAATATGATCATGTTGATCATATGATCACTGCATTTTGGACTACCTGTAGCTTGTTTATTGAAGATGAAGGACAACCACCTAGAAGTGCATTACAATAGTCCAGTCTAGAGGTCATGAATGCATGAACTAGCTTTTCTGCATCAGAAACAGATAACATGTTTCGTAGCTTGGCAATGTTTCTAAGATGGAAGAATGCGGTTTTGTAGCATGGTATAAGACTAGTTAGGTATGCAGGGGCTAAACCATTTAGGTCCTTATAGGTAAGTAATGATAATTTGTAACTGATACGGAACTTAATAGGTAGCAAGTGCAGAGACTGTAAAATTGGGGTAATATGATCATATTTTCTTGACCTGGTAAGGACTCTGGTCGCTGCATTTTGGACTACCTGTAGCTTGTTTATTGAAGATGAAGGACAACCACCTAGAAGTGCATTACAATAGTCCAGTCTAGAGGTCATGAATGCATGAACTAGCTTTTCTGCATCAGAAACAGATAACATGTTTCGTAGCTTGGCAATGATATAGAAACATATATGATATATAGATATAGAATAACAAAAAAATATATAATAAAATAAATAAGTAAATAAAAAGTTACATTTATTATGTAACTTCTGTAAAAAATATATTTTCATTTATTTCAACATTTTTTGTTATTTATTTATGTTTTAATTACAATAGTCAATATATCATACAAAATGTTAAAACTAAAATTAACTTTCAACATGATTTCACTTCACAGTCCCACTTGTTGTTAGTTCTCATTTTTATTTCAGCTCAGTTCATTTCGTAAATCATTTATTTCAAGTTTATTTTTTTTAGTTTACGGTAATGCTAATAAAAGACACAGTACGTCTTGAGTTCCCAGATGGAAGCTCTGAAATTAAACGCTGAAGGCAGATAAACAACAAATGACACCAAAACAACCTTAGTATAACAACACCAGATTAAACACTAAACAGACCCAGTGATACTCAACTGAAGGTCCAAATGATCATAAACAGCAAGGCTCTTTGACACCGATCTGAAAAGCAAATCAACAAGAGCAAGTTGTCATTTGTCATCTCCCGCCCAGGGTTTGATGTGACCAGATGCTGGCCCCCTCTTAAACCCATCCAACGCTCTGAGCTGGATGAAAGGATCAGACCCACTTAACTGCTATATGTAAAAGATGCCAGAGCCCCAGCCTGCATTTTTTGGCCTGGATTTACTGGTGTAGTTATAGCCAGCCTTATGATTATGTGTGGCTTTTTTATGATAAGCAGCTTGGGCTCCACAAATGGGAAGAGAGGATGAACGTAAGTGCTAACGTCCCTCTGATAAATGCATTATTTTATTTTCAACATCCTTCGGCTAATGCAGAGGCTATAATGCTTTTTAGTAAGCCCTGCTGGAGAGAATGAGAGGCTTTGAGTGTGAATGGAGCGCAATTTCAATAGTTCGCTAATCAGAGAGGAGACATGCATCTTCAGAGGAGACAACATTGTAAGAAAGGAGTCTTGAAGGCAGGGAAAAGATGGCTAAATCGGCATGAATCCTTGAGTAGGGAGATTTTCGACCAGATTTATATGGCAGACCTTCCTTCTTATGCGTATCAAAGGAAAAATGACTGAAGCAGCACTTTAGAAGTGAGCTGACGGTGGCAAACTCTAATTCTGCCAATAAACGTATACAAGCGAGAGAGGGAGGGTTTACGGCTCTGTCTTCAGGGCGGCTTAATGGACACTAAAAGTGATGGCTTGCGTCAGTAGGACCCGAAATGCTCTTGTGCAAATCATCTCATATAGTGCAATTAGCTAAAACTTGCCTTCTATCTTTAATCCACTTTTGTTGGACAGTTTCCCTACTTTGATCCAAAGATCTTGAAATATTTAATACTGATGCAGATCACGAAGCTTGGTTTGCTTTTGAAAGCAATCTTGGAGAAATAATCTTCCATCATTTTCTGGGGGTGGGGGGGGTAGTCTGTAATCGTACATCAGAGATTATGTGGAAATTAATAGTCTGATTTTGTGCTAGATCCCTAAAAGGACCATCAAAGGAACATTACGGATGTGATTATGCCGCAAATACCCACCCAGGTACCGTCCTGAGATGACAGGGCAGGCCGTTTCTCTCAACAGACATGTCTGTGTGATGTAGAAGGGAAGAAGTGGCATCTGTTTAAGTGACTGTCATTGCTGAGTGAGGAGAACGAACGAATCCACAGTCAGAATCGGGATTGCAGTGACAGTAATAACCTTTGACAAATACTGGAGTGAGACAGCATACTTATCTATAGTATTATGTGAAAAGGAGTCATTTTCAAAGATTTGAGTGCAGATTTGGAGTGTGTGTGTTTTGTGTTGGGTGTGAGTGATTGGAAGAGCACTGTAGTTTTATGTAACAAATCATCGCTGACCCAACACTAATCTCAATGCTAATGGCAGTTTGAGACCTAAGAGCTATCAGCTAACTCTCGCTCCTCAGACTGACTGATAAACTCTCCAAAAGTCCTCTGTTGATCCACAATTTCCCTTCATCTTATCATCTTTGACACACACAGAGGTGAAACACCAAGACAGATCTCATCAAAAGCTTTGGTGAGATTTTTCCAGCAGGGATTAATATATATATATATATATACTAATTGTTGGTGCCTCATGCACATGTAGGAGATACAGTTTCCCAAATTGTTTCATTTCTATGTACTTTCTTCTTTTTTCAGTGAATGTCGTTAAATATTAAGATCTATCCATTCACCCTCATGTTGTTTCAAACCACTGTGACTTTATTTTTCTTCCATGGGACACAAAAGGAGATGTTTTGAAGAATGCTCAACCTGTCCTTTTCCAAAGAATAAAAATGAATAGTAACCAGCATCTTTCAAGCTCCAGAAATGACAAACATTAAAACAAATGTATCAGAAAAAGCACGCCATGTCCATAGTCCATGCAACAAGAAGATGTTTTGAAGAATGTTCATGCTGCCCTTTCCACACAATAAATGTGAACGTAACAAACATCTTTCTCAAAAAAAAAAAAAAACACAAAGGCACAAAGAAGCAGAAGAAAAAGTAGTCAAAGGAAAACAAAAGGAGATGTTCTGAGGAACATTCACTCTGCCCTTTTCCATAAAATAAAAGTGAATTGTAACCAGCATTTTTCCAACTCCAAAACAAACAAACACACACAAAATACTAATGCACTAATGTTTTCCAAATATTATGAATCTGTTTGGCAACTATGTTGAAAGCTATGTGTGAAAAAACAAAATGTAAATTAATCATTCACTTCTGCTTGACATCTCTAATGTTGTCTATGGAATTAAGGGTGAATAAATGAAACCCAATTTTTAGTGATCTTTCCCGAAGATTTGCATTGTTGTTTCATCTTCTGTAGACACATTGTTACTGTTCTGTGGCTTGTCATTTCGGAAATCATTTGGATTAGGCTTTGCTAATTACTACACTGCTCTCTGCTCTGTCTCTTTCTGGGGGGCTGGGACCACCATCAGAAGCAGCGTCAGCCTCATCAGAGAGGTGTGCGTTGGCGAGATGTATAATCTAGCCTCCTTGCACATTGCATGTGCCTCATTAGCGAGTGGGTGGACCCTTTGATTACTCATTACAGTTAATTATCATTCAATTAAACAAGGTCAACAGGCTTGATAACCTGCTCATCAGCCTTTCAGGGAATTGTGTTTTAAGGTGCTCATCACAACCACAACAGGAAACGTGCTCCACAGATCTCTGCGCTTCAGGCTGTTGTAAAAACCACAGCGCAAGCACACAGAGAGCTGGCATAGTTTGTAAAGACATGTCATACAGTGCCTGTCCACATCTTCATTGGAGTAGTCAAGTGGTCGGACAGGCAGTGTTCAGAAAACTGTAGTTTGGCAGGCTACTCAAAAATACTAAAGTAGTTCAAAAAGAGTCAAGTTACCCACTTAAAAATTAAGCTACGCCACAAATTGCAAATAACATGTTGCTACTCAACTTTTGTGCTGTACTGAAAATCCTTTAGTTTTGAGCATTATTTGTGGATAATATGGTATATTTGTAGTAATAACCAAAAATACATTGTATGTGTCAAAATTATTATTGGTATTTATTTTTATTTTATTTATTTTTGCCAAAAATCATTAGGACATTAGGTAAATATCATGTTTCATGAAGATAGTGTAAATTTCCTACTGTAATTATATTAAAACCTAATTTTTGGTTAATAATATGCATTGCTAAGAACTTAATTTGGACAACTTTAAAGGCAAATTTCTCAATATTTGGATTTTTTTTTTTTTCAGCATAGATTTGCCCTGATATCTGTTTACAAATTCCCAATGATGAGAGAAATGACTTGGTAAATAACAATGGCATCCAGCAGATTGGCTTTCACAGGATACTCTCCCCGGCTCTCCTGCGTTTCTGCTGCTCTCAATTAAGACACCGATTGTTTTCACTGGATTGAGGCACATGATTAGTCAGCCTATCATTGAATGAAAGGAATGGTATATGTATGTGTGTGGTTTGAAACAGGAAGCTAATGGAGGTCATGTCAGAGGACAATCTAATGTGCTTCTTTCTAATCTTATACCTTCAGAAAGCATGCACACACACTCTGCTATCACAAAGTATCTTTGAAGCCAATACTCTGGGTCAGTACCTCGCAACCTTTGAGTTGAAAGCAGGTTTTGCACCCTCAAAGTAAATTACTTGTATATCATTGCTTGGCTCTCAAGTTAGTGAAAACTCAGTAGTTGAGTACTCCAGTTGAGTTAAGGCACGAGTGCAGCACCGCTTCACTGGAAAAGGACAATTGGCAGCTGACTGAAACTCACATATTTAGGCACACGCACATGCACATGAATTGTTTCATGTGGAGCCGTGCTGTTCTTCTGTGCTTTGTACAGGTAATAAAGTCGATCTGTGGTCCAACATGCTGTGAATTCTTTGATTCCTTATAACTCACACAACTTCAGAGAGAGAGAATTATTTCCTAAAAGCAGAGTGTGTATATCAAAGATCATACTAGAGGATGCACAAATGGATCCATTCCTACATGTTTTCCCCACACGAGATCTGCTCTGTCTAACCTCTCTGTCAAAAAGAAACCTTGTTGAACCTTCAGTCTACAAAATGCATGAACAGCCTCACCGCTTCGGCCCTGAGTTTGTTATTCTGACGGTTTGGCAGGTGAACATTAATTGGACTGTAATGAACAGTCTTCTGCTGCCTAATGGGATATCGTTCTGCTTCACCTGTTAAACATTCAAACAGAATGGCATACCATATCACACCATAGCTATACGTTACTCAATATTTAAAATGAGGAGGTATAGATTCACAGTTTTTCTCGGTTCCTTTCATACAGCTCTCTTCACCTTCTCAATCTGCCAGACTGCTGATGAAAAAGGACACTCTCTCTCTTTTCTCCACAGATTAAACTCAGGCGCTCAGCATGAAATTAGGAATCGATTATTGCAAGTCCTATGTGCTTGGTTAACCTCCTTCAACATTGTGAGTGTGTAAGTGTTTAAGGGCGCAAACACAGCACCCCAGGTTCCATTAATTCCATTAAATCCGTGCAGGTGACACCTCTGTTTAAAGATTTCTGTGATAATACCAGAGACCCCAAAGACTTTGCGAGCTCAAGATCTGACAAGGGTGAAATTGCACTACTTTTTAAATCAACATTAAGGGTATCTGTTCTCTCTCTGCCCCTAAGTGACTGTGAGCTCAGATAGAAATGATAGAAGATGACGAGAGAATCTCCAGTGCCCCTTACTGGATTGTCATAGGAAAGAGAAATCACAAATGAGATCTCTTTAATTCCAATTCTTTCTCCTAGAGCAAAGATGTCCCATCCTGCTTCTGGAGGAACAGCATTCTGTAGAGTTCAGCTTTGATATGCTCCAACAGGAGAGGTTCAGCTCTGCTTGATTAGGGCTAGAACTAAACCCTGAAGAATGGTGGTCCTCCAGGAGCATTTCTTGCTTTTGAAGAAATAATTGGAATTGGCTTGGACACCCTTGTCAGAGCAGAGCTGTTCAATTACGTTCCAGAAAGGGTCGCAACCCAGAGAGTTTAGTTCCAACCCCAATTAAACACATCAGTACCAGCTAATCAAGGTATTCTTACTTGATTATTACAAGCAGGTCTGTTTGATTAGAGTAGGAACTGTGGGTCAAGATCCTCCAGCAAGAGAGCTGAATAGCCCTGCCCTACGGTTTATATAGCAATCAGATTAAAGAGTGAACATATTTGATGAAGTCTTTAAAAGAAAATCCCTAGCAATCTCATGTGTTACCTCTAGAATTTCAGAAAATATTTCACAAACTGTTTCTCACAAAGATTAGCTTAGATTTGCAGATATTTCAATATGAATGCAAACGTTTAGTCTATTAATTGTTACTTCTCATAATTAAAAAAAAATAGCAAACAATCTGAGAAACCCATACAAATTGTATTGCTCCATTGTTGCAGAATTTTGAAATGTATGCATTTGGACAATATTTTCATCCAATGCAACTAAGGAGCACCTAAAAATGCATTTATTTATTTATTTTTTTAATCACAATAATGAAAAAAAAAAAAAACTAATCCAAATTTCCAGGTTCAAAATTCAGTTTTTTCAAGACTTACTTTCAACACCATTCCACTGTGCTGCTTCTATCGGTTTTTGAATGCCTCCTTAAAGTGCAGTTGAGAAATAATTTTTTGAGAAGTATGTGCGTTCAATGCAGAGGTGGGTAGAGTACCCAAAAACTGTACTCAAGTAAAAGTAAAAGTACTTCTAGAAATATTTACTCAAGTCAAAGTAAAAGTACTAGTCTTGAATAGTTACTTGAGTAAGAGTAAAAGAGTATCGGATAAAAAATCTACTCAAGTAGTTAGTTACTAGTTACTTTGGGTCATATATACTGTACTGAGCCTATTTTTATTTAGATATATAGATAAAATGTATGTAATGTATGTGTGCGTGTATAAATGTATATATTTCATCAGCCTTTACTCCAATTTATGTAATTTATTATAAAACCCTGTCTGTTTACTTAAGTAACAGATATAGGTGTCATGCCATAACATATTTTTAATACGACTGACTTTATATTAAATGTTAGTTGCTACTAATCTTTCATTGTTCAGAAAGAGAGCAAATAACATTTACATTATTAAAGATAATTTTCACTGACAGTCTAGATTTCAATCACTCTCAGAAACTCCCATTAAAATCACTGAAACTGTTAACACTGTGAAATCAATATCTTAATTAAAGATTCGTACACACATCTGCACTTTGTTGTTCCTGCGAGAGAATTCGCCAGAAAGAGGTCTCCAGTCAGTGAGCGAGTGAAGGAGGCACCGGCATTTTAGCGATGACTCATCGGAACACCTCTGATTGGCCAATGCTTTAATAAGCTCAAAATAATCATGTGTGATTGGTTATAATGCACAGCGCTGTATAAACGCATCTATCTTTGGCTCAGCGCCAGCAAGCGATCACAGATCTGAATTTAGCAGCTGATAATATGACTCGCTGAACGTACTTGCACAGGTGTGATTGTATTAAAATTAATAAAATCTTAATCGGCTATTTTTTTGTCTTTTGGAAGCTGCATTCAACTTGACTCCCCTCTGTTATAAGCCACACACGTACAACAAACTAATGTCACAGTGGTATCGTGTACTGTAATCGAATGTAGCCCAAGTTATTACCTGTTAAACAGTAGACAGCACACGCGGTGTTCATCTAATAAGGATCTCCATCGCTAGCAAATAATAGCATTTGCAGATTTCAATTCAGTGCAGTTCCAGCCACGTTTTCAACGCTCTTTCTGTTCTTAAACGTTACAACTCCGAGTGAACCACTTCAGATGCTCAGCGCGTGTGGCAAGGAACTGAACGACTCATTCAAACTGATTCATGAACCAATTCACTCGTTTGCCAATTGGTTTGATCAAGCCTTTGAACAGAATTGACTCAAAAGAATGAATCATTCGCGAATGGGCATCGCTCAATGCCCAGAGAAAAGTAGACGGCGCGTTTGGAATAAACTGAAGCATTATAACATTTATTGCATTAAGATAAAGTAACGAGAGGAGCGTAACACACAGTAACGAAGTAAAAGTACAGATTTTTCCACAAAAATTTACTCAAGTAAGAGTATTAAGTACCCATCTTTAAATATACTCCGAAAAGTATTCGTTACCCCAAAGAATTACTCAAGTAAATGTAACGAAGTAAATGTAACTCGTTACTACCCACCTCTGGTTCAAGGCCATATATGTTTCTAGAGCAACATGATTCCATTTAGTCTGCTGTACTATGAAAGAGTAAACTTTTAGCAAAACATTTTCATTATAGTTAAAGTTCAGACAAATACCAGTGTGCACTGCTTCAGTCTCACAGCAAGCAGGTTGCTCAATCCGGTTGCTGTTCGCCTAATCATTGTTAACAAAGTGTGAAAAAGCTATCTTAGGAGTCACTGTAATCTACTGTATACACTGTAATCTGAAGGCGGTAACAGCATGAAAGCTCCAAGTCCAAGTTTCTCTGTCACAATCAAGTGTTAAAGACGCATCTTGGTTCAGGGTGCAAGTGATGCATGTGATACCTCAACCTGTATCTGCCAGTTTTCCCATTTCTAATGTAATAGGCCAGCGAACGCTCTTAACACGTCAAGCTATTTCTAACTTCAAAGCAATTGCTAGGGCTTCAGACACAACATTGTGTGGCACGAAGCCAATATACTTTGCAATAAGTGGAGTCTTTGAAATGACCCTTAGGGAAGAAGTCAAAAGCTGTAACGAATAAAGAAAAGACAGAGAATGGGATGGATTTCAGGGAGGTTTGGTGTGGACAAGCCTCTTATAAAAGCCCTCTCTGGAAAATAAGTGCTTTAATCTACAGCATGTAAAGAAGTGCAGACCATGCCTGTTTTCTCAAGCACCTTGAACCAGCTCCAGCCAGGAATCTTGGGAGATAAATGGTGAAATATGGATCCTGGAAAAGACCAGAAAAAGTAAAAAGCCAAAACAGTTCAGCAAAGCGAAGGCAACATTTGGGGTGATGATAATCAACTCACTGTCTTTTATTAAAGAAAAGCAGATAACATCCGAGGGGTTACATCTGATTAAAGACAAGAGGCGGCAGACAGTGTGTGGGATTGGGTTAGACAGGTTTAGTGTAGATCACATAATGTGAGTTGCTGGCGAGCAGAAATATATCTCCATGTCTTTCTACTCTTGATGATGCCATGCCACAGTGGTATAATCTAGGGTAAAGATCTCAGGAGATAACTAAAAAACTGTAAAAACCTCATTGTGCCCTTTGCCAAGAATCTTCACACCATATCTCATAAGGAGTATTGGCCAGGTAAATTTATATGGTGTTGTTTTATGTTAATGCTATATAAAAATTTTAGATGTACAGCTAGATTTTGGAATAAGGGTTCCCCTGAAGGTCCAGAAGGATCAATATCCTGCAGAGTTTAGCTCTAACCAGCTCCAAGATACTTGCCTGGATGTTTCTAGTGAGTCTGAAGACCTTACTTGATTAAGGTGTGTGTTTAAGTAAGGTTGGTGGACAGTGGCCCTCCAAGAACAAGTCTGGACACCACTCTTTTTGACCAGGGGTGCCTAATTCTGTACCTGGAGATCTACTGTCCCATGTTCAGCTTCAACACTGATCAAACACACCTGAACCAGCTAATTAAGATCTTCAGGAGAACTTGATAATTACAGACAGCTGTGTTGGATGAGGTCTGGAACTGAAGTCTGCAGTTAAGTATATCTCCAGGTACAGAATTAGGCACCCCTGTTTTATAATTTCACAATGGACGGGGCTACTGTTGAAATAGATTCTAAGTTATTAACAAAATGTTCTGTTTCACATCACAGGATTGACTTGCAGAACCTAATGTCACATCTGGTCAGGTTATAATACTATGCTGTTCAGTATTTACTTAGACAACTGAAGCTTTACAGCTCTGAAGTTGTGTTTGGTGGGGCTGTGGTTTGTTGAGTTTGGTTTGTTCGACTGGTCATTTTTGGAGACCAGTTGACTGACTAGCTTACACCAGCTATGACATGCAAATGGCCCACATTTAGGACATAATCTCCATCAAGTTGCATTCCTAAAGAGCAGGAAACCAGCTCCACACAAATCTCACATGCTCTTCCTTCTCACAACATGACTAGCAATCTGCCTGACCGCTCTTCCAGCTTCAGTGAAACACTCAGAGAACATGCAAATGATTCAAGATGTATTTGTCACGTACAAGTTATATTACATAAAACATTCAGTGAAATGTAGGTGATATGCTAGAAACAAAGTGGGTTGTTCCTCCCATGCAACGTTCACTTGTTATCTATGGCAAAGGGAAGACCAATCAGAAGTGTTTTATGTAAAGTTGTATCAGGAGGCCCTGCGGTCTCTCATTCTCTCACTAGGAATGGAATGGCTACACTCTTTCTGTTTTTTCCTTGATAGAATAATTCCTCCCGTGCACGGCCCTGATATTTGTCAGCTTAAAGGCTGCCGTGGATTCTGTCTGTCAGTTGCCGTGACAGCAGCGCATGCTTATTTGCCCTGCTATTTTGAGCAGTGATTGACAGCCGGACAGGCTTGACATTCTCAGCCGTGCGGCAGAGCCTGTTATTATGCAAACATTAACATTCCGACAAACACATGGTCCACCATTGAAAAAATAATTACACACCATCATTCTGCTGTCTCAAAGCGGTAAGAATATGTGCGTACGTCTGTGTTTGCGGTGGATTTCTATGCATGCGCAAACTTTTTTTTTTTATTGTTTTTGCATTTTACAGCAGCCCCAGGTTTCTCATTCTCTGAGCCAAGAGACTGAGCATTTGCACTTTTTCCTTCCATATGGATTTATGCGGTTAAGCATGTCTGCCCGCCTGCAAGTGTGATGGCATTTGTTCAAAAGCGGTTGATAATAACTCTATGAGATCAATTTGTACATTATTTAAAAGACTGTAACGCTGCCTTAGTATGACTGATAACTTTAATAAAGTGAGCACCCTTTCCCTGGCTTGCAGAATGCACGTCAGCACGGTTCTATTTCAGTGGAGACCGTAAACCCAGCCCACTGTTTTGCTTTTCAAAGAGAAAGAGTGGTTTGAAAGCACATGGAGCCGGAGATATAAAACGTAGTGATGCGCAGAGGAGAAGGAAATAAAAGCGTATTCAAAACCAGGAAATACCACCACACGATAGTGAGAATGAACCAATGTGCTGGGACCTTGGGTAAATGGATTCTCAGAGGCTTCATAAAGGTAATCTCAATGGGCACAGAATGGAGTTTAAAGGAGTCACTGAAGCCCGTACAGCTAAAATTCAATTTCTGTTCCTGGCACTGATATCATTTACCATTGGTGATAATGGACTGAATAAGTTAATGAAGTTTGGAGACTATAAGAATCATCTGCGTTGCATCTTTTCAGAGAAAAAAGCATTCTTAATGTCAGCTGTTAAACTGAGACGCATCTTGATGAATGAATATATTGAATAAAGTGCTAAAAGAAATTCAAAAGAAAAACACTAATCACTCGCAAGTTTAAGTTACACACACACACACACAATCCCTCTTGAAGGGAGTTTACCAAAGAACGAAGGTCATTTTCTCACTCTCATGTTGTTGCAAATGTGTCTGACTTACAGACAATATTTTGAAGAATGTTTGATTCCATGTTTTTTGGACCTCAAAATTATTTAAAACATTTAATTTGCCATTCCAAAGAAGTAATTACATTGTGGGTATGCAAATGATGACCATTTTCTTATTTCTTATGTATTTATTTATATATTGTATTATATTTTGGGTGTGCCATGCCTCTAACGACTGGAAAAGTATCCTCATTCTCAAGTGTCCTTTTTAGAAAAGAATGAATGACCTAGCATCAATCAAAAAGGTGACTGACTCAAATGGCCACGTAGAAACTCCACTCAGCATCTTGCTTTAGTGGTTTGTGCATCTGTATGCAAGAGCAGACATGAGACAACAGCTCCATATCGCTCTCCATTACCATCAATGATGTGGCAAATATTCTGGCGTCAGCAAGACTACCTGTATCTTACAGCCCTGCTGAAAGAATGAAGCTAACAAAGAGAAAGAAGAAAAAGTTGCAAGCAAAGCAGGAGGAGTCAGCATCCAGTTGAAAAAAAAAAAATCAGAAAAGAGTACAATGCATTGAAATGGAACAATATTAAACCTCAGAGGAGAGGTGACTGACCAGCACTGTTTGTGTTTCCGTGTGTTTGTCATTTCTGCTGAGAGTCAGCTCTCTTCCTTCTCGCCCGTATCCCAACGGTCCTCCGAAATCTCTTTCTTCATCCATCCACCTTTCCGGGTGTGTTCCATTCTTTACCTCCAGCTCCTTCATCAGCCTGACGGCCGGTACGCTGAACGCTCACGGTGAACTGCTCTCCACAAAGCCAACCGTTCAGTCGTTCAAGGTGTCCATCGTGTGTAAATCAAAGGAAGTCAATGCTATCCACCCACTGTGTCCATCTGAAGGCACCCTGTGTTTTCTTGTCATAAAAAGGGCCGTCACATCTTACACTTAACACTTTTCGATACCCCAGTTAACTTTTAGCACCTCTGTTCTGGAACAAGTGTTCAATTATTTAATCTTCCTGTGGCCTTCAGAAACACGTTCGTCTTGTCCTTTTTCCTGGCCTACAGAAATGGTCTTGTTTCTTTAAATACTTAAAAACACAAGGTCAAACTGTCAACCTGCTTTTGCTTTTCAGAACCGGCAGGATTCAGACCACGAGAGCTTGTTGTGTGTCAGCTAAAAGCAGCGGTTGATATGCCCCGTGTGTGTGCTTTCTTCACAGCCTTGCTCTTCGGGCAACAAAAGCAGAGGATAGGGAAGGAAAGAAGAGAGATGGTCCGCTGTTTGTTGATGAGTGCTGTGGGAGATGATGGTGGTGTTTGGAGGGACTGGTAATTGACAAAACGAAGCTCAAGCTGATTTAATTAGAAAGAGAGAGAGATAGATAGAGCCAAAGAAAGAAAGAGATGGAGCTTAAAAAGAGCGGGAGAGCGAGACAGATAGGATACATGCAGGCACAAGCTAAAACCAAGCCAGAGGTAATTAATCAGTAGGAACTGTCCCCAAATGAGGCTGAATCCCATAGAAATGCATTTCGGTGTTTAATAGCTAGTAATTGATTCGTAGCCTTTGAATCGCGCCGTTCCCGCGAGTACAAGCACCTCTAGGAAGAGCAGCAGTGTCGAGAGATAATCGCCATATTGAATCGGATTCAAAGAGTGCGTATGCGCACTTGCGTGTGAAGATAAAGCCCCTGAGGGCAATTAAAAACTTGGAACACTTATATCTACAGTCTTTTATTAGTTTATCATCCACAAAATATTGTATATAAGAGAAGCATTCCTAGTCTACACAACTAAAGATGCCTGAAAAATAGACTCTACTTTGGCGAGGGGATATGAGGTTTCCCTGAGCCAAACCTGGCTGTGTTGAGCACCTCTCCTGCTGGACTCTGACCTGGATTACTGAGCTGGCAGAGAGAAAGACCAGCCCTGTCTGCCAATAGGTTGTGCCTGTGTGCTTATATATAGACTGCTTCTTTGTCTGTCTGCCCCAAAATTACCCACGCCATGCCTCCCCTGGGCTCCATCTCTGCCCACTCTTCATCTCCCATTTTCTCTCTGGTAGGCTGGTGACCTTTTCGAGGCGTCCACCCTGTGTGTCCTTTAGGAGGTGCCAAATTCTGACCTTTCTGGGCCTTTTAGCCACAGCAGGTAATCAATTAGTGCCCAGCTCGATTATCAGAGCGAAAGGTGAAAGCTTGCGAGCCAGAGGTCTTGCAAATGTTTCCACTTTAATGATTAGCTCACACTTGGGTATCCCCACCAAGGAAAATATTCTCAGGAAGTATGAGGAGAGTGCATCCTTGAAATTTAAAGGATTAATTCATTCAAAAATTAAAAGTCTGTCATCATTATCTTCAAACCCCATAAGACATTCTTTATTCTGTGAAGCAAAAAAAAAGAAAATGTTCGGCAGACTGTCCAAGCTGCACTTTTACATTACATTAAAGTCGATGCTGCCTAGCTCCAAGTGACAAAAGAAGGTACAAATCAGAAAAGTTGTCAATATAACATAGTTGACGTTTTGCCAGTAGATATATATTTTCAGTTGTTTCACACTTTTTTATTATGTATATAATTCCATATATAATTCCACATGTGTTAATTCATAGTTTTGATGCCTTCAGTGTGAATCTACAATTTTCATAGTCATGAAAATAGAGAAAACTCTTTGAATGAGAAGGTGTGTCCAAACTTTTGGCCTGTACTGTATATATATATATATATATATATATATATATATATATATATATATAAAATATTGTGTGTGGAAGTAAGAAGTTTTTCCTGCCTGTTTTTTATGTCACAGCCTAAAAAAAGGGCAGAATTTAAGCTAAATTCTTTTCAGGGAGTCTCGTAGCAGAGAAAGTGCCTTTGAGATGAACGGGAATACTAACAGACAGATTTCTCCAGGTATTATAGATTTACTCCGCTTGAAGATGTCTGGTTTTGTCTCTGTCGGTGTTTTGTATTGGTTGGAAGGTTTTCTTTTCTCCTTTTCAGTCTGCAAGCTCTCGTCATTTCTAGACTGTACGCAGACACACAATAAAAGCCTAATTCATTCTGCCAATTTAAGAATATGCTATTTCTTTTTTAATAAAAGGCAGGGGGGAGAACGAGACACTGACCATGAAGAGAAAATTATATAATTTTCTTGATGTCAAGTCCCTCTTGATGAGCTTAAATGATGGAATACAGCAAATGAGGGACGAGGAAAAGACATGCTGTAGAATCCCTCTTTCCATGTTGCTGTCCGTAGAATGATGAAAAACTGACCTCAGATGAAAGACAATGCGCTCCCCTCTGAGCCCAAAGCTTTTTAAGCGAGACACTGTCTTTCAACCCGGAAAAATTCTAATGCACTGAGGGACAGATTTCAGCCTAATTGCTGCAAATCACTTTCATGAGGGAGGTGTGTGTGTGTTTGTTTGTGTGTATGTGTGTGTGTGTGTGTCTGCGTTGACAGAGGATGACTCATTCAGATGCATGTTTTGGCGGAGGGCTCTGTAAAAGCCATCTTCAGTTTCTATTCTTATTTTTCTGGATCACAGGGCAGAAATCGAAAGAGCAGCCGTCTACATTACGAATCCTCGGCTTCACACAGGCAGACAAATACACACACACACACACACATGCACACACACACACACACACACACACACACATGCACACACCATAAAACTAGACATCTCTCATCTATTTTCCATTCGACTACGTTTTTGTTACTGTTGCCACACAATGTAGCAGGTACAGACAATGACTAGAACACCTAGAACTTTGTACCCTTACTTACATTTACAAGTTTTACAAAATGGATATTTCGTGTCCTGCATGCTGATTCAGTCATGCTAAATTAAACATTTCATAAACCGTTATGATGCAAAACAACAGCGCAGCACCCATTAATAATAATAATAATAATAATAATAATAATAATATATTACATGTGATGAATTATATATTCTAGATGAAGGTGAATATATTTAAATATTTGTATTTATTAAAAAATCTCTCTCTCTCTCTCTCTCTCTCTCTCTCAGTTTTGCATTCATTCACACTGTATCAATTGTATTACATTTGTAAATATGATTATTTATTTAATAATTAATTTAATTTATTAAATATAATATTTAATATAGCACCTATATTCACATATAGCATAGCATTGAATTTCTTATTGCTTTTATGAAATAATTACCTCTCGGCCCTTGTGGTTTAATTAACACATGGCAAAGTGTAATCAATGTTTAAACGTCATTACGATAATCATTGAAGGTTGATTACCCAGTTGTTCCTGCATTATTGGTCTCCACATGTCTGTGGTAAGCAAGATTTGCAATATTTTTGCTGGTTAACTGATGTATACATGATTGAGCATTTGTCCGTTATTTATTTTGCTAATGGCACACTCTGCTTTTGGGATGATGTAGCCAAATAATTCATCTATTGATTGGTCTCTCCTTAAACACAAGCTTCTGGTTTGGAGACAATGTTTTACACACAAATACTAACATACTGATTTTTTTTCTCTCTTTCTCTTTCTCTCTCTCTCTCTTTTGCAAGGTGAACAAACCACTGCTGTGCACTTTTTTTATTTATTATTATTATTAAGATAGATATAGCTAACTAGTTTTCCAAATATAGTAGTTGACTGTAGTTAACTATAAATCATGAATAGCTTGCAGCTTTACAGTTTGCAGTTTCAAAGTAGCTGACAAAAGGTTAGTGGAGCTTGTTTTTCTCCTTGTGTCTATAGTTAGCATCTCTCCCTCTTTTTTACCCCCTTTTCTTAAGTCTGTGCTCTCTCTCTCTCTCACTCCATCACAGTGATGAATCTGCCTGGATTCTCAAGGAGACCACGTCCACCTTCACAGGCGCATGCAGATAGTTTACCTGTGGCAGGCTGTTTGTGTTTTTTAGGGTGATGCGGTCTGACAGGTTGATTAAAGCAGGTTAGAGGATCCACTGCTGCTGTCACTCAAAGCCTTGACATTTCTATGACGAAGGGGTCAGGAAAGGAAAGAAAAGGATGAGAGTATGGGTATTGTACCAAATACAAACATGCATACTCATGAATGGAAAGCTTTGTTTGCTTTAAAGGTGCTCAAGGTTTAATGGATTGTATTTTCAGTTTCTTGAAAATGTTACACCAAAACCACAACATTGAAAGTTGTTCAATAATTTACTGTCCTGAAGCTATCAAAATAATCCTTAAAATTGCACAGATATGATATTCTTCATGTTTTTTACTGAGGCAAATGTCTCAGTGTAATAGTTCAGCACTCATGGCTCACTATTAAGAAGCAAACTGAAAATAACATTTTAATAACTTTCATAATGCAGAGAGTTTGAGCTAAAGGGCAGCTTTGCTCATGTTTTCAATTAACGAACTACCTGAAGTTATACATTCAGTAAAAACAAGATTTCGGTATTTCAGCTGTCGTTGCATTCAGGCTGAGAAGCTAATTTGTTGATGATTACAGAAGACTGATGTACTGCTCTTGTAGTGGTTGACCTTGGGTGTAATGATTGTTTCTCTCCGACCTCTTTCAACCATAATCGTGCCAAACAGAACCATACTAACAGTGCCAAAGAGGGCACAAGACTGAGTTTGTGTGCACGCAGTCTCATAAGGTGAAAAAGGTGAAATGAAGTCTCTGGTTCTATGGTGAATGTCATTCCCTCTCTCTTGCATTCTCTTGTTCCATTTTTTTCAGTTTGTGCCATATCTCAAATGCAGCACATTGTCACTCCATGTGGAATAAATAGTTTCATATGCAGCTTCATTATTAAGGAAGTAGCATCTGGTCTGATAATGAAGGTTTATTTCTTTTCACACCCGCAATCCTATCTTCCTGCTTGACAAAATGAATTGTGCTGTTACGACAGCAGCCGAAGATTCAAGCTATGGCTTTAAAATCCTCAATATAACTTTAAAAGTATGAGCCCAATTAAAAGTGACAAGCCGGCCCACTTTATAGGCTGCAATGGCCTGTTTATGAGCAAAGTTAATCCAAGCATAATAAATTGCCAATACAAGTTCCATAAAAACTAACAATTGTTCTACTAGGCCATGTACAAACTGCAATGTTTTGGGAGAGATAAGTGAATTCATTTGCGGAAGTTAAAAGTTGTCAAAGTGTGTCAAAAAAGATTGACACCTGTACAAACAGGCCAGTCCCTGTATTCCCTCTTCTGGATTTTTCCAGCAGATTTCAAGATTACCTCAACTAGCCAGCTTTACCACAGAGACTATGTCTAGCTTTACTGACAACTGTGTGTCGATGTTGCATAAACAGCTAGACCAGGGGTGTCCATACTCAGTCCTGGAGGGACGGTGTCCTGCAGAATTTAGCTCCAACCCTAATCAGACACCTGGACCAGATAATCAAGGTCTTACTAGGCATAGTAGAATCTTTTAGGCAGGTGTGAGGAAAGTTGGAAATAAACTCTGAAGGACACTGGCCCTCCCAGACCGAGTTTGGACTCCCCTGAGCTAGACCCACACCAAGCCAGCATTTACCACTTTCGACCAACAAAGCAAGTGTTTTCAGACGGGTTTTAAAGTGTATAGACATGTTTCAAGTGTGTGGGCTTTTGGCTGATCCTTCAGACAAGCGTACATCCTTGTGGGTGCTTGTGAGGTTAATATAAGGAAGACCTCACTTCAGAAAAATAGCCATCATTAGTGTTTCTCATTAGCATGATGCTAAAGGGCCCATCATGTTACTCTCCTCTTTAATGTCCATTGATCCTAACCCTCACGATGTCCAGACGAGAAGAAACTAATCAGTATTATGTTAACCCTGAGGCTAAAAAGGAGATGGTGCCTCCAAGGAGAGAAAGACGGCAAGAGAGAGGAAAAACAAGACTAGTACTGAAAGAGCTGTATGCCTGGATATGTATGCTGAAGATATTAAATGCACTAATCTCTCAGCTTTACTTGCTTGGAGACATTGGCTGAAAGTGAGCGAGCGTGAACGTGCGTGCACTGTAAAATAGAGCAAAAGCATGCGGACACCCTCGTCTAAATAACAGGTTTGGCTATAAATTTGGCCAATAACTTAAATGAGAAATGTTAATATTACACCATGTAAGGACATTCTAGATAATTACTTGTTCTTGCATGACAATGCACACAATCTGTGAGCCAGACAGAATTTTTTACACTTCAGCACCTAAGAAAACCCTTCATCCAGGTTCCATTGTTTGTTTAAAAAAAAAAAAAAAACCTTCCCAAGAAGAAAAAAAAACATATTAGGAAGCAAAAGAACAGATTTATGCAGATGAGTAAAACAAAAAAGTTCCAACATCCACATATGTTTACAGGTCTCCACACATTAAGCCTAAAGTATACTTCGGTTTTAATGCATATGGGAGGGTCTCCGTACAGTGCATAATGTAAATTTCAGCACCAGAATAGTAGTCCAGTCTACTCCGCCTGATTCTGTAACACCACATACTTTGGATGCGCAGGTCGCACATGTAATGAATTTGTTTTGCACTAACCAGTTTCTCCAGAAGGTGAAAACACTGGCTCGGGCCATTGTTTTACAGTAAAAAAAACAAAACTAAAGAGATGGAACAACAACAACATAGCAGACACAGCATGCAAGTTTAATTTACAAATACATTTTTATCAGTCACCTTCTCGAAAAAAAAAAAAAAAAAAAAACACAAAAAAATGCAAGCACTGGACAAAGATGAAACTTTCTAGAGTGCACGTGTTGACTGCCTGCATATGTGTATGCATACAAAACCAAAGTATACTTTCAGCTTTAGTATATTTAAAAGTTAGTAATGCACAGTAATGCAGATTGCAAAGTCCATACCCAGTATCTATATCTCTAAAGGGTGTCTTTCCATAGACATCACATAAATGCAATCCACAAAACACATTTGCATGCATACACATGTACAAAAGCCCACAAGGGGACTGTGAACTGCTCTGAACTGCCGTGTTTCTCATATGAATTCATAGATTGAGATACCACAGGAGAGACTTGGTTAAATAAGTTTTAAAAAAGGGACTACGGAAAAGGGGGGCGTCGTGAGGTGTATATTGCCCACTTACATCAAAGAGATGGTTCCCATGCCTCGTTCTCATTCATTTAACATATGGTACGCATAAAACACTGAGACTTGAAAGATTTCTTTGAGATGTAGGCACATAGATCCTATGCCTTGTAACTTTCCTGCTTTCTAAAGGGATTTAAACGTGTATTCATATCGGTTCGTGCTTGCGTATTTTTATTTATTTTTTTGCATTTCGATTTTCATGGCCTCCGCCTGAGCCGGGCCTGAGCGCACAGCTCTCTGTACAGAAGAAGGAAATCCCTGAAACTCTGTGAAGAGGAAAGAGAGAGTGGGATTAAGGCATCCGCACTCATTTCTTTCCCCTAGCCTTAAACAGACTTCTCCTGGTTGGTGCAGTGCAGCTAGGGATTGAACAGGGTTAGGGCATAACCGCTGCTAGATTTCCATGTATTAGTCTGTTAGAATTTTTTTTTTTTTCATTCCTCAATGACTGAATGAAGGGGAACTTGTAGAATGCTTTCCTCCCTAGCCTGAGCCTCGGGTCGGCTTATCAGGGCAAACAGATGCAGAGCGCTCACGGGACCTCATCAAGTCAGTTCTGGGAGAGGCCTACCTGCTGGCACTACGCCATTACCATGCTGCATCCAGCTTCCCATAACCCTCCCCACTCTCAAGCCCTGGGACATGCAACCCAATTACCTAACTCAAAAACCCTACAGAGGATAGGTAGAAATGATATAAAGCTCCAGAAAGAACAGCGGTTGCAGGTTTTATTTATTAATATCTGTTTATATATTTGCTTGCGTTTTAAAATATTACATCGCAAAATGTGTCAATGGTACAGTGGTAGGTAGCACATGGTGGCATGAGATATGGAGGGAGTTTTCTCTGTCACATACCTCTTGAAATAGCTTTGGCAGATGAAATATAAGATGGCTCGGAGTGTGAATGCCCTAGGGGATACATTATGATTAGAGGGAGAAGATCTCATGTGAATTTGGAGCCGTGGGGCTGAAAAACTGGATTTTGTGCATGGCGGTGTGAGTGTGTGTGTGTGTGTGTGTGTGTGTACGTGTACACTGTATGTATGTTTGTGTGTGTGTGTCCTTTGGAAGTCGACCTCTATCATTCTCTAGAAATAGGGTGCACAGGATTGAATCAGTTTCACAGGGTCTTCCAGGTTGTGAGGTTGTGATGGAAGATGGGAAAATTGGCCATTCCTCGACCTTTAGAAGTTCAAAGATTCTTCTGCTTATTTTGACCATCGCCTTGATATCCATTTTTAATCAGGACATCAAACGAAGAAGCTGATTAGGTTTCTGATTACATTTCAAGGCAGATTTGTTTAGCCATAGACCAACAGAATTGTCCCTAACACACACACACACACACACACACACTCAAAGACTGTACAAAAACAAATTATATTTTATCCAGCATAAAGGGCCATTTGATTCACAGAATAATTATTTTGAATCTACATAAAAATGCATTCAACCAATAATAGCCCTAACTAGTGCTACAGTATATGAGTTTTTCAAACAATCTAATATGGTGACTTCATTGATCTGACATATGTTAGCATGCACTGAAGCATGGTTAAAATAAGCAGTTGCTGTTATAGATCATATAACATGTGTGCAAACATATAAAGAATGTTGTCTTTGACCTTTCATTTTTGCTGTAGCTCTATAGCATCATTGTGGAAGAGTAATGAGTGGGTGAAGTTGATTTACTTATTGTTAATAAAAGTCATCATGTGCAATGTAATGTTCGAAAAGGATGTCATAACAAATGTCAGTAGACCAGGAAGATTTTAAATCAAGCAGTTCATTCATGCAACCTTACCTTTACGCTGTGGAAACACAAACAGATGACAGAAGAGTTGAAAATGGGTGGACCTACATAAAGTCTGTAATAATTTTTGCACATGCTGTCTTACACATTCACACATACATAGTGTTTTTCTTGTGTTGCCTACATGTAATTTGTTCATTTAAATTGGCTCAACAAGTTGTTATCAGCTGTTAACATGATGTTACCTTTAACTTTTTAACTATGAGAATGCTCTTCCTAAAATTTAGCGTAATGTTAGCAGCATTAGCAAGTTGCAGCTCATTTGACCATTAAGTCAAACAAACATCTGTTTCTGGGAATTGTTTGATGTATTTACTTGCTATCAGAGGTGTAACCAAACACAGCCTACCTGAGAAAAAAAGGAGAGTGGGAAATAATAAAAGTAATTAATTAAAACTGCAAGACACAGCTTTACGTCGGCTTTATTTGCTGTGCTAAGTGTGTGAAAAGGCACTCTAAATTCTCCGCAGTTAGGTTTTATATGTTATTTGTGTGTATGTATGCCTCTCTAATAGGTGCTAATTGTGCACATGGTGGAACATTTTTTTCTCCTTGTACTTGATAAAAAACGCTTTGTCGTCAGATGTGCAAATTAAAATGGAGGTATCAAGGAAATCATTTCCCATTAAGCTGCAGAATGCAAGTAACTGGCCCATATATTGTGACATTCTGATTAATGGCATTAGTGCTATTTCTAAACAGCAAAATCCATGAACTGCACACTCGCAGGGGGCTTTTTGTCACAGAGGGCTTGTTAAAACATTTGTGGTGTGTAGAGTTGAGGATTGAGGTGTGAATGCATCTTGAAGCTTCTTGGATAGGAGGATGGAGGGACGACAGACATGAGGAAGAAGAAGAAGAAGAAGAAGAAGAAGAAGAAGAAGAAGAAGAAGAAACAGGAACGGTAGTTGAGAAGCTTGCTGGGGAGGAGGTGTCAGATTTGATTTATTAAGTGCAGCACTTTCTCTGACTGCTGCTAACTTGTCAGTCGTCATATAATGGATGGTACTCACACCTCACTGCGCAGTGATTGGCTTTTTTTCCCTGGACATGGAGAGCAAGGTGAGCCTCTCCAATCCCTATCTATTCTCTTTTTAATTAATTCATTATTCTCTCATGTCGTCCTGTTCAGACCTCAGATGAGGTGGTGCTTGATAAAAGATCGTTGACGCTGTGGCCTATTCTTTACTCTCTGACCGCCATGCATCTTCCACCTCTCTTCTGAACTCCATTATTCTCACAAATATGTTGGTTATGTTGGCTGAGGATGGGACATCAAGCCGTCAATAAGCATCTGTCTCTTGCAACACCAACCTTGAGACTCTATCACAAGTAACCCAGCAGATTCCCTGCTCTACTGAAATGCATCTGGTGGAGTTTACTTGCTTTCTGTGGCTAAACGCATACAAGCGGCTATATATATATATATATATATATTATGTATGTGATCATGATATCATCAGTAGTGTAATGTAGACAAAGTAAAAATACTTTGTTACAGTACTTAAGTATTTTTTGGGAGTATATGTACTTTACTTGAATTTTTATATCTTAGCCAACTATTACGTTTACTCCACTACATTTCCTAATTAAAATTTACACTTTTCCTCCGTACATTTCCCTAAAGCATATTCGTTACTAACTACAAAATAGTCAGAAGAACACAAACTGCAGGAAGGCAGGTTTGGAAATATTAATAAAATATAAAAAATAATATATAAATATAAAATATAAAATTTATAAAAAAATATTTGGAAAAGTTATCTCAATATTGGAAAAGCTACACTACTGCTGAGCTGTTGTCAAGTTGCTAAAAGATGTAAAGTTAGTAGCTTCACTTTTAGAGTAGTTATACCTCGCTCTGCACTTGGGTCACTTGAATTGTCGAAGCCCTCACTCTTATGCCGTCATATGCCGCAGACACAAGAATAATAGCATGCAGTTAATAACAGTGAGCCTGAGAGAGGAGGACGTTTAACTGTGCGCTTTGAGACGAGTTAGCTGATGTTGTGTAGTTGGGATGTCAGGCGTCGGCGTTATGGATTTGAGGCTGATGACGCTTGACACAACGGCAGATTTCAGGAAAGGTTGAGGCAGCAGCAGTGTGGCCCGCCCGAGGGTCGGACCTTCCCTGCTACCCTTCGTCTTCCTCTGTCATGTGGGATTAAGGATGCCTTCCTCTAAATGCAAGAAGACGGGATACAGAAATGTTAGCACAGCATACTGACTTATAGTTCAGCCATGACCTGCCTCTTGGACATGAACCTTTCTTCTGTGGTGTTCTTTTCTCCAGAATATCTTGGTGTTTTTTGTGTAATCAAAAAGCAGTGGTATCGAACTGGAGTTTATTTTCTCCAATGCAGTAGTCATTTATTTCTCAGCATGAAATCAAATGTGCCATTCATCATCAGTTGGTTCGCATAATTTGGAAACATTTTAGTTTTGCAGCTGATCAAAGTCAAGCAAAAGCTTCTCTTTAAAGTTACAATTACTGCAAACATAAGAATGGAAAATCATTATTAAATTAGAAATTGTATAATTTATTTGTTATATAAAAAGAGATCTACAATGCTGCACAGAAGTTTAAATTACTTATTATAATTATTATCACTATTATTATTATTGTTATTATTATTATTTATAACTAATTAAAATCTGGGATTTGATTTTTTAACCAGCAATATATGGAGCACAGAGATACTATTATAATTTATATTTTGATTACTATTTTGTTATATCTGTTATATGTAGTTATTTTAGTGCATCAAGAAAAGCTCATTTGAAATTAGAAACACTGCCTTGACAGCTAGCTGCATAACACTTAAAATTCTTCTTCTTCTTCTTCTTCTTCTTCTTCTTCTTCTTCTTCTTCTCTCGAGTGTGTGTGTGTGTGTGTGTGTTATATATATATACATACAGTATATATATATATATATATATATATATAGAGAGAGAGAGAGAGAGGTGGGCATAGATTATTATTATTTTTTAAATCTAGATTAATTTCACTGTAATCTTGGAATTTATCTAGATTAATGTAGATTAAAATTGCTTATTTGAATTCTGCCGAAGGCATTCAGAATATGTGTGCTACCGAAATAAACCAATAAACTAAAAGTAACAGTAAGTCTTTGAAAAGGGGTTTATCAAGCTAGGTGGTGCATTATAGACCAGGGGCTCATCTCCTGTTTCCAAAATGCATCACAAACTGCTTGAGAAAGCTGTAAATAAATTCCACATTGCTCAAGGTGCAAACAACCTTACGCCTGTTTCACACATAATCCGTCTGCAGTGCGTATGCGTTGCGTATTTTTTTTACGCACCCATGTTAACGGATTCCAGCATTCACGCGGTTGCGGTCTGTCAGTGTGTTCCAGGAGCGTTGCGTCTGCAGCAGTGCAGCAATCGTTCACGTACTGAGTAGCGGACTGCAAACGCGTCCTGTGTGAAAGCACAATGAGTATGAGTCCGTGCTGCTTCTGCACCACATACGTAACGCACGTGGACTGCATACACACTGCAGACGGATTATGTGTGAAACAGGCATGAGTCTTGTCTAGGTTTCCATTGGGAAGCTTCTTAAAAAAATAAAAAATTCCATGAAGCACACCTGGCGGCTTCAGCTGCATCCATGTTACCACGTCATGTTTGATGTGGTAATCTATTTCACAGTAGGCATACACACAGGTTTAAAGACTCGTTCTCGCCCCCTACAGATTAGGCTAGATATACATCCGTGCTAAAATATCAAGGTGAAAGTCATCATAGGTCGAGTAGTATAGACCCAGCTCCCAACCCAACTTTGAGAATAGATTAATGGCGATATTTTTTTTATCGCCCAGTAAGAGTCTCACGTTAACACAGCACGTTAACGCCGATAACGGCCCACCATATATATAGTTTTAGCCAACTATAATAACTCTGGTCCAAACAAACCACCTGAATAAAATAGCACTAAACTAAATATAGTATTTTTTCTCCCATAATTATTATTATTATTATTATTATAGATATACAGTTTTATTTGTAGCCAACTATAATAACTCTAGACCAAACAAACCAAAATAACACTTTATTTATTTATTTTCTCCCCATTATTGATTGATTGATTGATCGATTGATTGATTTCACTGTTACTTTTGAGAAAATAAAGACAAGTGTTTTTTAGCTTTGTTTTAAAAGAATCACATGAACTGTCCAAATGAACCAGTCAATAGATGGACCGTATATGCTCTGCCAATATACAGTGACAAAAACCACGGTGTGTGTGAAACTAGTGTCTCGCAAGTGAGCAATGCTGCCTGTGATTTATGGGCTCAGTAAATCTCATCACATCCGAGTTGTTTTAGGAGCTTGGGCAGGGCTGAGTGGCATTTGAAAACATCAAACTATTAAAATGTGGCAGGTATTGTTTGCACCAATGACTGGTCCAGAAAGATTGAGAGAGAGTTTTAAAAGACGGAAAGATATTTCAAGATTCCGAAGAGAAGGGCGTTGTGCGGGAGAGAGTCTTATCTATTTGAGCTAATGGGGTGCATCATTTTGTTTTTCCCCGCTGTGCAGACAATCAATCACCTGTCCGTCAGTCGGGGTGCAGGGCCGTGGCCATTGTTTGGGTGATTTATAGAGAGCCTCACAGAGGGGGCAGTTTGTCATTCACATGCGTCCGATGATCACAGTCTACACCGTCTGGATCAACACTAAAAGCAGTATTAAAGACAGAAAATAATTATGCACTGGGAGCTAGAGAGGAGCTCAGGATGGCTGTCTCTCTCATCATACACCAACCTTCGAAAGTACTTCCTCCATTGCAGTTTTGCTTCTTCCAACACCTTCTCACTACAAATCCAGGTAGAATCGAGTGATCCGCTCAGCTGTCACCTACCATCCATCTAGGAGCTTTATGAACTCAGTGCCTTGAGCAGAGCTGGTGAGATTGCCTCTGATTCGACCCTCCCTGGACGTCAGCATTCAGCACTAGAACATCCGGTGACAGTGACAGCTTCTTTCCTGAGGCCATTTGCCTTCTCACTGGCAAACATGTCCACAAAGTTTGCACATCAGTTGAAATTAAATGCATTCATACAATACTATTGTCAATGCAATTGATTTTTCATGTGCTACAGGCAACACTTGATTTGTCCTGCCCTCTATAGATTTTTACAAAGTGTTCCAAAAAAGCCTGAATGCCATTAGACATTAAATATCAAATCAAGTGTCATCTGTGCATTAAGAACTAATTTTCCTAGCCAGTTTTGCTATGGAATTGCTAAGAATTGTTCTCTAGTTGATTTTTATATCAAATAATATATTAATGATAATTTGTAAAATTACATTAACTACACCACATTCACACACACACACACACACACACACACACACACACACACACACACAACATTTTCAAATTTTTAAAATTACAATATCAAACACAGTTTGGATATAGTCAATTACAAGAAATGAAGTTGTGATTGTGAGATATATAGATAATAATGTTAGTGTTTCCCCACTTACATTTACATTTATTCATTTAGCAAACGCTTTTATCCAAAGCGACTTACAAATGAGGACAGTGGAAGAGCAATGATATATAAGTGCTATAACAAGTCCCAGTTTGCTTAACACACGTAGCAAGGGCTTTTAAATAATATAATAAATAAAACGAAAACAGATAGAATAGAAAAATAAAAGAGCAAGCTATATATATACACACACACACATAATTGCATAATAAATGAAAATAAAATAGAATACAAAAATATTAGAAAGGTAGTTGTTTTTTGTTTTTGTTTTTTTAAGTAGAATTAGAATAGTGAGTGCTAAAGTTAGAGGGTCAAATAAAGATGTAAGAGATGTTTTTTTTAAGATTCATGAAGATGGCTAAGGATTCGGATTGAGTTGGGGAGGTCATTCCACCAGGAGGGAACATTTCATTTAAAAGTCCGTAAAAGTGACCTTGTGTTTCTTTGGGATGGCACAATCAAGCAACGTTCACTTGTAGAACGCAAGCTTCTAGAGGGCACATAAGTCTGAAGTAATACATTTAGGTAAATGGGTGCAGAGCCAGTGGTATTTTTGTAGGCAAACATCAATGCCTTGAATTTTATGCGAGCAGCTATTGGAAGCCAGTGCAAATTGATAAACAGAGGTGTGATGTGTATTATTTTTGGCTCATTAAAAATTAATCTTGCTGCCACGTTCTGGATTAATCGTAAAGGTTTGATAGAACTGGCTGAACACATTAATGTGACAATTAACAACTCTGATGTCTACCTAAATTAGCAAATTTATAATAATTCTGACAAGATCAACCGAGGCAACGATCTTCTCTGTTTTCCCTGTTTCTGTATGCTGAGGGCTTCAGCAAGTATATTTAAATCTCTGAACTCAAATGCAAACTCAATGCGAATGCAAATGTTCTTAGGAAGTGCAGTGAGTGATGTGTCCAATTTTTATGCATTTCTCCTCCTGTCAAGCCCCAGGTGAACCACTGCACACACACACACAGACACACACTCATTGGCTGGCAGCACAGAAGGGTGTAAGCGTGGGTGTCTGGAAGAGGTGCCAACAGATGCTGCAGCCTCACACATTCAAATCATCTATCTTGTTTTTTTTTTTTTTTTTGCCATCTCTCTCACTCCTCTGCGACCCTCCGACACCCTCAGTAGGCATCCTTCTCTGAGCAAGGAACCTTTCACAGCAGAGTAACGCACCTGTTTGCTCTTGGAGTTTTATGCTGTCAGATTTACTGCCGTTTTGGATGGATCAGGTCCAAGTGAAATGCTGTGCGGCTTCACTGATCAGGGCAGTATTAAAGGGTTAGTTCACACGAGAATGAAAATTCGTCCATCTTCTACTCATCCTTGAAGCATGCTAGGTGTGTGTGACTTTCTTATTTCAGAATAATCTAATCTGAGTTTAGAAAAATTGTCCTTGCTCTTCCAAGGTTTTCAATGGGGGTAAGCGGGTGTTTATTGGCAACAGTTCAGAAGACGTGATATATTGGAGGATTTCAAAATAAGCCAAGAGGAAACTTTGTTTCCTTTGCTCCTACATTTCCCATAGGCACGCACGACGCATACATCTTCTGCCTGCACATAATCCCCATCCCACAGTCAGCAGATGTTAGAAAAAAAAATGGGTTTATTAAATTTGAAATCTGGATATTTATCTTACAAAAACGCATGGATTCCAGTAGACATGCTACTAACTACAGGTACAGTAACTTTACCACCACATGTCAACTAATTGTCATTAGGGTATTTGTAGATTGTTAGGTTAGGGATAGTAGAATAAGGGCTCATTCACACGAAGCCAGAGCTTTCCCTATCCATCTTCTTTTTTTTCCTCGTTCTTCCATTAACAACGGTGAGGCCTCAAAAAATGTGCATACCCATTAACCACTAAAACCGACTCAAAGCAATGTAGTATACATTGTCAACCAGTATATGGCGCTGTAATTGTGCCACAAGGATATACTTAAAACAGAGAAGACTTAAAACATGAGCCCTGTACACAAAAATAAAAACAAAGACGAAAATGGAACAATACCCTTATTACGCTATTTATCAATCTGTGTTAATGTTAGTTGTTGTTCATTGTTTGTTCATGTTGTGCTGTTACGTGACATGTAGTACGTGTTACCTTTCTGACTAGAGTTGAGACATGGGGTAATGACATCATTGTTTCACAAAATATATGGATTGGCTGTACACATGAGAACGCAAGGGTGTCGTTTCCATATTTATCCACTTTGGGAGCGGGTTTTTAAAAAGTAGCTGGATCCGTCTGGATGAAATGCTATATCCGTTATTATACAAATTGTTTATCCAAAACAACTTAAAGTGCATTCAGGCTACACATTATTTAAGCAGTATGTGTTCCCTGGGAATTGATCCTACAATCTTTTGCTCTACTAACGCAATGCTATACCACTGAGCCACAAAAACCAAGCACAGTTTACTGAACAAATAAAAATAAAGGCTTGACTTGATAAACTTGACAGATAAACTTTTAAAAGAAAAGTGAAACTCACAAACCATGGTTACAGAGGCACAATAATTAACAAGGTTTATTTATACACCAAGACTAATGTCTAACAAGAAACCTATGCCCAATCAAACAATGAAACAATGAGAACACAGGACACGTGACTAGAAAACATGACATCAATATGTGTGTTTGACTTGAAGCGGCACTGCGCAGACTGATTGTTGTATTGCATCAAAGTATTGTGAGAGATATAGAGGGAAGATGGCTCCTTATGCTTTGCAATTGCTCTCATTGTACTTTTATGTCATACAACAATCTGTCTGCGCAGTGCCGCTTCAAGTCGAAACACATCTGGAGCACATGGCAGAATAACATGAGGAGCAAGGGTAGCACATAACAAAAAAGGGAAGCATTACTCGAAGTATGAATTACAAAATAAAAGACATGAACACAAACAAAACCCAAACCAACCTGACAAGTAGTATGCCTAAAGCTGACTATTAAAATAAAGTGTTACTGTGAACTGAACTTCAGGGCATAACTTCATCAGATTAGATTGCAATGTGTCTGTACCAGGCATTTATGTTTGTAGTATCACCAACGCCCACTAGAGGGTCAGTTAAGAGTGAGCCAGATTAATCCTACTGAATTGAGTAGTGAGAGAAGGCTGGCCACTTCAAGCAGTTTTCTGATTTTCTCTGATATCTCTTACTTGGGCTACCGCAAATATGAATTGTGTTTATGAGAACAGAAAAGTACCTTGCTTTTTATGTATCAGAGACTTGTTATAAAGTTGTGAAGTCGTGTCCTAGTGGTTAGAGAGTATGACTCCTAACTCCAAGGTTGTGGGTTTGAGTCTCGGGCCGGCAATACCACAACTGAGGTGCCTGTTGAGCAAGGCACTGAATGCCCAACTGCTCCTCGGGAGCCGCAGCATAAATGGTGGCCCACTGCTCCAGGTGTGTGTGTGTGTGTGTGTGTGTGTGCACTTTGGATGGGTTAAAAGCAGAGCACAAATTCTAATACTAAGCTGTATGTCAAAAAAAGTACTAGCTGTGTGATTCCCAACTAACAGGTATTTTAGCATTTTCAGCATGAAAGATACATCTCATGAAACCTGATGCCATTTCATTTGAAAGGCGAATCTGGCACAGATTCCCTTTACCCCTCACTGACTTGGTATTTACTCACAGGCAGTATTTAATTAACAGGATGCAGCCGTGTGCTTCCCTGGCAAATGTGGCATTCCCTTGAGGCTGGGCTCCAAACCTGTCTGGAACCATTTGTCCAAAAACATGGGTTCTGTGTCAGCCCGGCACATGTCCCGTTATGCCATTACCGGTGCAGTTTTGCAGCCAATGCCAACACCTTCAGCATGGGGGATGGTAACTGACAATAGTGTGTGATAATGCCATTTCCTTTCAGTACCGGAAGCCCCCATAATATTTAATGTTGAAAGTGATGTTAGGTTGATTGCTCTGGGAGAAGAGTGTGTGCAACTGTTTTGGAACAGACTGAGAGATGAGAAGTGCCCAAGACAGGTGAGAATGGCTCCGTGGGTTGGAAGGGTCAGATTGTTTACATGCTCTTCTTGATACTCCCATGAGGCTTTGTGGCGAGACCCAGCTGAGTGTTCCATTAGCACAGGGCAGCAATGTGACACAGGAGCGCTGATCAAAATAACACTTATTAATCAAGAGAGATCACACACGTTGTCCTTGAAAAGGGGCTTGCTCTCTTGTTCTCGCTTCCTCTTCCTTTTTTTTCTTCCCTCTCTATGGGTCTAATCTGGTGTAATTTTTCATCCAGGTAATTCACCACCTGTCCTCCCTCCAATACTCCCAGTCTCCCTCTCTCTCTCTCCTGCCCCCTCTATCACACACACACTTACTCATGTACATATTCGACTTTCCCTATTGCTTTGAACTCTTGCCTTCAACTTCTGTAAGCCATTAGAGGAACCATAACTTCATCATTACCAGTGTGAGTGAATGGGCTGCCCTGATTTTGTACCAAGTTTGCCTCCGGCCAAACAAGGGCAAAAAGCTAAGAAAGGACACCAAGGATACCGTTGCATAAAACATTGGCTGAGATGGAACAAAAAAGTGCATCACTGAAATCTTGTGACATGAAACCACAGTGTAACCTGTCTATTTTGAATGCAAGTGGCTTGTCTTATTGTTTTTGATTTAAATTGGTTTCAGTTTCCTACAATCACTGGTCTCCATTCAATCAGATCAATTTTCAAAGTAAAGAAAAAAAAAGTAAATGATAGAGGGAAACACTTGAATCAGTGTTGTACACTAAAACCAACTAAACAAAAAAACAAAATCTCAACTCAACTAAAAAAAAAATAATAATAAATTAAAAAAAACCTTTCAGTATAATCAGTTTTGGGGCAAAATGTTGCATCAACTGAACAATTAATATTGGTCTGTGATTTCATCACATATAATATATAAACTTGTGTTTTATTTGTGGATTTAAGCTCACTAGCCTTGCATTGTAAGTTAAGCTGAGTGCTACATTATATAACAGACTAACTAAACATTATGTACCAATATTACTTTTCATATAAACCCATGTTACTCCTATATACAAAAACCGAACAGAACATTAATCACACTAATGGAGAGTAAGCAATGCTACTAACTGCATAATTACAATACATAAACATACTTATGACATTATAAGTCACAATGTTTTGAACCAACAATTTCCAAGTGCATCATCAGTCTGTTGCATTGTTAGAAGGTCTTGCTGTTTAATATAAGTTGCTCATTCTAAATGACCTGAAAGCTGACAATAGTACAATCAAACTTCAAAAATGGAAGTTAGAAATTGTATCACGTACCGATTAGTTATTTATCAGCGTACTTAGTGTATTTCACATTTGTTTATAAAGGTAACAACTGGTCTAGTATTGCAACTCCCACTTTTCATAATCCATTCCAGTTGTATAAAATACATCCTTTTGTATTCTTTTTTTTCGGTCACACTTTATTTTAGGGTCCAATTCTCACTCTTAACCAACCATTAACTATGACTTTTGCCTCAATTAATTCCTTATTTGCTGCTTATTAATAGTTTATAAGGTAGCTGTTAAGTTTAGGGTATTGGGTAGGATTATGGATGTCATGCATTATATGTACTTTATAAGCACTAATAAACAGCCAATATGTTAATAGACATGCTAATAAGCAACTAGTTATTAGTGTGAATTGGACCCTATACTAAAGTGTTACCGTTTTACTTTGACTCTAATATTCTTATATAGCATTATGTCATCCAACCATCATAAACGTCTTACCTCTGCACTGTTTTTCTCAGCAATCTGATGATATACTTAGGATCTAGGGGGCCAGAGGGATCAGCAGGGAGTGTGCCAGAAGAGCTAGCGATAGCAGCTAATTAGCAGCAGCTGCTGATGGGAGCGTGGTGTGGATGCTGCCAGAGGAGGCTTGACAAAAGTGTTATCAAACGCAATTAGATGAAGACAGGCAGGTTTTTCTGAGACAAAGAACCCCAGGCTACTGAACTGAAAAAAGTGTATGCGTGAATGTGTGCATACACACCTGTGGAGAGTTTTGAGTGTATGTCACAATATAAACTATTCATACCATTTATATAGTAAAGTATATAGTACTTATGTCACGGTTTCTCACATTTGCTCTCATAATTTGGTTCTTTTTGGCATATATGTCTAAGGCAATCACGATCAGATTTGCACCAATATAATCAGTCCAAGATCACCTAATGAGGCGGTATCTGCCCAAATGAAAATTAACCCTAGAGAGGAGAAAAGTAAACAATCTACAATCCACAGCCTGTGAAAACAGGTTTACTTGTGTGGCGGGGCGGTAAAGGGCAAGAATTGACACTAGAATACAATTAGCACAGACTACGCCACCCCATTTCTGTGAACGGGGCAATTTATACCCAAAATACAGCACACAGGTTCATTACCACTGAATACAAGAGACGTGGATATAAATACAAAAATGCTTTTATTTCACAATAATTATTAAGATGTAAAAAAAAAAAAAAAAAAAAAAAAAAAAAAAAAAAAAAAAAAGTTGACCAAACAAAAAAAACCCCGAGAAACTTTCCGGCTGAGGCTTACCAGTAGGGCAGCTAGCTGAACGGGGAGTATCCGAAGACACACCACTCAACCAACTATGCCCCGCACAAACACTCACCACACACTCCAAGTGAGGGAGACGCAGATCTCAAATGGCAAACACTGAGAGAAACACCAGCACCACAGGGCCAAGACAGCTAGCTTCCCTCGCTGGGGGCCTTCAGCACCTGAAATAAACAAAAACGAGAAAGTAAAATAACAATTAGTTCAACTCACATTCAATCCAACAACTTGCATTAGAATACGTTCAAACCATGGAGTGGAACAGCAATGGACAATTTACTGGCCACAGGGGTCAGACAGAGAGATGTAAATACTCCACTAGGAGTGTGCCAAAAGCTCATGAGCCTAGACATATCATGGAGCAGCAAGAGGTTAAAGAGAGCAAAACCAGAAAATAATAAAGCAAACAATACAAGTTGAAACAGGCTTTGAATTAAATCACACGAGATAAAAAAAAACAAGTTAAAGAACAAAAAAAAAAAAAACTCAAAGCTGAAGAACACGCTGCTGGTGGCAATATAACAACTGGTGGGGCTAAGCAGGCACCGTTAACGGTACATCTCTTTAAATGATGGCTCAGACCCTCCACCAAAAACACCAGCATGAGAGTGAAAAACAAAAAGCAAACAAAGCAATAATCAAATACAAAAAAAAAAAAAAAACGGTCACGGTCATAAAAATTGCAGCAGAACAAACGGTGCGGTCTTAACGCTGTCTAAGGGGAGTTTTGCCCTTCTGTCCACAGCAACGAAGTGCTCAGGAGCAGCTGCACTTAAATGGACAAAAGTTAATAAAATCAGTTAATGACACCACCCCAATAATGCTCACCGGACTAGATATACATACCCAGAAGTAGATCGCTAAACACACGGGTTCAGTTACTCACAGCTTTATCCGTAATCGATGAACTGCAAATATGCAGGCGTTCTAGAGCACACACACACTGCAATATGATCGGAGCATGTTATCACGCTTCACACCGTAAACATTAAGCCATAGGAGTTACATACCTGGAGCGAAGGACAGCCTGTACCCAACAGCAACGTCGTACCAATCGTGACCATAACCTGGGTCCGGCGAGCTGCGCGCACACACACACCAATGATTGTGTGATGCATACCCAGGTGACAAACTATGACTTAAATACACCCGGAGCGGCAGCCAATAAGCTGTCGCACCTGTCATTCAGGTGAAAACCACGTTTAATAGGGCAGTACCTAGACTGCCCTACTTCACTTGGAATTAAGTTGAACCAACAGAAGATGTTTTGGGCTAATAAATAAAATAGAAATGGAAAGAAGAAAATTCCAACATATTATTATTTTTATTATTATTATGTTTATTTAGTTTGTTTGTTTTATGCTAACAATAATGGCCAAATTGAGAATTTTAAAACATCACAGCATTGTCAACAACACAAGCTGCACCAGTGAAGATATGCAAGCTTTTGTTTCACACCTGCATAATTTCCACTGTCTGAGAATGGGTTGTCAGATTGCTGCTTCTATATGAATCGTAAACTTGCTAACTATTACTGGAAGACTAGTACAAAGTAACACTCATGCATGTCCTAGTTTTATGCAGATAGCATTAGCACATTTCACACATACCCCCATAAACACGCACACTTACGTGGGGCAGTCATCCCTGCATTAGCAGATGGCTGAGTAGGAAGGAAGACCTGGTGCTCAGCCAGCCATAGGCTTGTGACCATCGCTAAAACTCTCAAGAACTATCTATTCTCTATCACTCACCCTTCTGTGAAGTTACAAAGAGTAGTCAGACTGTAATGTTGAAGAAAACTTTACAGTCTGACTACTCTTTGTAACTTCACAGCAGGGCGAGTCAGACAACCACTCCATGTATTCCTCCTCGAAGCTCCTTAAAAAAGCTAAGAAAAAAGCTGCTAGAAACACCTCTCCACATCCCCAAAACTGAGATGAAAGAAAATATTTAATTTTCAGAAAGAATGTAAGCAAGGGTTGCTAGCTTTTACATTGGCAAACTCCACCATTGATAGCCAGGTGTGAGTTTTGTTTATTTTTGCAGGCATGCTTAGCATCTGTGCACATCATTGGAGTAGGCACACATATGTCTGGTTTAGTATGGATGATGTGAGCGTGACCATGTGTTCATGTCTATGTGAATATTTAAGTGTTTATGAGAGCTTGTGCGTCCCAGGTGAGACACTGGCTGCTGTTGCCGCCCTGTGAGACTGGGTGGGTGTTGCTGGGTCTGGCAGAAGCAGGAGAGTAGCAGCAGATGTGAATTGTCAAACCTTGTGTTTGGTCATTAGCTGATCTTCCACTTGCACCAAACACAGCTGTCACTTGGCCCACAGAGGTTGGTTGTGTATCTGTATATGCATGCTAAAAACCTATATATCAACCCACAATAATTAGTTTGCATCACTGAACACACAACCCTACTATTGAATTCTTCTAAACACACATTATTGGCGATTTTCAATAAACAGTCGCATTGCATCATCATGTGAACTGGTCCATATCCTACCCCACATATCTCTACAGTCCTAGAATTAATCATGGATGAGCATCCTTTCTTCTGTGTACCATACTGTATTTGTATATATATTTAGGGTGTAACGGTACACATATTCGGGCCAAACCATTTTGGTATGGGTCTTTCGGAATGAATTATTTCTTATTACTTTTGTAATAATTTTATTTAATTATTTTTTTTTTATTTATTATTATTATTATTTTGTAAATTCAAATAAAAAAACTGTGTTTTGACAGTCTTTGATGTTGCATAACAGATTACTGTATAAAAGCCTTGGAGAGTCACTTTTGGGATGATTCAGAAATGTGCTGGTATAAACCCCACACAAGCATTGACTCCAGTGCACCTTCAAAAACAGATGAGGCTTTTATTCTTGTCATGTTCCCCATTGTACTATTCGTTGAAATGATAGGGGGCGACAAGGACTAATTGTCCTCTAGAACCGTCGGGAATCACAGGTAAGAAGTCATTTGCCGGTACAAGTTGTGATGGTAGGAGCACAAGACAGACACAGTGGGAGAAACTATAAAAAAAAAATTGCATTGTTTTCCATCAAAAAGCACTTCATGGAGTTTGAACTTCACATTAAACTGCTTCTGTTTCACACAAATGCCAGCACAGACATGCATGCTCGGCTAGAATTGCCCTGAACTGCGTATGTGTGTTAAAACTGAGGTAAGTACTGAATGGTTGTGTTTGTGTACTTTACATCGATGTATGTTAGGATAGGACAACATATGGCCGAGATACAACTATTTGAATATCTGGAATCTGAGTAAGTTGCCTTTAAAGTTGTCCAAATGAAGTTCTTAGCAATGCATATTACTAAAAAAAAAAAAAAAACAAGTGTTAATATCTTTTCAGTAGGAAATTTACTAAATACATTTATGAAACATGATCTTTACTTAATATCCTAATGATTTTTGGCATGAAATAAAAATCACTAATTTTGACCCAAACAATGTATTTTTTGCTATTGCTATATAAGACTAGTTTTGTGGTCCAGGGTCACATATATCAAAGCAAGTTCAAAACTGCCCTGTATTTCAAAATTATTGGAGAAGGTTGTTTTATCGCAGCTCAACCATTTTTTTTTTTTTTTTGGGGGGTGGCTAATAATGATGTGCTAGATGCTTTTCAGTCTGGTTTTAGGGCAGGACACAGCACTGAATCAGCTTTATTGCGAGTTTCCATTTATTTGTTACTCATTACAGGCTTGGGTATTCGAGGGGCTTTAATTACTGTATGCTTGACCTTAGTGCAGCTTTTGATCTTACAGATCATAATATCCTTATTAAACGTTTAGAGCATGTTGTGAGTCTGAGAGCTACTGTTTTAAAATGGTTTTCTTCTTATTTGAAGGGATTTCCTTTTCAGTGAGGGTTGGGAAATTTTCTTCCTCTTCACATTCTATTGACAATGGAGTACCTCAGGGCTCCATTTTGGGCCATATTGTGTTTTCATTATTTCTGATGCCTTTCGGCCTTATTTATATATATATATATATATATATATATATATATATATATATATATATATATATATATATATATATATATATATATATATACATACATATAATTTATTATTTTTATGCTGATGATATTCAGCTTTATTTGCCTATTAGATCAACTTCTCATTCATCTTTGTTATTATGTATTGAGGGGGTGAAGGGCGGGTTAGAGCAAAATTGCCTACAGCTAAATGCGAGTCAATCTAAAGTAATCTGTAGCATAAAGGATGTGTTAGGTATATGGACAACAAATGTGCAGTCCCAAATAAGAAATCTGTGTGTAATTTTTGACTAACATTTGATTATCAGATTAATTGTGTGGTAAAAGGTTGCTTCTTTAAGTTGAGGACTATTGCAAATATGAAATCCTTTTTGTCTGTTGCTGATCTTGATATGTTAAATAATGCATTTATCTTCTCCTGTTTGAACTATTGCAATGCATTGTACTTGGAAGTGAGCCAATCTCTTATTTCAAAATTGCAGTTGGTCCAGAATGCAGCTGTGAGTCTCTGTACTAGTACAAGGAAAAGGGAGCACATTACTCCAGTTTTGGAAACACTGCATTGGCTTCCAGTTAAATATCTGATTCAGGTCTGTCAATGATTATATATTATATATAATATATTCTGGCCCCAGAATATATTACGGACCTGATTCGTATGAAATCTGGTAGACCTCAAAGGTCAATTAACTGCTAACTGCTCTTAGTTCCTAAAACTCACGTGAAAACTAAGAAGTGTGCAACTTAAATCTGACAAAGCAACTGTAATATGGTTTGCTATAAAAATCACGTAAAACAAACAGGGGTGGTGTTGGCGCAGTGGATAAGACACATGCCTTTGGCATGAGAGAACCAGGTTCGAATCCACTGTGTGACACCAATGTGTCCCTGAGCAAGACACCCCCAAAAAAGGGGGGTGACTAGTAAGGGGTTAACCCCTAGTTGCTCCAGAGGCGTGCGGCCTCTGATATATATAGCAATTGTAAGTCGCTTTGGATAAAAGGGTCAGCTAAATGAATAAATGTAATTGAACAGCAACAACAAAATCACTCACTGCTCTTGATTGAAAAGCTTTTGTAACTTTAATAAATAATAATCTTTAATTTATACAGTCTGATATGCAGTGCTGTTTTACATTTGATTATTCAATTTCTGTAAATTTTTAAATAATTTAAAAAATCACTGTATATTCTTTGTATATTTACTCTATTGTATATATTTGTGCTGTTGCTTGTTGCTTGTTTTTCCATAAACATAGCACATACCGAACTGTACCAAAACCATGACTCTAAAACCATGAAAACAAACCAAACCGTGATAAGTTGAACCTGCCACCCCTAATATATATACAGTATATATATATATATATATATATATATATATATATATATATACAGTATATATATATATATATATATATATATATATATATATATATACAGTATATATATATATATATATATATATATATATATATATATATATATATATATATATATATATATATACACCGTAATTCCTCAAATAATCTATTTGCCTGAACTGCAGAAGGTAACAGGCTTTTATTTGAAGCAGGCTTTTATTAGAGGCAGGCCTTTATTTCTGTTTGATAAGTACTTGTTTTAAATAACCCGTTTTAAATTAAAAGCGATAGCGTTCCAGTGGACAGAGATCATAACATTAGCACAGAATCAGTTCAGAATCAATCACCAAAAGAATCAGTTCGGTTCAGAAGCTCTGTGTATCAGTCTGCTTTACGCTAAATCATACATGCGCAGTATCATCAGCTCCTCGGTTCTCGATTCGGACGCGTCCGACAGAAACGGTTCTCGGTTCAGTGTACTGGTGATCCGAAAACCGATGCAACCGGTTCTTGTCTCGAGAACGAGAAACGCTCCGGCAGTGGGCGTGTACATCCGTTATCTGGCTCTGCTGCACAAATACACAAAATTATATATATATATATATATATATATATATATATATATATATATATATATATATATATATATATATATATATATATATAATTTTGTTTCACTAAATTGTTAGATGCTTAAAATCGCACAAGCAACAAAAGAAAATAGTGATTAGGGAAATAATGTGCAATATTTACTTTTTTGAATAAGATCGCTGGTTCTCTATTGCCTTTGAGTGTTAAAAAGTATTTAAAAGAGCTGGCGATAGAAAGAGACAGCTAAAAACCCTTTTGGGACAGTGCAAACTCACTTGCGTAAGAATGGAAGCCTGCACTCTAGTGTTGTTAATGAAATCCCTCCAGTCTAATTATGTGAAAAAGCACAATATGTTTGGGATGTGCTCAGCACAGCTCCTGACAGGCACTAAAGAGCCATCGACAGCTAAAGAGTGACAGAGTAAGCATGCAGAGAGGAAGAAAGTGTAGTAGCGAGAAAAAACAGTAAGAGAGTGGGAGGGAGAATAAGTTATCAGGACATTTTGCTGAAGGAAAAAAAAATGCTACTACACAAACATCTTAATAAGACCATTGCTCTAGAACATAGCTATCCACTTCAGAAGAGGTAGGTCAGTGAGAGCTATACTCTCCACACACACAATCAATTAATCTACGTCTAATTACCTTCTCTTCCTAAATGACTTCTTGAACCTCTTATAAGAGGGTAGGTAAGGTAAGTTGATTTCAGCTACTCTAAAACCCACAGAAAACATATTATCATTTACCTTCTTATAAGAAACCCAAACCAATTTCACTTTCTGAAGAGGCGAATGCTTACTGTCTCCTCTAATGGGCTCATATATTTGTCGTGCATACACAGGGTGATCTAACCCATGACAAATATCCAATCAAATACAGAAGACATGAAAAAAGAGTGGAGTGAATAAGATTAACCACTAGACTGGAGAATTCAAAAACTTAGATCTGAAGTAGAGAGAAAAGTATATAATAAAAAAAAGCTACTGCATGAGGTATCAATGATCAGACAGCTATACTGATGGAGGGCTCTGTAACTGAAAATATCTAGAATACACAAAACACTCCACATTGCTCCTGCTTTAATGGTTTTCATATGAAGAAGTAATGTGGAGTTCATTAAAAAGTGATTAGCCGTGTGTCTGATGGGGAGCAACGTCCACGGAATCATGTCGGGGACACCAATACAACAATGTTTACCTGTGATAAAACAGTCCCTGACTTTACTGAAGAGATACAGACAAGCAACGAAATATTACGAGTCGTGTGATGCAGCATTCCAGAACAGGGTGAAGAAAAAAGGGAATTGGCAGTGCCAATTGTTGGCAGTGGGGCTTGTGCCACTGTCTGCTCCTGCCAATCACTCCTCAGTGGCCCTGTGAGGAAAACTCATTGTGCTTCCTTCCAATTACATTTGTATACCAGCTTATTTTTGGCAACGTTGTCATCACCACAGATTGGTGTATGACAATATTGTCATTAACATCATAAAAGGTCACCATCATAATGCAGTACAGACAGCGAAGATAGAGTGAAAAATGAGAGGTGCAAGAAGAAAAAAAAAGTGGTTGAATCAAAAGACACACAAAGTAAAGAGAAAATATTTTCAACAGTAGACGGGAGCAGGGAAGAAAAAGCATTTGTATCACATTTTTTTCAAATTACACACCTTGCTGTGCTGACGTGGGAGTGTGTCGCGAAGGTGCCATGCTCTGTGCTGGCTGCCAGTGAATCTGTTAATTAAGCATGCTAAAGGTTGTAATTGCATCCATTCATGAACCCAGAAGCTGAAGTAAATGCTAGCTCCATTGTTGGTGGCAGAGTTCAGACTGACTCAAAGAGGAGTGTGTGTGTACGGTGTGAGGGGGGTATGATGTGAGTCACTGAGGGAACAGCAGCAAAAGAAACTGGGACGAGGGAGAGCGAGAAGCAGACTGACTTTAGGCGCTTAGCAGCTGCTCTCACGCAGATACCCAGCTGTGTAACAGTGGCCTGGCTCTGTCAAAGCGGTTAAGGCTAAGTACTGTGCTAAATCAAGAGCTTGTATTGTGGAGGTTACAATACAGCAACTGCCCTCAGATGCTTCCCCTCTGACCAAGTGAGCAAATATACATTACTGAGTGTGCATCACCTGGAAAGCATCACAGTCTATTTTACTGTAAGTAAACACACATAGGTCACAAGTAACCCCAAAATCAAAATTGCTTCACCGGGGGATTTAAGCATTATAAGCATTTGAAAGTGACGTTTTAGCAGCTTTCAAATTCCATAGAAGTAGGCATTTTTCCTTGTCTTTGTAAGAAACGGTTACTAATAGTAACTCAGACTGTATCCTATTTCTATTTAAACACAGGGTACTGTTAAATGACTGCAGATTAAACTTAGAAAATGCTAAACTCACATCAGATTTTTAGACTTTTTTATGCATGTTATAGATGTTATTGTGAATGATTCATCCATGTCTATGCTTATATATATATAAAAAGAAATCAAAATAAAATATAATCTAGATTTTGTACCTCGATCTTCAAATCAAACAGACTTCTGCTACTTCCATTCAACCACAACTTTAAAGTCTGTATGTAAAATAAAATAATAATAATAATAATAATAATAATAATAATAATAATAATAATAATAATAATAATAATAATAATAATCAGTGGCACTGATATTTTTACTACACAAAAATAAAAACAATATATCTAGATTTAAATTTGAGGGATATAATAATATATTATCCCCACATTGCCAATCCCAGCACTAAAACCATAAAAGTAATAAGTCATTAAAGACATACCAGTATGGATATGCAAAAACGTGACTATTATTTATATACAGGATAGTGAAAAGACAGTCATGTCGGTGGTGGAGGGGTTCTTAGCGAGGAGCTCTCACAAAGAGGTACTCATGTATGCTCAAAAGCTTATCCATCAAGAGCAGACCTCCTTTAGATGGTCTCTGTTTTTACAAACCACTCTGTGAGGTGAGACCTGAAACCTGTTATTTTTATTTATGTATTTTGCTCAACATACCTACAGCCAGATTAGATTTTATCAATGGTACAACCAGTCGATTTGATTTATTCCTTAAAAACACCACTCTGATTTGTACAGCGCATCCCTGTAACTGGTCTGGCTGTTTAGCCCTCCCTTATTTTCTAGCCATCTTCACAATCTAAGCGTATCGTTTTCTGTTCAGATCATTCGCCTCGTTTGTCTTGGCTGAGTACTTGAGAGCTAATCTATAACAGGCTGTGCCCTGGATCAGATTAATGAGGTATGTGTTATGCTAATGTCACTATGGCAGGTGCAAAGGTGTGTACTCCTGCTGAAGAGATATATCAGGCAGTCTTTGTGAATTCTATTGCCACCCAGGGCCCAAGCATCAATGTTTTCTGTCACGAGTACATTTTCAAATAAAAGGCCACATACTAAAGAGGAGTGGTCTTTGGCAGGCCTTGAGATCAACCGCTATGTTCTTTTTTTTTCTTGTTAATGATAGCTTTTTTGTGTCAGTTCCTATATTATGCACATATTTATTAAGGGATCATGGACACAAAATATGGGGACTAGTGCGCTCTATAGCCCGATTCGGATGGTAATTGTTGCTCATGTGGATGTCCGTAAAAAAAATCAATTTACATATCACCTCAGTGATAAAACTCATGGATTCGGATGGAGATCTATACACACAGCAGGAGTTCTGTGATCTTACGAACCTGAGAACGCACTGCTCACGTGACCAGTCACAATTGTCAGCTGTAAATAAAATTAATTTTATTGTGTAAAATGCATTTTAAAAATACTTATTATGTAAAATGTATTCTTATTATTCCAAGCATATTTTATAATATATAAAAATATTTATTATTTTATTATTTAAATCTCCTGTTTAAAAAGACGTGCTATAATTATACGCAATACAGTTATGTAGCTTATATATCCGTTTATAATACACATTTAAAACTGTATTGCATACCTGATGCTGCCATAATAAAGACCCATTTCAAATGTTTACGTGCTTTTCTGCTCTTTCTGCTCCCAGTCGCTGTGAGCAGTTATGAAATATTGTTCTTTTAAATAATTTCCAGCATTTCAGAAATAAATATGTATGTAAATTACACCGAAGTATAAAGTTAAGGTACCTTACGGTGTTCGGGAGTCAAAAAGGGGTTAAGCACTGAATTTTTAATCAATTTCTTCTTGTAAACTCAGAGATGTGGATTCGAACAGCAATTTTTTGTGTTGTGATTTTTACGGGGGTGGTGAGAGAACAACACAGACATCCTGGATTCAGATGGCAATTAAATCACAGACTACCCCCTGAAAATGGTGAAAATCACTAACGTCCCCCTGAGAAACAACTACAATCTGAATGGGGCTTAATTCTGCGCACAAATTTTGTACTTAATATACAAAAAAATATTATTTAGTACTTCTTAAGTACTGATCAAAAAAATGTAATCAACTGTACTATTTTGTAACATCATGAATGTGAACTACAATGTGCTTTTAACATACTGTCCCTGTAGTTAAAAAATCTATTTAGTTACCACTTGTAGTACCATCTTTCATAAACTAGTAAACTCAAATGTACAACAAGTGGTGACTAAATAAATGTTTTAATACATAGATATTATGTTAAGCACATTTTAGTTCATATTCATGGTGTCCCAAAATAGCACTTAGTTGATCTTAAGTTTATTTTAAAAAAGTACTGAATAATATTTCTTTTTGTATATTAAGTACAAAATTAGTGCATTGAAATAGAGCACTTTAGGTACATTATGGAAGTATATATATATATATATATATATATATATATATATATATATATATATATATATATATATATACAGTACAGACCAAAAGTTTGGACACACCTTCTCATTCAAAGAGTTTTCTTTATTTTCATGACTATGAAAATTGTAGAGTCACACTGAAGGCATCAAGGGCTATTTGAGCAAGAAGGAGAGTGATGGGGTGCTGCGCCAGATGACCTGGCCTCCACAGTCACCGGACCTGAACCCAATCGAGATGGTTTAGGGGTGAGCTGGACCGCAGACAGAAGGCAAAAGGGCCAACAAGTGCTAAGCATCTCTCGGGGAACTCCTTCAAGACTGTTGGAAGACCATTTCAGGTGACTACCTCTTGAAGCTCATCAAGAGAATGCCAAGAGTGTGCAAAGCAGTAATCAAAGCAAAAGGTGGTTACTTTGAAGAACCTAGAATATGACATATTTTCAGTTGTTTCACACTTTTTTGAAATAAAGGAATTATATATGTATATAATTCCATATATAATTCCACATGTGTTAATTCATAGTTTTGATGCCTTCAGTGTGAATCTACAATTTTCATAGTCATGAAAATAAAGAAAACTCTTTGAATGAGAAGATGTGTCCAAACTTTTGGTCTGTACTGTATATATATATATATATATATATATATATATATATATATATATATATATATATATATATATATATATATATACACACACACACATATATATTTACATATACAGATATACTTTTACCATTAAATATTCTTGTTCATTTAACTACAGAAAGTCCTCAAGATTTCCCCCGCATACTTTTTCTCACAAAGACACAACCTTTGAAACCAGTAGGAAAGCCAGTAGGAGCCTGGTGACATATGATGTGTTTTATTGTGTTGTCCCTCCCTCTGCAGTGCATAAACACCTCAGCCCTGTGAAGTAGCCAAGGGGGAATTAGCCATCGACCTCGTAAATAGCTTTCTCACCTCTAGTCAATAAGTAATTTCATGTTACCCCACTATTGAACACAGTAATCACAGTGAAAAGTGAGTGGGAAGGAGAAAGTCTCTGGTTTTGTGGTGTGGGCCACTTTCAGCCGCACATGCTTTAACAGACTACACACATACACACACATATATATACACCGCCGTTGTGTGTTATGTTGTGAAGAAAGGATACCTAATCTTGTTGATCTGTTCTGATGGCTGAGAATCTGACAGGTGTGTGTTTGTGTAACTGTGCATCTGGCTGAATGTGGTGCTTTTGATAAAGATGTCAGATACAGCTGATTAGCAAACCTTTGGTAAGCTCTTCCTGAAACTCGGAGACAGAAAGAGAGAAGAGGAGATAGGTCAAACTGCAGGAGGAAGTCAGTGTCGCTTCCAAGGCAACGAACAGGAAAGGTGGTTCTCCTGTGGCCAGCATCCTCGACAGGAGATAAGCGCTGATGAATTACTAGTGCATCATAGCAAAGGCAACCCTCTGTGGTCGTACGGCTCCGGTGTCAGGTGTAACATAGGATTTTAATGTTTCTTTCATATGAGTTTCATTCATAATATCCTTACAGATCTGTAAATGAACTCTGCATGGTGCCTTAAATGTGTAGAATGCAGAGCTGATTGTAAATTACGCCATTTTGGGACCTTGTCATCTTCCAGCAGTGTGCACTTGAGACAGCCATATAAAAGAAACATGCCATTTTCTAACCGTGTTATCAGTGTCTAATATTGAGCAGAGAATTGTTTTTCTAAAGCCTTTCTGACACTAGAAGAAAGAAAGTGATCAAGAACATATTTTTACAGTAGGTGGACACTGTGGGAATGCACTGCATTAATCTGATCCGTAGGATGTTGTTTTGTAACAGCTCACTGAGATTCTGAACTGTACAATGAAGCGGCCATACACAGAATAATGAGTCTAAGGTATTCTACAATTCCCCTCTTAGCAATGAATGTGGCAGCCATATCCTCAAAATAATTTTCAAAATAAAAATAACATGTATCCCTTTCCTAAGGCCCTCATCATACCATATCATCTTGCTATCTGAGCTTCTAAGGCCCCCTGAGCCCAGACTTATATCACCTACACCTCACTTTCACAATATAGACCTAAGACTAGACAAAAACAAGAAGTGTGATTGACTTTCCCTCTGTCTTCCAATCAGTCTCTTGAGACCTTAGCCTGACTTGATGAGGATTTCAAGATTGTCACTAGGCACTATGCTGCCATCCAGGGGTCTCGGGAATGAGAGGTCTTTCTACCCTCTTCACATTTTCACTTCTACAGACAATTTCCCTTGGCTATTTAATGCAAGGAGCGCAGGACAAAAAGAGGTTGTCCGTCATCTGAGGCAAAACTATCCAACTCTGCTTCTGGAGGGCCACTATCCTCAGGAGTTTAGTTCTAAACCTGCTCATACACACCTGTGTGCAATATACAAGTTATTCCAATAACACTTTATTTTAAGGTCCAATTATTGCTATTAACAAACCATTAACTATAACTTTTGCCTCAATAAACTCCTAATTTGCTGCTTATTAGTAGTTAGTAAGGTAGTTGTTAAGGTTAGGGTGTTGAGCAGGATGTAGAATATGGTCATGCAGAATATTTCTTTTATAACTACCAATAAACAGTCAATATGTTAATAATAGGCATGTAAATAAGCAACTAGTTAATAGTGAGAATTGGTCCCAGTACTAAAGTGTTACCATAATTCTGAAGAAAACAGAGGTCTGTAATACTTGGAGAAAACAACATGTTAGTGTACCCATTCCTCTTAATGGCTCAGCATACTAAAACAATGACATATTTGCTATTTAAATTGGATAACCTCTGATTCTTGACAGATATGTCCATCTATTCACCTATTCCCTATGGTGATGCTAGATCCTATCCCATGACCTCAGCCATAGGTGCTTCTCTATCTTTTTCCCTGCTTGGTGTCTCAGGGAAATAACCTGGATGGATCTCCAGTCCATTACAGGACTTACAAACACAGACATCATCCAAAGATGTGAGTGAGAGAGAGTGTGAATGTCTATTTACTGTCTCCAATTCACCTATTTTACATTCTTTGGATTGTGGAGAAAATTCAAGAAGCAAGAGGGTTGTTCAACAACACAGAGATACAGTACATCCGATTTGTTCATCCATTGTATTAATACGTATTGCTTTTTCATACTACGCTTCACGGAGGTTCCCATATTCAGATGAAGGCAAGCTCTTTAGCTGTCAGGAACAGCAAATCAGCGATAACAGCAACGCTACACTATCTTTTGTTCGCTTGGTGTCTCTCTCTCTCTTTCTTTTAGGCTCTTAGTAATGATGGAGAAACAGTATTGATGAAAAGTGATAACAATCCACTCTGGGACTGCACAAACACGCCGGCACATCCGATGCCATCAACAGCTCTCTCACATGCGTAACTCACCATTAATGCAAAAGCTCCACCTACGCACGAACACACTCTCACACAAACATATGTACAAGCACAGTTTGTCCAGAGACATATTAAAGACAATCCACCGCACTGCTCACTGCTTCCCACAGAATGGCTCTCGGGCGAGGGGAGCAATGTGGAATAGAGATAGAGGAAGCGAAAGAAAGTGTGAGTGAGAAAGAGAGAACACACAAAGGCAGACTGCTTGAAAGTCCATTAGAGAAGGAAAAACACAAAAGGCTAGGAATAGCAGACAGGTTCCATTTTAGCCCACTGCTCCTCGCGGCCTGCTCATTAAGGGCCCTGTGGGCAAAGGGTTTCGCCGACAAGCATCTGACAAGGTGAAAAGAGCCAGGCCTCCTCTACACAGCGGCAGGCCCTTCAAAAGTGAAGGCAGAAGCCATTAGTCTTCCCACAACCCTGGCTGTGAAGTGAGCCTAACTGAATCTGAAAGGCCCGTCACACTTTGAAACCAAAGCAACAAGCACAGGTGGTCACAACAAGCCGTCTGCTTTTGATAGTTCAGAGACAGAGGCCTATCATAGCCTATGTTTTTTTTTGTCCTTAAAAAGAGTGACTGTCCAATCTGTTGCTATTTGCCTGCATACACATTCCTCCCACCCTCTCTCTCTCGCTCAGCCTTGTGGAAGCTCGTTTGTCAAGAAAACCTTGCTTGCAAATGAAACCTGGCAACCTTTCATTGTGATAGATGTGTGAATGCAGGACAGTTGTATGTGTATCTATGTGTGTGTGTGTGTGTGTGTGTGTGTGTTGGCAGGCACCCTGCTTCCATAAAGCATGTTACTGTGATAAATACTGTGGTAAAATCATTGACCTCTTGGAGCACTACATGCATTTCTATGAAAGCAGCACACCTTCTAACACAAAAAGAAAAAAAGTTAACTATAAAAGGCAGCAGAAATATGATAAGAAGCGTAGGTTGTTTGTGGCTGCCAAGTGTGCATTTATTAGCATTTACATGTGGATTATGCAATCAGAATTTGGAGTTGGAGCTATGTTTTATAATAAGGGTCATTGTACTGGTGGATGTTTATAGATTGGTACTGAGCTGCTGTTGTTAATGTTCATGCTGTTGTTTGGAATTTTTGTTTCGTCAGTATTACAGTTAAATTTGCAGAATATATATATTTATATATATATATATATATATATATATATATATATATATATATATATATATATATATATATATATGAGCAAAAGGTAGAGCTTGACAAAAATAAAAAAATAAAGGTGATGTCATATACTTTGAAGCCAGCACAACTGGTAATTTATGCTTGCAGAAACTGCATCAGACAGTCTGTGACAGATGTTGCACTCCTAGAATACCTTTGGCTCATTAGTGCACCACAAACAGAAAACATTCATGAGATAACCTGCTTCTAATCACTGTCCACAGCACTGATCTATTCATGGAAGGAGTGTGTGTGGCATAATAGAAAGGAAAAAAGAAAAGATCACATGATAAGCTAAGAGAAAAAACACTAAAATATTTTTACATTTTCTGTAGCTAACATTGGTGTTTGCTCATACAATTCACACCACTATGACAGCAAAGTAGTGCAGATTTACCAGGACAGTGCAAAGTGGTTTCTAAGGTATTTTGACTGTTTTAAATACAATACTCTGTAGGTTTTGCTTACTGGCTTGTAAGTCTCTTTGATATTATGGTTCCTCTATTTTTTTAGGTCCCTACTTCAATGTTATTATATAGACCAATTTTGAGTTGACATCACTGGTTACATCACTGCAGTCACAAAGGGTGCCAAAGAAGTTATGCTAAGTTTAGTACTCCCTTACAACTACCCCTAAGAACCAGTAAATATGCCAAATCTTGTAGCATACAATGTCTTTTCTTTTGAAACGCTACAGTGAATAAATGTGAAAGGGGTTGCATTCTGAATGTAAGACATAGTCGGCAAACCTCCTCAGAACACTGCAGTTAAGCTGAAGGCTCCCAAGGGTAACAGGAGAATAGGTTCTAAGGAAAACAAAAAACTGAAAAAAATTGGCACAAAGGCTTTTCAAAGATAAAATCTAGGTAGGGAAACTAACAGCCCTGGACTAATTTACCATACACAGAAACCGTGTTAACGTCATTCGACTAATTATTTTTTGACGGGCAGAATAACTGAACTCTGAGGTGCTGAGGTGAGCAGATATGAGTATCCTTTGAATATATTGAGCTCAGCAGAACACTATAACTTTAATACATAGATCTGTGTGTGTATGTCATGTATACTTGTATCTTATATAGAAATATATTTATTTTATTATTTATATTTTGATATTTATATTTATATCATGACTTTACTTGCACATTAGTATTAATTTCGTCAGACGAGACAAAATATGTTCGTCAACTACCTATTTTTTTTCATGACTAAGACGAGACGATGAAAAGACTGCACCACTGTCCAAAAATGCTGACTAAGACTAAATTAACATGCAATATTGTTGATGAAAAAAGACGAGATGAAATTGTTTTGTATAAAATAAAAACTAGGATAAAATCTCTCTTCATTTTCGTCTACAATCGTCTCTGCTTTTTCATCAGCTGTTACGCCTTTAAAATTTTCAGAACGAGTTCGCGGCTTCGCACTGTTGCTCAAGTTACAGGTCTCATACTCCTGAGGCTTCCAGCCTGTGGCTCCAACACGAAACTGCTGAACACACAACACCCAAAGTGAACACGAGTGACAAGCGACAATCTTGTCGCTTTGCATTATGATTAAAAGCAGTATCAATAAAGTAAAAAAAATGTGATCAGGTTAATCATTTGTGAATGTGTCTTCTAAATCAGAAATTTAAAACCAGACACGTTTAATATTTGCATTCAACAAAAATCAAGTGTATTTGGTCAGGTAATTATGACATTTTTACTGAAATGTTTATCAGTAATAATCTCAGTAATAATGTGTTATTTAAAAAAAAAAAGACTAAATTTAAAAGACTTTTAGTCGACTAAAACTTGACTAACAAAAAAAGATAAGATAAGATACCTTGAATTTTCTTTTGACTAAAACTAGACTAAAATGACGAGACTTTTAGTTGACTAAAACTTGACTAACAAAAAAAGATATGTGAATGACTAAATATGACTAAAGCTAACAAGGACATTTGGCACAAGACTAAGACTAAATTAAAAATAGGTGACGAAATTAACACTATTGCACATGCACTTCATTAATTGCACACAAAAAAAAGAAAGTACAATGATGAACAAAGCATGTGTTTCATGTTTTTATTCAGCTGAAATTTCCAATTAGTGGACTGAAAAAAGGTTTAACACATTCCGTTGTGCAGCACTGTCAGTGCCATGTCCGCAGCCTTCAAAACTTCCACAACTGTGTCTACATCAATCTCCTTTGTAGTTTCTGTTTCTTTCTCCTCTTTTTCTTTTTTAGATAAGTTTTATTGACTGAATGGAGTTGACTGACACAAGGAGCAAATTGTGCCTTCAACTATAGGGAAAGATTCCTCATCACATACAGATCAGCACTGATTCACCAATCATGATTTTAAGATGCCATTTCTGACAGGATGTTGTGCTTACCTGCGGGCACACTGTGCTGAAATGTAAAAATGTAGACAGCAAGTTCTGCACTACTTCGACTACTGCAAGCCATGGTATTACTGGTAACAACCTATGACAAAGACAAAAAGCAAGAAAGTTCTTGAACATAAACTAAACTTAAAGTCTGAACAAAAACATTTTGCAGACAAAACCCTTTAGCTCTTATATTCCTAATGAATTCTTGATAGTCTGGTTTAATTCTTGTTCAAATCTTCACTACTGACTATCATTGTTCTTAAAAGAAGAAACAAACAATTAGACCAAACAGGGGCATAAGATCATGTACAACAACCACAAAAACTGTAATATTCAGGGGCATCACTGTAATAAACCAGCATGCAGCAAATAGTTGCATCAAATAAAATAGCAAATGTTAAACATTAAAACAGCAACACATATTAAGTTCCAGTCAAGGTGGTCCTTAAACCAAACTCTTGAATATATTCAACAGATTCAGTAATATGACCCTTACAAATTTTGGTGGAGAAATAAAACAATTTTTGCACTGTCTATCTATCCAAATACAAAACAAAATAAAATCTAGTGGGATTTTGAAATCTGTAATAACCCTCTCTGACAACCCCCCATCAGCCCCCGCAGACCCGAGACATGCATCGTTCCTGAAGTAACTCCTCCACAGCAACCCCCAGGGGTTAATAACTGCCCGTGTGATGATGACTGCCTACATTTCCACTTGTGAAGTGAGTGTGCCTATAAAGACAAATTGTGGCAGGAACTAAACAAACCCCAACTGGCTGTTGAGGAAGGGTCGCTCTGATAACATCTACAGAGTGGGTTGCTTACATCTGTAAGTGCATGAAGGGTTTTAAAAGTACAGACCATAGATCGGCGTCCCTCTCTCTTTACCCACTTATCCATCAAAATGACAAATGCTAGATTAGTACACAGCATAATGACAAATCAGACTGAAAAAAAATAATAAATAAATAAAAATATTGGAGTTTCAAGAGCTTGGCCACATTTCCCTCATAACATGCCTTTTTTCTGTTGTGGTGCCAAGGGCTATTTTATAAATATAGTTGATGAGAGCCATTAACTGGGGTCCACAGGGCTACGGTGGCCCCGGACTGATCACTTTCAACACACAGAGAGGGATTTTCTGATAAGAGTGATGCTGTGTGAAGAGCAGATTGTGTAAGTATCCATGTTTTATGGAGTGGGGCTGCCTTAGTTGTTCCTATGGTAATTGAAAATGGTATCAGGAAACAGTCCCATTCTTTGTGAATCACTTTCATTTACCCAGAGGGGAATAAAAGGGTCTGTGCAGCGAAACTAGACTTGTGTATATTGAGGTCAAGACACTGGAATGAAACCTTCAACAGAAATGCCCAAACAGAGTAAATCATAAAGTCTTCAGAACATCGAAACACATCAGGGCATTATGGGTCCGGGACAATCGAAGATCGACTCAATCCATAAATGCTGATTTCTGTGATAGGGGACTGGAATGCTTCACCATGCTTGGAATTACAGTTTGTGCCAAGAATTCAATTAGTTCTGCCAATATTAGTTGATGCATTGAGGTTGTCAGCTAGTCAAATTTCTCTATGTGACACTGTATTTGCATGCAAATATGCATAGAATTGCAAAAAAAAGTTCACAAAGAGGATCATCGGTTAACTTCGGTGGACATCTGAGATGGTCTGAGTTCAAATGAAGCATTCACGTACAAGCCATAATTCATACAAACATCTCTAGAACCAAGTACTATTTATCTCCTGACTGAAACTACAAATGACTCTGTTTGCACCGTTTCCGAGACCAAAATCAGCACAAATGTGTCAATGGAGTTTTCATATCTCAAGTACATGCAGATTCTTTCTTTGAACAGCAAGCCCTACTAATGCTACACAACACACTGACTAGCCGACTAGTAAAGATGGAGTGTCAAACCTAACAACTCCTGTGTCTAATATTTTCTTTGGCCAAATTATTAAAAGCCACGTCTTTATCAAAACTCAGAAAGGCATAAACCATCACTTCAAGTTATTGAGCATGTCACACCTGCTCGATAAAAGAGATGAAATGCTGTCTTTCGCTTTTGAATTGTGTTTTTGCCTCATCTAAAACAGAATGAGAGAGTATGTTAAGACAGAGACAGAGAGGACTGCATTTGTCCTGGAGATGAAGGGTCCTTGAGTCTACCTGAAAACACTAAAGGAGGAATGAGCGACAAAAACAAAAATATTCTTCAAAGTTGTTTATACATTCTTGCCTTCTGAACACTTGGATTTCCTTTAGTAAGTGAAAAATCCATGAACAGAGGCAGATGGATCGAGATTTAGTACAACGTACATACAAATGAAGTAGACTGTTTGAGCAGCACTGCCTAAATAAAGGTTATTTCATGTTTGTTCCTTTTGCCTGATTTAAAACAGATGAGGAATGTTTGCTAACGCATCTGTGCTGTGGGTTCATATGGTAAAATGTGCTCCTGCTTTCTCCCCTCCCTTAGCAATGGCAGTTTGTGAGAAAAACAGAGAATACCGTGTGGTTTTGTGCTTGTGGCTGTAGCATTATTACCCAGGGTGCCACAGCACAAGGATTAGTCCGGGAGAGGCGTCACTTTAAAGCTTGGCTAATGAGTTGAATCTTCTTAATGTGTTTTCCCACGTAATTCCAGTCTGGATAAGTGAGGCTTTTACTCAGCTTTGCTCACACATTAGCGTAGCATCTCGGTTTGACTTCCATCTAAAAATGTTCCTTCTGTAATTATGAAGCTTGTGACTGCAGGAGTAAAGCTTAGCTTGGGAGGTCTTGTTGGTTGAATAAAGCGTGAGGTGTCATGCTTTTGGCTATCAGCTGCCTTGAGAGAGCAGGAGTGGACATGATGACGCCGTTGCAAATCCGATGATGATTGGCTGGATGGGCGATGCCCTGTTCATGCTGTCTCACTGCACGGCAGTGATGGGAAGTTGGGTTCTTTTCCACAAACCGTTTCTTTCCGACGGTTCGATTCAATAAACTGGTTGAAAAAAACGATGCAACCGGTTCTTGACTCGAGAACGAGAATCAGCTCATCGATTCTCAAATCGGATGCGTCCCACAGAAACAGTTCTCGGTTCACTGTACTGGTGATCTGAAAAATGATGCAACCAATTCTTCGCAGTGGGCGTGTTCGTTCGTCATCTGGCTCTGATCGGTGTTCATCTTCATTTCTCTCTTCACAGCAGTTCAGTCAGTGTACTGTTTGAGTAAATGAATTTCTCCGGGATATTGGTTTATTCTGAGGAAGTGTCAGTCATGTTAAAAAAGTTAACAGCTTAAGTCATTTGTGGATTAATGCGTATTGGAGACGGCAAACGTTTAAAACGATTCAGTTTGATTTGGTGAACTGGTTCAAAAAGATCTGGTTACATCGAATGATTCATTCGTGAACCGGATATCACAAACTGCTGTGTTTTGAACTCTCTCACAACAGACACAGAATAGAAGACAATTATGAGGCGCGAACAGTTTCAAACGATTCAGTTTGATTTGGTGAACTGGTTCAAACGATTCACTGAGAAGAACCAGTTAAATCAAACGATTCGTTCACGAATCGGACATCATTACTGCACGCTCTGACAACCACTAAACACAAGACAGCGTCAGCGGTAATGGCGTTCTCGAACTGGAAGTACCGGCACTACTTCTCGTTAATTGAAATTAAAGGCAAGAATTTTTCTGTAACATGCACGCTATGCCCAGGAAAAAATACTTTATCCATGTCTGCCTCAAGCAACTCAAATCTTATGAACCACCTCAACACATGCTAACATGTTACGACATTAAATATATCAATAAAACTCTCTTGTGATTATTTAAAAATAATTTACTTGTCCGAAAAGGTGGTTGCTAACAGGTGTGTAAATGGAACTACAGGCAGGGAAAGTTATCAACTCTTTAGTCACTTTTGCAGCTTTGATTTTTTTTTTATTTTTTTTTTTTATAAACGCTTTTGTAAACTGTTCTAACTCTGTATTTAGGCTTTCCAACTCATGATGCAAATTATGCAAAATTTCAGGTTGGCCTACAACTATACGGCACATCATCATTGCATTTGACATCAGAGCTAAGGATAGTTGCTTGTGTTTCTATCTGAAAGTCGTAACATTGTCCAAGTATGGTAGCCCATACTCGGCATTGGTGCTCTGCATTTAACCCATCCAAGTGCACACACACTGCAGTGAGAGAACACACCATGAACACACACTCGGAGCAGTGGGCAGCTATAGATCCAGTGCCCGGGGAGCAAACTGGGGTTTCAGTGCCGCTTCAGCATGGGTATTGAGAGTGGAAGAGAGCTCCCCCAATTGATAATTGCAGTTTTTAAACATAGGGTTGTCAAAAACACAGGTGTAATTTCTCAAAACACCTATTTCAGTGATATCTGTCAAATAGTAAGGGCTTTTATGCCTGATATAAAAAAAAGTGCTTACTGTACATCATACTTAACTAACCTGAGAACAGCAGATGTTAGGACTGGGACGTGCACTGGATTGCAGTATGGTTCTAAGAGCGTTCCGGATAAGCCCGTTTGGGTTTGCTGAGTGCGTCTGATTGGACAGACGAAGCAGACTCCGCATTCCAGCTATTTCTTTTTAAGTGCCGTGTTTCATTAACGTGAGCAGTCTCAAAAAGCAGCGTGTTTTTCTGCCTATTAGAGACGAAAAGCTGGCACAGCTGCAGAGGTGCTGACTCTTTCTAACTCTCATCCAACGTAGCCTTCAGAGATATCAAACGCAGCAGGCACACGCGCCAGCACAGACAGCAGACATATGTGCATACCCCCCTCCTCTCTATCTCCGCCTGGTGAATGCTCTGGGCAGCAGGCGGAGGGTGAACGTAAGACTGTCAATTAGGGTTAAAAGGTGCAGTGCAGGAGGGTAGGAGCAATGGAGCATGGGTCCAGTCCAGCCGCAGCACCTGATGCCTAATAATGGAAATCGACATGGCTGCTTTTTAATTCCGCCACTCTGGGCGAGATTCCAGCACAGCAGAGGAAAGCCAGCGGGAGGATGTCTACAGCTGCAGGCTTTATCTCCCCTTAAAGTTTCTTTCAATAAAAACAATGAAATTCACCAAATTATTACTGCTATTATCATTTTAATAATATAGGGCTGTTCACACTACTTGACATAGAAAGCCGAGGAGAATTGCAGGCATGTTTTCAAGACAATAACATAAAAACATGACTCACATTATTTACAAACCTTTTAAAACAACATGAAATTAAAATGGACCCTATTTACTTAGTTAATGTCATTAGAATTCATTAGTGCATTTTATTTTAAGAAAATGCCGGTTTTCATAATCTTTCGCCAAAAACCTTTTCCAAGTAGTCCTGTTGACGTAACATGAGTGAACACACACATACACATTTTTTTCTGTGAATTGTGTGGACTTTCCATAGACTTATATCACTTTTATACTGACCAAATGCTATTCTCTATCCCCAAACCCAACCCAACCCTAACCTTACCCCTTACAGAAATCCTGTTTGCATTTTTACTCTTTCAGATAAACATAATTTACTATTTTTAATAGGTAATTTATTTTATTATTATTATTTTTCATTTTTCTAGTGGGGACCGCAGGAAATATACAGTTATATAATTATTCACTGCATTTTTCTAAATGATTTACTTAGACATTCCTCAAATTGTTAACACTCTTGGTGCCTTATTAGCACAAGCTTCTGCAATTTGTTTAGCACAGGAGTGGGTGATGTGCTGGGATGTCGAATTCACAGTCTCTCAGTCCCGGCAGTTGAAGAGCTGTGTTTGACAGGTAAATACACTCTCCTTATTGTACTCAGCACTCCTCACCTTAGCAAATAGAGATAGAAAGGTAGAGCAAGGAGCATGTGCCAATTTTAACAGGCTTATTTGTCCAGTCATGTCTGGGGTCTGTGTTTATTGAGATAGGCAGACATCCGGGCCTCTTAGTCATGAAATAGATAAAATGCTGCTCTTCTCCAAATGGACCTGGTAAGAGAATTTTGTATTTTATTTTATTTTTTATCAGTCTGAGAAAGAATTTGGACGGCAAATCAGTTTTAGAGGTCACACTATTTTTATATTTATGTATTTGACGTCACAGCTCAGGACAGTCAGAACCTGGTTAAGGGTTTGGGACCGTTCTTGTAATTGTGGTGCCAACGGCCAATCAGAGCTGGCATGATGTCATTCTCCTGCAGGTCTCGAGTTATTAGTCATATGTAGAGCTCAGGCTAAAACTTTCTCAATAGAAATTGTCTTGGGGGAGAAGCAGTACTCTGCAGCGTCTGACACAGAGTCACTCTATATCTGATACACGACACTCAAAAACACAATAACTGGATGACAACAGTAGTGAAGTGAAATATAAACATCTACTTTTCCATACCATTCCATTCCAATATGATGCTTGGTTACTGTGCAAATTAAGAGGTAGCAGGGTAAAAGTGCACAGTTGCTATATTAATTCATATATGATAATTAAGACACAATAATCATATTCATTTCAGCAAAGAGCAAAGGTTTCCCCTGGCTCCAATAAACATCTATGAGACTATTATATAATAAATGTGCACATTAATTCTATGATAATCAGCAACCTATTTTCCCAAGGTTATATCCATGCCCTGTCTTCTTAGCTGCTACACTTTTCTCTGCCTTTTTTCTCGTTCCTGTTCTATCTGCCTCTCATCTGCTTGTGGTTTTTGCTGTTAAGGCAGTTACTCGACTAATTGCTGCGGTTTCATTGCACACGTTGGGCTCTGGGGATCGGTAGCTGATCCGGTAATGGGGACAGAAGACTGTGTTTCCTGTGTGTGCAATAGCACAAAGCTTCGGACAGTAAAATGAGAATTGGGAGAATGATTAAAGGAAGGTTGAGGATGAGAGACCGTAAAATGCTACTCCACACATCCATAATTCATCCCCTGCAGTGTTGATATGTTTGTTTCTGAATGTTACAAACCATATCCAGATTTCTCAAGCTTAAACAAGTAATCTGTGGAAATATGGAGATAACCTGCCTCTCATGTAGATTCATTGTCCTTGAATCTGGTTGAACAGGAGGAAACAGGCAAATGGAGCCTGACTGCCAAATGCACAGCAGTCTTTTAAACTCACATCCCTCAACTGATCTGACAATCGGCACTGTGGATTCAGAGCATTAACGATAAATAACAAGCCATGGAGCAATTAAAGAACAATGGCATTTAAAGTAATGACATGCTCTCGCTCTAATTAAACACATAGTTAATTAACATTATGTCATTATCCATGGAACATTTGCATACTGTAGGTTCCGGCCGTGCGTGATATTGTTTTGCATGTCATTTTTATCTATCACTCCTTGCAAAAAGTACTCCAAGTATATATGCAAGTGTTGCATACAGTAGTGTGTATATGTATGTGTTTGGTTATCATTCATTCATATACTTTAAATGCTGTATGTTTTATGTGGAACACACTTACATATATTACATACATTTTTCATGCAATTTTGGGTCTGAAATAGATACCACAATAGCAGACTTAATCAAATAAATAAATAAAATAAAATGTCATCTAAATGAATGGTTGTGCAGAAAATGATGTAAAATGCTGGAAGAGCCCCTTAGGAGTGAATATTAGTATTTTAAGTGTGCATAATAAATGGTAAATACAAGTAGCTCTGGAGGATATCGTCCAAGTGACAAGCTGTTGTTCTGAAGGCACTGTTACAGACAGTATAGAATTAAAAAGGAGAAGTGCGCAGAATGAATACAGAGGAAGGTAAATAAAGCAACGGTCCATCCCTGTTTAGTTTTGGATGTGTAATGTGTTAATGGGAATACCCGAGTGTGTGTATGTGAGTGTAACTGGCTGACGGGATGATGGTAATTCAATAGGGCAGAGTTGGCACTCTCCTGTCCAAACACATCCATCACATCCCATCATCCTGACACCAGAACCCGCCAGCCTCCTTTTCCTGTTCTTCACAGAAGGCCACACACATCCACATCCACACACACCTGTATGCCATACATGGGGCCTGCACTGCTACCATATGCAGTACACTAAGCCATCTGCAAATAAGGTCTATTTGTGCAGTTGCTTACAATTTAGGAGCCCATAAATATCTACCATTGTAAAAGCAATTTACCTTCTGTGAAGTATATTTCTTTTGTATGATCAATACCACCTGATCAATTTTTCCCTGAAATAAAAACGATTTCTGCAAAAACAACTTGGCCAAAGTCACAAGAAACTATCGAACCTGAATCCACTGCAGCCTGAAGCCCCAATAAAGAAAACCCAAAAGAGTTTATTTATGCTTTAGTTTGTTTTTGTTGATGCGGCTTAAATCAAATAGCTGGCCCTCTAATGTAATTCTCATCTCTAGTACACAATTTCTTAGATAAATTAAACTGTGTGTATGTGCTGTAAACAACCATGGGCAACAACAGCACAGATATCAAGAAATAATAATTTAAAAAGGTGGGTCTGGGTGGAAGCCAGTACATTTGCACTTTCCAAGCCCATTTGGACTTTTTTGGAAATACTGTAGATTTGTACTGTATATGTAGATATGAGCCCAGGGCTACGTTTGTGTTGTTCTAGCGTTCTGTTTACACATGCAGTCCGTACATAGACAAACTTTGTGTTTAGACATCAATGATTTAGCAGAACTTTATGTCGGGACTTCCCAGTAAACTCAGTGAAGAAAGACAACTTTATAATTTATGGTACCTAATACTAGCCATATGTAATGGTATTGTAGTGTGTCTTTGTTAGCCAGAAGGGTTTTAATATGCTTGCCCTCCTACAGAATTCTCACAGAAATCCAAACTTGGCCATCTGTGTAAACACTGCAATAGATATGGAGATGCAAAGAAATATGTGTGACTACAGAGAAATGAAAATAAACTACAGTATGATGCACAATGTTTGTCGCCTTGTACTGCTCACAGATGCGAAGAAACACAACAGGTAATGATTTGGTTTGTGATGAGAGTGTTGGTATTACATTTTATTAGTCTCCAAAACATATTGTTTCATTTTTGTACGAAATCACAATGTACTAAAGGAGAAACAATATGGTGCATTGCTGTGTTCTGTTTGTTCAGAGCACTTTAATAATAAGTGGCTATAAAGAAACGTCTATGTGATGAAAAAAAAAAAAATTAAGAAAGATCTGAAAAGAAAGACAAAAGTAAATTGTTGTGTGTGTGTGTGTGTGTGTGTGTGTGTGTGTGTGTGTGTGTGTGTGTGAAATAAAAACCATTTTCCAGCTTAGAACCTGAGGGGAGAACCTACATTTGAGAGAAACACAACAATAGATCAATAATGACTCATGCTAAGGGGTAAATGTTGCTGCCCCACGGGAGACAGGCTTAGCATACTGGTCCAGGGTGGACTAACTGTTCGCCAGTTCTTCTAAACAGCAGGAGTACAAAAACTGTGTTTTTCAGAGCATTGTTAGAGTCATCAGTAGGGAGTTATTAATTGTCGAGATAAACATATGACTGGTATTAACTTAACTTTTAATGCTCATTTCTGAGAACTTGACGTCTAAAGAAAGGGAGGGAAATAGCAAGGTTGTAGCTATGCATAAATACATGAACTTATGTATGAGTGTCTTTTCTTTTGTCAGATCACTGTAGGTCAGAATCTGTATTCATAAATATAGAGAAAGGCAGAGAACTTCAGCCGAAGACTCATCTTCTTTCATTAAGAGTGTGGTGACCCTCTCTCAGGGGAATTTCTGCTAACAGCAAATGCAGCTTAAGTGGTGACGAGTCGAGTGTTGATTGACAGAGCGCAGAGAACATTTACCTTTGAAGAATGACAATTATGGGGGCAGGATGGAGGCAGTAAACGCAATGCTATTGGTTTGTTTGTCTTTTTTTCTTTGCAAATCTCAATCACCTCAGCTTCAGCTTTAATCCTTGTCAAAAAAGTCCTGATAGTTCTTTTCTTTGTTGGTCTCTGAGGTAGGTGGAGTTTATTTGTGATTACACGGTGTTCAAGGCAGTTTGTGACAGTTCGATTTATTTATTTATTTATTTATTTATTTATTTATTTTTTGCCGGGAGGAGTGGGGGGGGGGGGTATTGTCTTGTGGCAATGGAAATGGTAAGGTGTTTCATTTATTCTAGTTTCTCATTCTTCTTCTCCATCCCAGTACTTTAAAGGTTCCTTTAATAAATCTTCTTAAGAAGAAATTAGAAATGATATGGCTATTGTATTTACTGTAATCCATAGCCAGATAACATATAAATAATTAAATAAATACTTTTACAAAAGATATGTTAAAACAGACTTTTAAATAACTTTTCACAAACATGTAGAGGAGGAATAAATGAAATGTTTCTTTTTAAACAAATCTATTTAACCACTGAACAAAAGTGTGGTGACACATTTCATGCATGATGAAATACTATTGATTACAACAGAACTCAATGTGCATGTTCAACCACTGTAACAACATTGAATTAATTCTCATAAGAATATAGTGCAGAATTACAGTAACAGCTTGGCTCATGTTAAATTGAACATGATGAAATCAATGGTTCAACGAGCCAGATTAATTCAGTAACCCCTGTGACTGATTCATAAGTTTTAGAATCGCCAAAAAGTGAATCCTAGTTTCGGGATCTACAATGGTTACTCTGTAGATTTAGTGGTTATGTTGCGTGAAACTAAGAAATAATAGTGAAATAATAATAAGAGTTTTATGTTCTGTATGAATGCACATTTGAGAACAGATAACAGAACCATGGGCAAAGAAAATCATTTGTTGTATGTAAACAATGGATCGGAAATAATCTCAGTTCACAACCCTGTTAACTAGATAGGTTAATGTATTTGATATTTATTATTGTTAGGTTATTACACCAGACCAGCCCAGTGTGTCAAGCTGTTGCGTGTGGCCTAGCAGAACAATTGGATGCCAATGTGGCTGCTCTCCAAGAGCATAAGATGGAACCAGCAGATGGCCAATTAGACCTCATAATGCCTAATTGTAAATGATGAGACAGGTGTCAAATTAGGTATACCTGCAACTTATTGGGGGTACTCTGTAAGCAATTTTTTGAAAGAGCTCCCTACAGAAAAAGGCTTAGGGCAGTCTTTTTCTTCATTTCTCAGCGAGACCGCAATGTTAATTTTCAGTGAGCACGAGCAGGTCTGAAGAGGACAGTTGAATTGGATGAATGGTGTCCATTCGAGGTTGTGATAACATTCAATGACTCACCCAAGGTCTGCGAGGCGCCATGAAGGACACAAGATGTCTAGTCTTCATCACACTCACCTTGCGGTGTCTTTCAGGCTCAGACGCCGGGGTCACTTTCACTTAGTCAGGGACGTTTCGGTCAGTTGTCCTTCTATCTCTACATGTCCCTGTGACACTCAGATACAATTAGCCTGTCCTATACTTCAAGAGTCATCATGTCTTCTACCATTAATTACAGCAAATCCCTTATCCTCAAGGGGTACAGAGCAGTCTTACGACTCCAGACATAGGTACGAACATAGATGGGATAAACAGTCCGCCATTTAGTTACAGCCGACCCCTGCCTACCCTTGTCCTCCCCACCGTCTCTGAGCTCCCCGTTCTCTTTCAGAATGGTCACATTAGGGAAGATGGACTGGTAAATGACAATAAATATTAAGAATTCACCAGGCACCATGACAACAAGGGTGTACAGCTATATTGTTTTACAATGGCAGCACGCTAACCTCAGTAACCCCATTACTGGCTGTGGGTTGTAAAACAGGCGACTGGATGCATTACAGTTCCACTGCTGCTTCCTGCTACCAATTAGGGCTTTTTGACCTACCAGTTGAGCCATCTGTCATAGTTGTGTTGCTTTTCAACTTCAGCATCCATGAAATAACAGAGTGAAAGAGACAGGCCCACACACCACAGTCGACTAAAAGAAGCTGGAGAGCTTTACAAATGGGTATTACTCACACAAAGTGGCAAAGGGTGGGAACATAAAAGCTGAACTTTGCAGGAGATTTCTTGGTCTTTTTGGATTGGCGTTAAGCGCCGCCTGCCTACGCACTGTAAACACTGTCTGACTTGTGTGTTATTTTATGTGTGCATGTTCGAAAGTAGCAGAGATAGGGCTTTTCTCAGTGGTCCACTTGTGGAAGGAGCAGGGCAACTGTTTAAGGTGCAGACTACATAAAATCAATGTGTGTATGTACCTTCCAGAGTGCTTGGGAACCTTCGAGCATGGAAATGGATGAGCAAACAGCTTTCCTCTCAAGGCCCAGGGATTCTTTTAAAACCTCTCAGAGGGATGGCCCACGCTGGGCCTCACTGGTCCTGCTGTTTCCAGCATATGGAGGTAAAATGATGCCAGAGGGGCAGCAAATGGTCTGTGCCCATCATAGTTTCTGTGCCCTACCACACTCACACGTGCTTTTACTTCCCCAGACCATAATCAGGCCAGACCACAGCAGTGGCAAAGGCTGGATGGAACAGAGAAAGAGAAATCAGCTAAACATTTTGAATAGGACAATTTGTCATTCACAACAACAACCCACACACTCTAAGATCTATAAAACGCACATCTGTGAAGTAAGCACATGCATGTCATTGGGCAAAATGTTTACCTGGTGCCATTTGTATTCCTGACGTGCGCTGTCATACCTTCATAGCTCACAGAAAAATAGCATTTTGCTGTTATTAAAGTATGCAATTTCCGACTTTGCACACTTTGGCTCTCTTATGCAAATAGATGAACATTTGCTTGTGTGCCTCCTCTCAGGATGCCGAGGGGCAGACATTAGCATCTTTGTCAGTTTTTGGGCATGCTATCATAAAACACACATCAATAACAGCGAATGGAGCTCTGTCTCGCAGCCCCCTAAGTTATAACCAGGTTATGAAAACACACTACAGAACATTAAGCCATTATTTTTATTCTTGAATACAGCGGACTGGCTCATTTGAAGCCTAGTCTTTTTCAAGCTTATCTCAGGCATTTCATTAGCATGCTGAAACATTCTGAGGACCGAAGCTGGCCACTGTGTATATGCATACAGTATGTGTTTGAGTGTGTTTGTGTGAGTAAAGAGAGAAAAGTGATGAAGGAGGGTCCTGTAGCAGGAAAGATCTCTGCGAGGCGAGCAGATGATGCCACTGCAGGAGGCTTCGAGTTTGTTTTTTGTATGTCACACAGATCCTTTTTACACACATTGACTGATTCGCAGCCAAGTATACATATAAATGAGGCAGAGAGAGAGAGAGAGAGAGAGAGAGATGCACTGAAAATCTGAAGGTGGAAAAATTAAAATGAGCTGCTTTAAAAATCAAGGTGAGTAAATTAAGAAGCATCTGGAAGAATGGAAAATAACTCAATCATAGATGAAGAGTAGAAAAAAGAGGGAAATAAAGTTTATGTCTACAAAATGTTTTTCTGTCTTCATTTCAGTAATGGTGAGTCATTTTCACTAATTGGCTCTTTTTCAATGTGTTTTAATGAATCAGAATAACTAAAGGAATAAACTAATTAATAAATTAATTAATGGAAGAAAAAAAAATATTTCATTTAAGAATTTTGAAATTGAAATATACTGTATTAGAAATGTTTTGCCATGAGGTACCTTTTACATTTACCAATTTAAGTATTTTGAATTAACAATGAGCAATATTTTAACCTAGATTTATAAATGCCTCAGATATGCAGATACAGTAGTTCAATTAACATTAACAAATTAACATCACTGAACAAAGATGGATAAACAATCAAAAATAGTATAACAACATAATTTAAAACATGCAACACAAAACAATTAAATTAAACCAAACCTGTTTCATATGGGTGTTCAGTAAAACTAGCATTCAATTCAGCTCAAGTAAGAAATGTCTGAAACTTACAGTTGTTGACATAAGAACAATCCAGAGCAATGAAAGAATGAATTATTCAGGCTGAATCCAGTTCAACAGATTCATTGCAAAATCTGATTCAAAAGGCAAATCAGACATTGCAAACTCATTCACACACATCCGCAGACTCCATCTAGATGAGCCATATCTGAAGTGTCAATGAGAGGCCTGTGGAATTTTTTGAGAAGGAAATTTAATTTGTTTCCCATAAGCCAGGCTTCATTAGCTCTTTGTGACTCTCAGCCTCGCTGCATGCAAAAGCAGCTTCGCCATAAATCAGCAAGCTGACCTGATAAAGTGTCCCTCTCCTGAGGGAAACAGAGCCTGTCTCATACACATCTGTCACCTCTCACCTGTGACTTAGAAGGCCAGACTCTAATTGTCTACCCAGTAATTGGTCAAGATGGGTCAGGTTAGCCAGCTTTGTGTGGGCAAGAGCGCACAACCTGACATAATGAGAGCACCAGTGTCCTACTATATAGCTATTTTCTATGTTAGTCCATCCAATCTATCTGTGTGTTTTCAGCTCTTCTACTGCTCTGCATAAGGGATGATCTGTAGGTGTAGTTTACCACAGATTGATGTGCTTCAGGGCTGTACGGGGTAGATCTCCTTCTGGGCTGTGTTCTGTGTGTTAAATGGTGTGTCACGGGTAAGCACGGTTCTCCTCATTCTTGCTCTGCTTTGCTGCCATAGTAGCAAGACATGTCGAGGCGGGACCCTGCCTTTGGCTCCTGTGTACTTGTGTTGGAGTCAGCACTTCCCTACAGGGTTGAAATGCTTTCTCTCCTCCTTCCACTCGCTCCAGCAATCCCACAAGGTTATAGACTTGCATCAGTGCGATCTGGTTTAGTAGCTGCCCTTTTGTGTGTGTGTCTTCAAGACAGACAGTGAGAAATAGAAAAAAGAAAGTGTTCTTTGCTCCACTGCGTGGCCCAAAGACTGTAGAAAGGGCTCATGCTGTTTTCGGGTTGGTTGCATAGTGTGTTTGTTGCCTGCATAATCACATCAATGAATAACAAAAAAGCATTCAACTTTTTACTTTTATCATCTAAACCAAATGCAGTCTTCTGAGTACTGAGTTAAAGTTCACCAGAGGTGACCCGTGTCTTTATACAATTGGTCTTTACCCAAGACTTCTGGCTCATTTCAGATAATTGTCAGTTTTATCGATCTGATTGTGTCTTGTGTTGGGCTGATGTGTTCAACAAATGGAAATCGGTCTTGATGAGGCCTGGCCGCCTGTTATACCCTGGGTCATGACTGACATTTCATCATTTATATTTATAATTACTGATCTATACAGATTACGTAGCAATGTGAAAATGTGGCCCAGGTTTCTTCTCTTCCAGCTGAAGCAGAAGACCTTGAAATATGATTTAAAAAAATGACTTTAACATTAACATGGTAATGTTTACATTTAAATGGCTTTTCTGTATTCAGCAAATTGGCCCGCACTCAACATAAACAATGCTGAAGGAAGTTAGCTAATCATAACATAAGTCATTTACATATTAGGGTTTTAAAAGTACAAAAACAAAGCAAAAAGAGCATGTTTATTTTTAGGATTAAGGAAACTGTGTGGAAAATTGTCATTTAAAGTGGCATTAAAACAATACCATTTTCAAGTTAAAGCAGACAATATTTTATGCTTTGTCCATTCTTTTAGACAACAAAAGGACATTTCAATGGCCTGACAATTCTTTTTTTCTTTTCTCATTTATTTATTTATTTATTAATTTATTTATTAATTTATTTATTTATGGCCTTCAAAGTGTACGTTTTTGAGTAAATAATACTGCTATTGTCTCTTGTGTATAATACACAAATGTGAATTTGTGAAAACATTGAAGTCATGTGTATATGCATTACATGGTCAGGTATGCGTGCAGGTGCGTAGTGTTTCTTTACAAAGTGACATTGCCAGCTACTGGCCTGGCATGCAAAATACAGCATTTTTAATTGTTTTAATAATTCCGTGTGAGCATTGATCTTTTTGTAGTCTGTAAGATTATGACTCTTATAGTTCACTTAATTGTCTTCATTTACTCACCTTACGGTCATTCCAAACCTTTATTTTTTTTTTTTTAATCTTCTGCAGTAGATATAGCTGTTTCTTCCAATAAACAAACAAACAAATAACTAAATATCTTGAATTTCATGTAGCAGAGAAGGTTTGGAATGACCCAAGGGTCTGTAAAAGATGAGATTCTTTTAAAAGTCTCACTGCATCGCCCTCTTTCTGCTTTGGTCTCTTAGCCTTTTTTTTTTTGCATGCTTTATTTATGGAGACTTTTCATTGCTGGAATGATGCCCGAGCAAATTGTCACTTTAGTAGAGCAGAGCAAGTCTGTGTTGCTCTGTCTCCTGTCTCGATTCCATGTCACTCAAACGCTCCGCTAACACTGCTCCACGAAACCTTTTAGAAGCCATTTACTCAGAAATAACATAACACAGCCTGGCGGGCGAGAGACTAAACGTTGTGTCTTTCACAGTACTCAGAGAATAATGTTGGGAAATTATGCATCAATGTAAACATAACAAATTGAAACTATTGATTGCAAATGAGACAGAAATGAACAAATGAATTGTATCAATTTGCTGTAGTTTGCTGCAGGCTGAGGGCTAGAGATTGTGGGTATAAATTCAAATTTCCTATTAAGCGCATCCCGGATCGTGGCTGAGATTTCTGCCCGTTGATAAACGGACCCAAATGTGGTGCAATTCAATACAATGCAATTGTATTTGCATTTGCATTGTTCCTTCTAGTTGAAGGAAGTGAGTGTGCATTATTGAATTTGTGTTGCTTGGTGAAACTTCTGAGAGGATAAATATTAGTTTCCAACTTTAGAACGCAGGGCAAGAGGCTTCTAGGACAAAAACACGTGTTTTGATGTATGCTGCCTCACCTTCTAAGAAGATTCTTAATAGAATAGTTCAGCCAGAAATGAAATTGCTCTCATTATCTATCACCCTTATGTCTTTCCAAACTCTTTATGACTTTCATTTACCTGTGGAACTCTAAAGAAGAAATTCTGAAGAATATATACTGGTCAGTTTTAATGTCAGTAAAATAGTCATGAAAATAAAGAAAACTCTTTGAATGAGAAGGTGTGTCCAAACTTTTGGTCTGTACTGTATATATATATATATATATATATATATATATATATAAATTATTATTTTTTTTATCCTTAAAAAAACATGAGTGCACCCAAAAAGGTATGGACCATATGCCTTTTCTTGTCAGACAAGTTTTTCAAGTAGGTTTAGTCATGAAATCAGTCGTGTGATATTTTTATTCTTTTATTTTTTCACCCCTAATAAATAGTTATAAAAGACAATATAAATCAAGGGAAAGTCATGAAGGTTTTGGAACACAATGAACGTGAGTAAATGGGTGAGTTTTGGGTGAATTATTTCTTTGAATTTGTCAGCTCGCATTCTCTACAAAATCCATTTCCTCACGCCTGCTACACATCGCATTAAGGCCATCATGAACGATATCCCTCTTCACCCCACTCCAGCACACACACTCATGCATAAACAGAGAAAGTCTGCAAGCATTTCTTAATTACGGCGAGACAACTGTATCCCAGACTTGTCAGACTCGCTAGTGGGCCAGTGTGGGGAAGACTGTGTGTGTGTGTTTCTGTGTGTACGTATACTGATGCATCTCTGCTTTGCGCCATCAGCATGCAGGGTGAAGGTTAACCAGACTTGACATTAATGGTTGCCATAATGAAAAGCTCAGGCTCTAATTAAGCCCCTCACTGAAGAAAGAAGGGCACGAGGCACTTGCATTCCCCAGGAGCACTCCATTTCTTCATCTCAAGCTCTCTCTCTATCTCTTTTCCTCGTCCATCTTAGACACATAGCCTGATGCACGCATGCCTTTCTCCTAATGACTAAAGTGAGTTTGTATGTGCTAACACACGCTCCAGAAATAAGCCTTTGATAACGTAAATACACTGTCAGCTCCAGTGGCAGCTCTAGACAAATTTTACTAGGGGGGCCAAGGAGGGGCCAGTGTTTAACCAGAGGGGCACATTAAAAATGGCAACATATTTTATTTAAATGTAATGCAAATAAATACAAAAATTAATTCTTGAAAAAATCTACACAGTAATTTTAGCCACAGTACACAGTAATTTAGTAATTTTTTAATTAGTACTCTTATAAAATTCAATCAGGCAATCATACATTTCACAATTTAATATTTATATATGAATGTCAAGAATTCAGAAGTGTATATATTTATAATGCTTACACTTCACTACACAGAAATAATATACAATTAAATTATGCTTATTTTAAATGTATTGTGCAGGCTAAAAACATAATAAGCTTTTAATAATCTTTCAGTGTGCAAAACCATGATAATATGAAACACTTCAAAACTGAACTCACAAAGTGATTTTAAAAGTTTACGGCTTTTAAAACCTGTGTGATCTAACAGGCACAAGCGAGTCTTTTAAAAACAGCAACAAACATAAAATACAAATACACGAAATAAAGTCATTTTATGCAAATCCACAGCCTTTTTATCTACAGATCAAGCATTATAATGTGAGTATATAATATTGGAGAGAGTTTTACCATGTATCCTGCTGTAAATGGACGAGGTGCGCGCTATTTGAATACTGAATGGAGAATGATTGACAGCCGCAGAGGAGGGAAAACAAGGTTTCCGTAAACTTTAATTTAATGATGTAAATAGTCTTCTGTCCATAACATTAAGCTATGGAATTGCTTCAGATGACTTTGAGAAATTATAATCAGACCCAAGTCACCCAAACTGATGTGAAAAAACGGGAGGTGGCGAAAAGAGCGATGTTTGCATCCCTGAATATGATTAAGTTCCTAAGTGTTTGGGTGCGCTGAACTAATTTACCGTGTAGAACGTTGCGTCACATTAGTTCCGCTTTTGGCACTCGCTTGTAAAATCATATTACTTTTTTTTTTCAGCACGGGGGTGGCCACAGGGGTGGCCTGGGACATGTCTACAGAGGCATGGGCCTCCCTAGGCCTCCGTGTAGAACCACCACTGGTCAGCTCATTCTCCTCAGGCTTCAAACCCGAGCTGAACCTACTCTTTACCAGTTTCCTTCTTTGTTCTGCAAAGACCAGCCTGTCGGGTTTTTAATGGACTCCAAAGAGAAATCTGTGTTCTTTAAGATGTCATTAGGCAGTAAATGAGATCTGAGTGGCATTAACAGCATTAGGGAGGTAGGAGTTTCAGAAGAAAGGCTGACAATAACTCCTAGGATGAAGCATCTCTGTGGTCTCCTTTTACGAAGAGTCCATTAGGAGATCATTAAAATGGTGATGTACTGTCCCTTTATATCAGGAGATATAATATTTACAATCAAACATTGGGCGTGCACTGCAAAAATAATTGTCTTAATTTGTAAATTAGGGAAACATTTTTAATTAAGTTTTTGTATTTATTCATGTTTTACCCATAATAATAATAATAATAATAATAAAACCAAAATGTTAATGTTTATGCTTAAAATAATGGATTAAGAAAATAAATAAATATATATATATATATATATATACACTATATGTTGACACTGACATCTGGATTAAGCTGCATAAACGAGCACATGCCTTCAATTAGTAATTAAATAACATGCCCAAACAGTCCCAATACATAAGTGCTGTCCACACATCCTCTCCTGTACAGGTATGTACTTTATGTGACTCTCTGAAAACACACTGTAGTGCACCAATATGAGCCCCTGAGAGAATTTACAGCAATACCTTTGCATCTGATTCTGAAACACCTTTTATAGGCCTACTGTAGCTCTACACATAATCAAATTAGTTGTTATGCAGAACCTATTTCTTACTTCCATAAGAATAATATAATATAATATAGCCACTTAGTCACTTTCTAATAAACAACTGCACAAATACGTGCATAGTGACTAAATGAGATGACAGTGAAAATGCTGCATATCTTTAAAAAAATAAATAAATTCTTCTTATCTCAGACCTGGCAAAGCTTTTCTAGCTTAAAAGGTCTATGACAGATGTATAATAATGTTCTGCACACCTTTCCCCTCAGCATGCTGAAGATATCCTTTAGAAGCTGAAAAACAACAGTTCATGCAGATGTGACATTTGATCTAATCATCTGTTTTTGTTAAATCCACCAGCCCAGCATGTGAAGTCTCGGTGTGAACGACCAGGATTTCTCAACTGATTAGCCTATGTTTTGCAATCTCTAAACATGTAAAAGAAGATTTTCACCCCAGTGATTGTAAATCCTTTAAAGAGTGGCAGTGTTTAGAGAAGGAACATCGGTGTCCTGTCTTTTTTATAATCTAACTGGCATTTTAACAACCTTCAACTTTCTTTTGAACTATCATGTGTGGGAATTGGCTTACAAGTTAACGCTACATAATGGATTCCATTTGATTTATATATTTATTTATTTATTTTCTTTGCACTCTCGCTATCCACTGCTTTGTTTCCTTTCAAGCCGAAGGCTAATTTACACACGTTTTTGTTCTGGAAGTGTTGAAACACGAGGTGCTTTCATTGGAGGTCACAGATCTAGTTCAGTGCATTGATACTCAGACCCAGCAAACAGATGACATCAACCAACAAAACAATCTTTCTCACTGACGAATGCACGGCAGTCCATGACATCTCATTACGCATTGATGCATTGCGCATCAAAGGTGTAATGGGAAAATGGAAGTGTGTTAAATTAGATTTTCAGCAAGGTAAAGGTGACGAGGTTATCGAAAAAGCAAATAAAAAAACCTGAAGAATATGCATCCAACATGCGCCCGCTGTATATGACGAACAGTCACAATGTAATATACATGTCGATTTCATGATCGATGCTCCACGGAGTCTCGTTTATATTGTAGGTGTTCCTCACAAGCGTGCATGCTGGGATATGATACCCTTTGCGCCTGGTGTCAAACAGCCATCAGCAATAGTGCGTCACTCCATTAACCTTCAGTCAAATTAATCTACCACACACTCGCCTTCCCATCAGCCTCTGCGGGGCCACGTCTGTGCATGCTGTCAGGGGACGGCACAACATCCCACCCACAGGCGAATGTATCTGCTCTACACATATTCATTGTATGACTGATTGAGTAAGGAGGCTCTGAACAACCATAGGGTGCTTCCTCTAACTCCCAATCTGGTCTGACCATGTTAATGTGATTCTATCAAAGCCCACGCTGTTTCCAGCTGTTGGTGCGCTCCCACTCATGATGGTGGCTTCTCCGCAAGATCTCACTTTTTCTTCCTTTCCCCCTCTGTGAGGATTCAATGCTCTGCGGTTCTGCACAAACAAACAAGGCCTGATGCACAGGGAACAGGATGCGAGATCCTCATTTCCACACTCTTTACACAGCGGGCTATAGCCTCCAACTCAATAGCCTGGAAAAGAGAGAGGTTTAAATCACTGCTGTTTCTTCGAGACACTGCTGGGATAGAGATGTTTGCATTTTTTTTTTTTGGAAAAATAAATGTGTTTGTGGGTAAAGTGCGAATGAGATTGTTTTGCGTCTGTGGCATGCTCATTTTGAAGTTTTGCATGTTGTATTCGACAACTTTAAATGACAATTTAAACTAACTACAATTTGTTCCTCTCTTTTTGTCTTTCATGCTCATCCAATGGTCATCTGAACACAATAGGTGAGTAAATGTTCATTCTGCTATGCTTAAAATCCTTTACCTAATGGAGTAAAATGATCAGCCTTTCAAAAATTGCTTGGAAATCTCATATTATGCTGCGTTATCACCACATCTTTTTTTCATTCAATTAGCACAGGTTTTGTATTTATTCTTGGGACTGATATAATAAGCCTTATTGTTCTAAGTTTACACACTTCAGTGGTAGATAATTTTGGCAATATTCACTCAAAAACTGAGGTGCATAAAATCAAGAAATACAAAACCTGTACTTACAAAAGATTGTATTGAATATTTGTAATTCTGATAGCATAACAAGAAATGTATATGTATTGTTGTAGGCTGGTCATTTTTTTAAGAAGGAACAACACAAATATAAGTAGGGAAAAAATACAAAATAATCTAATTATTAACTAGAATTTTTTGAGGGAAAATAAATATCTTTAGGTCAAAATGACTGGAACAAAACACACAACTCCAACTTCTTAATGGTGAGACATAAAGCAATGGGATGTCAGATAGTGTTTGTCTAGTTTTCAGATTGGCTTGAAAACTGCAGGCCGCTCTTCTGACTCTTTTTTTTTTTTTTTGCTGTCAACAAAAAGTGTGATTTCTCAGGTCACCGATTTCAGTGATGTCTGTCAGCTAGTAAGAATTTAATTTATGTGTGGTAATAAACACAAAAGAAATATTGCATACAGCACTTGCTTGCTAAATGTTATGGATTTTTGTACCAACAACCTAAAAAAAGAAAGAAAGACAACATTCAGCTGAAGGGGGAAGGAATTCAAGAGGCACATCAGAGCATCGGTTTAGAAATGAAAGCCCCATTTCTCTCCAGTTATTAATTCATCATTTGTAATTAAAATCTCTAGAAAATCTGGCCACTCCAAGAACTTCTGCTGTCTTATCGACAACCAGCTAGCATCAAGAATAGAGCCTGTTTTATACACAGATCATTCCTTTTAACCAGACAGACCTTAGTAATTAAAAGTAAACATTTGGTCCATGAAAAGCAGTATAAACAAGCACATGAAACCATTGGAAATGGAACCATTGCTATTATAATTTTTCATGGTTAAACACATTTTTAAATGTCCACAGTGATATTGAAGGTGTGCATGATCTTTGAATGATCATGACAAATGCATTGAAACAATGCCAAAATCTTGAGATGGTTTTCAGGTCTTATCTGGTTTAAGCTGGTCTCTCAACCTGGCTGAGCAGAGTACATTGACACAGAGAACTGTAATATTTGGTTTCCACTTTAAAATGAACACATAGTCATTAAATCCCTTGTTACTGGGAGTGACATAAAAAACATTTGAGTGTGTGAGAACAAAGTAAAAATTTCACATGCACACACAGACTCCCTTTCTTTCTTTTTATACTCTCTAAAAGACATAAAAACACACACCCTTCACAATGCCAAGGTGGCTTTTACAATGAGTTGCAGTGGGTAGACAGCTTAATTTTACACTTTTGTCCCTGTGCGACAGGCTCTTGTTGGCTCAGGGTAAGCTGTGTTAATTGGAGGATGAGTGCTGTGGTTATGGCACCTTCTGTCAGACTGGCAAGGGCTGGTTGGGTCACTAGCAAAGGTGGGGACAGGTCGGCTGAAGTTGTGACATTTTAATTACCAGAGAAAAGCTGGTCCAGTGGTGTCCGATGGTGTCAGGTGTGTAAGAGAGAGTCTGGTAGGAGTACATTGCTTTATTTTCTTGCTTTTTTTCTCTCTGTATTTTCAAACACTGGATATAAAATCACATTTAAAAAGACATTTTGAAAAATATAAGCTGTATTTACAGCCCTAAAAGGATTGTGATATGATTCAACAGCATCAACCCAAAGGTCAAGCTGGCATGTAGAGTTTCAACAGTGAAAAGTTTTTAATTATTCTTGAATTCAGCAAACTGTAAAAATCAGCTAACCATTTCGGAGCTGTCAGAGCCATGGCTCTATAGGTTACTGTGTTTCTTAAATGCTAAGTTGTGGTGCTCATGTGCGATGCAGGTTGAATCTCACAAAGAAATGCAAAATCCCTCACAACAAAAAACCTGCCTCACAGAAAACTCATTTAAAGGAATATTCCAGGTTCAGTACAAGTTAAACTCATTTGACTGAATTTGTGGCTTACTGCTGATTAAAAAGAAAAAAAAAAACCTTTGTTTTACAGTGAACAACATATAATTGAAGTAATTTTTTGGAGAGTTTAGAGGAAAATAAGGGTATTTAATTACTTCCTTACTATCTATTATATATATATATATATATATATATATATATATATATATATATATATATATATATATATTAGTGCTGTCAACGTTTAACGCATGCGATTAATTTTTGTCTGGTTTAACGTGTCAAAATATTTAACGCAATTAAAGCAGCATCCGTATTTTCTGCCATCCGTTGGCTAGCTTTACATTATATGATCACGCTCTTATTCATTTAAATGCTTTTAAACATTTCAAGCGTGGCAAGACAAAAGAGAATGCGCTGTCTGTGAATGCCCTTATGTGACACATACACACGTAGGCTACACACAATGCATAGACAGGGCACCAGAATCCAGTTCTCTTAAGCGCTTGAACTAACAATAAACATCCCAAAGTGCCAGTTTTGTCGATTATCCTCATAAGAGCAATCTTAAATGATTTATATAAAGTCTAAAATGAACAAAAAGTGTTGTGAGAGAATAAGGCGAGATCCATAGACAGTATATAAATGGTGAGATCCGCGTGTCTGTCTGCTCTTAAAGGGACAGCAGCCAATAAAGCTTCCTGTCAGTAAAGTTAAAGAACAAAGGGAACAGAGAAAATGACTCGCTGCTCTTGACTAAATAACTTTTGTAGCTTTAATAAGGATTAACTATTTAATTTATAGTTTATGCAGTGCAGACTGCATATAACTTTGATAACTTTATTACATTTCTGTATATTTCCTAACTGTTAAGACAGGAAGGGCAGGAGTAAACATGACATTTATTATGTTAGCATTGTTTTAAGTTTACTTAAATTAAAAACTGTTATATTTTGAAGCCTAATAATAAATGTAAAAAATAAAAAAAAAATCAGTAGCTGTATTAATATCAGTAATACTGGCCTTCATTCATAAAAAGATGCCATTTAAACAATTATTTAAAATATACTGTCTTTATGTTGTTTCTACATTAATTTCATTAACTGTGAAATTATTACATTAAAAAATATATTAAAAACATACAAAAACATTTATTTTTTTTATTGCGATTAATTGCGATTAATCACAGAGAAAATGTGTGATTAATCTAGTTAAAGTTTTTAATCGATTGACAGCACTAATATATATATATATATATATATATATATATATATATTTTTTTTTTTATTATTATTATATATTTTTTTTACTGGCACAGTAAGGGGGGAAACAGGACACAAATTCAGTAGGTCTACATTCACAAACACTGCTGATTGATCCTGACTTATATTAAACCCAGAATATTCCTTTATTACGAAAATATAACCATTACACATTGAACGAAGATGATAATGTTCAATAGGAAGTTTTTTTTTTTTTTTTCACAAACTGTTTGGATTATGAAACTGACTTTTACACCCAACTGGAGCGATGTGGTTCTTATATTTTCATTCCCTTTGAATAATGTCCATCCATAAATCATGCACATTAAAACCTGGGACATGCATTAGTAAAGCTAAAAGGGTCAAATTTGATTTCATGTTGACTTTAAAATTTGCATGTTAAAATTAAGGTCAGCATTGCCTCATTTACTCACACGGGCACCAGAGAGCAAAATCAGCAGGCAGAAGGATTGAATTTGTGTGGTGAGGTTAAACAAACCCTGCAGGCAAATTGGGAGGTATGTAACTCAGAGGTGTAACTGGAGTTTCCTGTCCCCTTCTCTTAAATCATTGTGACAGTGTGGTCACAGGTATAGTCCTTCCCTCCTCGGGCTAACTCACTTTCACACCCAGGCCTGGCTCAGTCTGGTCAACTGTCAGGAGAACTGTAGACATGGTGCCGAGGGACGGAGGGGCCATTGACGGTGTGTGCACGGCTGTAGGGATGTGCCGCAAAAAGGTCACGCCGTCAGAATGGTCCCCGTGTCCTAATACGACTCTCGCTGACCTTTATAAAATAACGTTAGCCTGAATGCAGAACAATAATACGAGAGGGAATATCACCACCCACCTCTGTCTACTCTCATGGGGACAAGATACTCATATAAGATCCGGCACTATTTGAAGGAATTGTGTGGATTAAACTTCACAATAACAGAGATTCCCAGAATCTAGATAAGAGTAGGCAAACCAAGCCAAAACCACAGCACTTGGAAGAGGTTTCAATACTCATGTAATGTGGTTTGAACCCAAGCCTTCACTGTTATAATGAAGTACGAGAGCCCTCCGGAGAGAAAATCTGATGGTGTATTGTTTCATCTGTTTTCCACCAAGCAACTCACCTAATTTCGCTTCTTGGCATCCCGGTATTCCCAACACGCTCTTATTAAAGCCCTGCCATTCTGCAAACATGGCTTCTTACTCTAATGGCAGCTCCCCACGCTTCCCCCGCACTCTTCAAATCAGCGTCGATGCCGTAGGGGTCACGGGCAGGGACTGCTGGTAATGAGATTGGAGCAGTGGAGCCATTCTTTGTTGCGCTGGTTTCTCGCTGTTGTTCAGACTTTAATTATCACTAGTTGCGGCTGAGGGAGATAGCTTCTGAGCCCCTGTGGCCTGCAGAGGTATGCGGAAAGGCCTCCGTCTGAGTGAGGCAGAACCTGATCTCCAACCCAGAATGCACTAGTAAATATAAAAAAGCTATTTATTAGCTATTTATCTAGTAAGTTCAGTTGATGACCTCCACCTTCTATTTATATATGTATGTATTTATATGTATGTGTAAACAAATGTTGTTCTTATTTTGTACAAAATCTATATGGCCGTTAGCTACCTGAGGTATATAATGGTGTGAGAAAACATTGTGCAACAATTATGATCACCTTCATTTCTCAAGGTGGTGAGATGTAATAAACAATGATGACATAATACTTAACACATAAAAAATTACAGCAGGCATAAACTCTCAAGATATAACCAACACATCTCAGTGATTAATTCAGGGCGAGTTTGTAATCAGACATTAGCATCATTTAATGATGGATCTGATGACAAAGCAGTAGGCAAACAACATATTGATTTTGTAGATGATGAAAATGAAAATCTTTTGAGATTAAACGTTTCAGATCCCTATTATGAGGCAGATGCTGAATGTACCTGAATTTAAGATATGATGGTGGTGATGTTCATTGTCGACTAAGGCTACATCTACATTAATCTGAATGCATTTGAAAACAGCGTTTTCATTTTAAAATGCTCTCCCTCCACACTAGCTTCTTCAAGTGTTTTGCAAACCACTGAAACATCAGAAAACGTTAAATTAGCTTTCTGCGCAAAGCCTCAAAAAGCTCACTGTAGATGATACACACGGAACAGACATGATACGTTTTTATGCAGTTCTTCTGACAGGATTATTTTATTTACAAAAAGAACCCACCATTCACTGATGTGTCCAGGTCTCACACACTCACGATTGTATGTCTGATCTAAAATGCAACTTCCCTCATGTTTTGCTGCAAATAGCGATCACAGGTAAATTTCCTTTCACCGTTGCAGGACTGTAATATGAAGGGTGTACAAAGTAACACATCTGTAGCATCATTGTGAAAGTGCATAGCTCATAACATGCACAACACCAGTATAAACACGGATATCTATTGGTATAATATGCATCACAAAATGGAAAACTAAATAATGGAAGATGCAACTCTGATAGGTTTATTGCATTTTATGCTCAAAAAACACCCATTAATTATTAAGAGAATACAGACAACCCTTTAAGACCATGGGCCAGGAATGCAGACCATTTTTCCCTTCATTAAACTATCAAAAGTGGAATCAAACAAGCCCTGATCGCCATGCGCTTAGATCGATAAAATAGTATAGACTATTGATACCCAATGACAGAGACAGTTGTTTTCTGCGGGTGCAGAACATAACTGCTAGTTGGACATTGGCTGTAGTTGTCACAGTGTCTTCAAGCACAATTTTTTAGCCTAGACACGTGCAACAAGCCTAGAGACAGGCAAAACACAGTTCGCTTTCATCACTGCTAGTTATTTGGTGTCAGTTTGGTGTGTCATGGCCTTAAGAGTGTACTACCTCACTGTAGTCTTTTTTTTTTCAAACCAAGTGTGGTCGCGAGGTCAACCTTTCCAGTTTGTGCACATGCATGAAGTTGGGCCATTGAGAGTGACTGTTAATAACAGGATTTCTATGGACAATGGTGGTTAATAGCACAGCAGAGTGCCACGAGGCAAAGACAATAGACGGTGTTCAAAGCGCAACTATTTTTTGAAGCAGAACTATAGCCGCTAGCGTTGCCTGTGGCAACAAAAAGTTCAAGAGCCTGAAAGAAAATGGGTTCGGGAAAAGAGTCCAAAAGAGAGAAGTTTCCTGAAGCTTATACCTACAGGGCAATGGACATCATGGAGCTCTGCTGCTCCCTGTCTAGCAGAGCAGAGTGAAGATCGGGAGAAGCAGAGAATTTTTTAAATCATCTGGGTCCTCCCAATCAAAAAATCTAATGTGTTTTTTCTTCTTTTCTTTCTTACTTTACAGTGATTCACTTACATCATTTGGTTTATAAAATCCTTCATGTATGTGTTTCACACTGTTTTTAAGAGGAGTGAAGAGCCTTCACCAGGACACATTTTGACAAGTTTCCTGATTCCTGTTGTGGAGTAATCAGGTTGATTTATTCATTTTCACACCTCTCCACTGGGTATTTTTTATCTTTCTTATAAATAAAAATTTAATTACATATTTGAAGCTTGCAAAACAATGGTAGGGTAAAGAGTACAAAGAACAGGAGTAGGTAAAATCAGTTTGTCTATTTCATTGAAGTTACCCAGTTTTTAATATATTACATCAGAAGTTAAATTAGGGTGACCAGACACCTCTGGTTTCAAGGGATAGTCTCTTTTTTATGGCTGGAGCTGGAACTGACCTAATAAATATCCCTGTTTTATACTAAGTCAGATGTTAATGTGCATAAAAAAATATATATTTTTATACATATATAAAAAATGTATTTTATTTTTTTCTGTAGATCAAAATAGCCACATCATTAGGGTCACATATCACGTCGGTAAACCACGAAGAATGACCAAATGTTTTAATGACGAACTGAATGCAATGCCTCAGAAAATCTGATCTGCCCGTTTACATAGCACATTTCATATTTATATCGGATTTATTTCCACATATGAATAAGAACTGAAAATGATCTCGGAATATCATTGTACGGGTTTTATTTTCTTTTATTTATTTTTATTTTTTCCTCCTGTTTACACTGTTATAGAACAGATCCGATCTGTGTCACATATGAGCAAAAAATCGGAATAGGGTCACATTTAACTGGCAGTGTAAACAAGGCCTATGCTTTAATTTCAGAAGTCTAGTCACTGTAATTTAATTTCTGTATATTTTGGAACACTGGAAGCCTATATTGCCTATGTTGTGCAGTGCACTATATGAAGATTTTATTCTCTCTCTCACTGAATTTTAAGTTTAAACTCTAAAACTGCAGAGTTTACAATAGTGCACAGCTGTACAGTGTTTAAAGTGTTTGGTATTGGACTGTAAAGGATATAAAATATGAATAGCTGCATTTTCAGCCCTTCTCTCAGAGTCTCTCTTCTATGTAATTTCTCCTGTGCTTTTATCAGAAGGTAGATGTGATTTTATGTTCTTTGCAAGGCACAAAAAAATGCAGCACTTTGAAATGCAAATGTGCGTTTGATCAAGTGGCATTTGGGAAACTTGTGTAATGATATGTTGCTGTTAACTTGGCCATTGTGGCAGATTGAATCAAGGCAATTTTACTGTGAGCCTGCTTGGTTTTTACAATTGGTTGCTAGTAGTTATTTTAGACAATCAATACTGAGTTCTTTTAGGGAACTAAAAATTTCACCTTCTTTTTGAGCAGAAACACTTGCTAAATGAGACAGAAAGTGTCCATTGGATCAAACAAAATCTGGATTGGAGAATATATCTAGATAGTTGAATAATTAATACAGCATGTATACATGCATGCACAGGAGATAAACTGATGTTAGAGAAATGCCCTGGCCAAGTTTAACCCTTGCACTGTCCTGCATGAACATGCACACCACTATATTTGAATTCACTCTTCAGCATTTTGACCAATCGCCTTGTCATATGCTTTTAGAAAGTGCAGAGTAAAAGTATTGACCTCCTCACTCACGTAAGAAGGATTCACTTTACTTCTGTCTTAACAGACACCTCACCCTGGAAGTGTGCCATAACATCTTTCTGCCTTTAGTACAGCAATTTCATGTTCTCGATCACCCACACCTCTATGACAGATTCTTTTCTGTTCTGTGGCTGAGTAATAACATCATGCTCTGTGGCAGGGTGCCACTGACAGTCCCGCTCTTGTGAGAGCGAGTTGTCCTCAAAGCTGGGCTTTTTAGGAGGTGTTGTGTATAAGGGAGCATGTTCGGGGCAGTGCTTCATTAGACTCAGATACTGCATCAGCACATGTTGGAAGTGGGACTCTTTATCACCATCTGCTAAAGGCCGTCTCTGCCAGACCTATAAGAGTAGCATGAAAGAGATGGCACTGAACTCTGATCCCATCCATTGGATACCGATGATTGCATGAAAGTCTTACACGCTTTAAGAGATGAACACAGTAAGGACTGGAAATCATTTGCATTTCTCAGCTCCTCTGTGCGACTGCTGACATAGCAGACGTCAGTAACACGCTGCCATTTTTAATCATGCATCTCTTTGTCCAATGCACGAGGAGAACTTGCTGTCTAAACATGGCTCTAATCTTAATGTCATGCTAAAGAACATTATCCTTCTGACAACAATAAGTCCCTCTGAAGGAAGCAATCCACATCGCAGTAATTGTCACAAAGCGCAAAGGGACAGCAATAAATAATTGGACAAAATTAAATTTGCATTTACAATACTGTTAGGCTATTTACTTCGAATAAGGATTATTTGGGCAAAAATACAATTCCATTTTTTTGTGTGTGGAGTCATTACATTCAGGGCTGGATCAAAGGATCAAAAACATCACAAGGCCTCCCCCAAATTAAAACCATTTTTATTGTGTTTTGTGTGTGTTTGTGTGTGTGTGTGTGTGTGTGTGTGTGTGTGTGTGTGTGTGTGTGTGTGTGTGTGTGTGTGTGTGTGTGTGTGTGTGTGTGTGATTTTCCACTTTAGACATTGTACTAACTATATGTAATTTTGCAACTGCCAGTCATTAAAGTATTACTGTCTACTTAATATCTGCTTACACTTTGTTTTGATGGTCCCCCAACAGACATGTTGATGGTTGCAAATGAATGAGAGTTAGTTTACTTGTGTTTAGAGTTAGTTTACATCTCTTAAAGTTAGTTTACTTGTGTACAATATCTAAAATGGACTATTGATTTGAAGGGTAACCATGATTTGGACCTTTACTGGATTTTTATTTTGTGGATAGGTGACGTTAATAACCTGTGGTTGTCACCGATAAGGCCAACTAAGCACTATATGCTTGGTCTGCGATGCTGGGTAGTAACTGGTTACATGTAATCTGGATTACATAATCAGATTCCAAAAATTAAGTACTTGTAATTAGAGTTTATTACATTTTAAAATGCTTATAATTCCAAAAAATAGTAACCTAGACTTTCTTACTAACTGCAGATTTTGATTATGCAATGAAAGACCAGAAGAGGCTTGGTCAACCAATATTTAAAATAGTCGCTATAATTTTTTCTTTGTATAAATATTAGCAACTTTACATACAGTATCTGCTCAATCTAATGTTAACGTAGAGAAATGTCTGCTATTCAAGTGTCTGGTAGAAGCTGTACAGTGCGCTCACTTGCTCTTAAAATAATCCCTAATTTTTGGTCATTCAGAGAAGAGTAATACATTCTTTCAAATCTGTAAAGACTCTTGTGTGGACTCACCATACTATGCTTTTGTAAAATACTAAAAGCAAACAGGATGCACTTTCTGTCGTCTCAGTCTGTGAACTTGAACGCGAAACTTTGTGTATATCTTTGCCTTACAGATATTAAAAAGTATATCTATAGAGAGTGAAATTTATACTTTCAAATGGAAAGTATAAATTTTAAGGGAAGTCGTGGCCTAATGGTTAGAGAGTCGGACTCCCAATCGAAAGGTTGTGAGTTCGAGTCCCGGGCCGGCAGGAATTGTGGGTGGGGGAAGTGCATGTACAGTTCTTTCTCCACCTTCAATACCATGACTTAGGTGCCCTTGAGCAAGGCATCGAACCCCCAACTGCTCCCCGGGCGCCGCAGCATAAATGGCTGCCCACTGCTCCGGGTGTGTGCTCACAGTGTGTGTGTGTGTGTTCACTGCTCTGTGTGTGTGCATTTCGGATGGGTTAAACGCAGAGCACAAATTCTGAGTATGGGTCACCATACTTGGCTGAATGTCACGTCACTTTCAAATGAATGAATTCAAATGGAAAACAAATTTTCAGATTATGTGATCCGTATGAAACATGAATACAGGTGAATCCACTGTTGCGGAGTCAGTGTCACCGACTTCATTTCGAAATCCTAAAACAAAGTAAGCACTAGTTTATCAATTTATTACAATGTTAATGCTGTCTCCTTACTGTTTTTACTTCTGCCGGTGTATTGTGGCAAGCTTTATGCATGCACTTGAGCACGTATTAGGCTATGTATGCAATTAAAGGCTCATTATAATGATTTAAATGGTTTATTAATAAACATGAGATTAGTCAACTAATGCTTCAAATGAACAACTACTAGTCGAACAGAAAAATCCTTGGTCGAGGGCTGCCCTATAGTAATCTGTAAGCAGTAACGTGATACAGTTTGAAAGTAATCTACCCAGCACTGCTGGTCGGTAATCCTGCCCTGATTGTATTAATACCACAGTATTTTCTGTAGTCAGAGCTGTGATTTAACCTGGTGCTCCGGTTGACGCACCGGCTCCTCAGAAATCAAGGCTGAGTGGAGGATTCATCAGAGACCAAACGGGACCACACACGTCTTCTTCCCGTCACGTTGGTGAAGACTGATTGGGACAAATCCTTTTCTCCCTCTGGTGTCAGGTCCCATTCACTGATCTGAATGCTTCTGAAAGAGAGACAAATGTTTTGATTAGAGGTCTCTCTCAATGTCACCAGACTGGCAGTTTAAAATGAGACGTGCCCATCATGGCAGAAACAGACGATGGTGGGTGGAGCAGACATATGTGTGCCTGAGTGATCTGAAGAGGTTTCGTCTTGAACTGGAGAAAGTTGAGAGATTGCTGTAATAGGCATTTATCCACACACCTACAGTTATTTTTTAGTGCACAACAGAAAATACAAGTGTGAACAATGCAAGTATGTGGGCAATGAATCTGCACCCACCAAACTCCTTGTAATTCATATAATAGAACAAATACCCTTTATTAAAGGTGCACTCAACACACTTTTTATGTTATTACGTTATGTTGTGCTGATGAGAAAGACGTTCGTCTGTGACTTTTGCCATGCAGAATCAGGGGTTTTCAGTTACTGATGGCTTTATAGAAATGCATTATTTGCAGGCAGTGATGATTAATGTATTCTGCAAACTAAAGCATTCAATAATCGTGCGATGAAGCAAGTATAGCATACCAATGGCTGTGTGATTTTAAAATAACTGCCTTCATTAGGTGACTAAATACATGTAAAAGGGGTAATGTACCACTGAGATGATTGACTTTGATGATATTTGGTTGTCTATTCAGTAGTGATGCTGTGGAAACGTTTAAATCAGTGTAATTATGGCCTTCCCTTTTTGCCAAAAACATCAACACCCATAATGCACTTGTGATTTTGGCTCCACTTCTCCATCGATCGAGTTGTCTATTGGTGAGAAAAATAAAATGCAGAAGTTTTACCAGTTGTTTTAACAAAATGTAGTAATTTGATTATTTTTCAGCTGCCCATAACACCAAAATACTTTCAGCTACATATAACTTTGTATTATGTTTAAATCCATGCACGCCCTGAAAATATGCTCAGAAAATGTGGAATAAAGTCCTATTATCATTTGCATTTAATGCAGAAGTCTGTCTACAAAGTCATTGCCAATACAAGAGTCATCACTCGGTACGCACCAAGAGTGTTTTCTATAATGAGGAATTTGTGTGCGCCCTCAGATTGGCGGCTTTCTTTTCATTTCCCATTTTCTCTTTCTGGAAGAGCTGTCGATTATTCCGTCTTACTGTCGTTTGATCAAATGAAGGCGCTGGGATTGGAATCCTATTACTTCTACTGCTGCCCGTATTAGTCGTTTTATTTCACTAGGCCGACATTAGAAGCCGAGTGTTCACACACTTTCAATCCCCGCCAATCAGTCACAGGAGTCAGACACCACAGAGCCGGCCACACAAGAGCTTATTACCATTCCTCACACAACTCCTAATGGACGCGGTCCTGAGGCACTCCGTAGCACCGTACAGATGGATTGACTCGGGTCTTCTCCGGTAAGTTTTGTTACTATGAAGAGGTATCTCAAAGAGTGAAATTTATTTTGATTTGTAATGTTTCATGGACTTTTTCAAGGGCCATCTTTAGCAGTTTCTTACTGTCTTTTTCTCTCATCCCCTCTGTTCTGCTTTTTTTTTTCTTCGGATGTCTGCCTTGGGCTCTCTTTTAGTGTCTTTTTAGTTCTCTTTGAGAGAATCACTCTGATATCAAAGTGGGTAAGCTTCTATCTCACTTTCAGGTTTTTCCTCTCCGCCCCGCTAAAGAGTTAATATTACAGCTATGCAGAAACAACTCAAATGCTAGAAGACAAGTGCTTGGCAAACAAAAGCTAAAGTAAATATGCACACTTTGCCTGCTTTGTTTCAGCACCAGATTCACTAAAGGAATAATTCAATTTAAATTGCCATTACACTTGACAACTCTAAAAGTAACCTTGAGTTAAGTCTCTTAACCCTCTGGTGTTGTTCAGTTGAGAAATTATTTTTTTTATTTTTTATTATTTTTTTATTATTTTTTTATTGGAATTAGCAGATGATATGTGGAGGCATATATCATGGACATGATTTAAAAAAAATTAAAAAATACTGTTTGTGGTCAGAAAGGACTTTATTGGAAATCAATGGTAAGCACATTTCATCTAGTGGAAATATTTGATACTGTGCCCAAACAGTATTGCAGATTTTTTATTTTTTTTTATATCAACCTCAAAAATTTGGAACACAACTTTTGTTTTTAAATGCAGTTTTGGAATAATATGGGTGTTAACATGTTTTAAAATTAAATAAAAAAAATAAAATAAAAAAATTCCCCCTTAATAATATATTTTTGTAACTTCTATATGTAAATCCTATAAAATAATAATAATAATTAAAAAAATTTATTTATTTTTTTTATTTATTTATTTTTTTACTTAAAATGTTTCCAAATTATGTAAGCAATTATCCAATTATGAAACCTGACATTTTAGGACTTGGCACATGTTTATTCTCTATTTATTAAAAAAAAAAAAAAAAAAAAAAAAAAAATTGCAATAACAACTTCTTTCTATAAAACACTGTTTGACAGTCTGAACAGTGATGAACAATATTCTGAGGCTATGTCAACATGAAGCCAGAGCTTTCAGATATTTTTTTTCCGCTCGTCTCAAGAAATGTCTGTCTCCACATGAAACCACAAAACCGACACAAAACGATGTAGTATACTGTACATGCCAGACCAGTATGTGGCGCTGTAAGTCTGCCACAGAGATACACTAAAAACAGAGAAGAAGACTTGTGCTAAGTGCATAAACATTGGAACAATACAATTATTAATCTGTGTTAATGTTAGTTAATAAAAAGACAATCGTTCAGTGTTTTTTCATGTTTTTTGTTGCTGGTACGGGACATAACGGTGTCTGACGAGACACCTACATGAATTATCTACATGAAAACGCAAAGGTGGAATTTTCAGATTTATCTACTCTGGAACCTGGTTTCAGAAAATATCAGTCTACTCTTCCAAAATGCCTGATCTGTATGGACGAATCGCCTTTATGATACAAAATGTATGCGTATTCAGCTTAAATTGTCTCCGTGTGGATGGGGCCTGAGTCATTCATTTGTGGACATGGATTCACTGTGACAATTCCATCTCACAGCTTTGACAAGACAACATATTTATAGTCTTCATCTCACTGTCTGTCGATGCCACCAATTGTTTAGTTTTTTTTGAGAGAGAGAATTTCTCACTTTTCTTTTCCCTCCTTTTCTTTCATCTTCCCTGCAGAGAGATGGATTGTCATCTTCCGTCATTCTCTATATACTGTATGAGCAACAAAAACATGCCCCCATTCATTCATGCCGCACTGCTCATTTATAAATCAAACAGCACACCTGTGGGCCGTTCCTTCTTTCCCCAGCAGATGTATTGGGAGTTTGAATATCTGCAGACACTTTCTAATAACACTGTTTTAAACTTATTAATTTTGAAGATAAAATGGCCTCCCCGGTGTAAAAACAAGATGGCATGGTGGACTGCATTACCACGGCTTTGGTGAGCGGCAAATGAAGAGCCATCATCAACTTACACTTAATTGCTGACACAATTCATCTTGCCAGTTTCCCTGTGCAGCTTTTCTTCTCTATTGTAACAATTAAATCAAGAAGAAGAAAAAAAAAAAAAGATTGTACTTCTCTGCTCAGAGTGACTGGGGATCTGTGAGGAACAGTTATTAACACACCATATCTTAATTTATCTTTGTAATGGTGAAGGTAGTACTGAAACAACCTCTTTTTGTTTCACACCTCACTGAAATAACAAGCCTTTGTTACTAACAAAATAGTTGTACCTAGAAATGTAATTTGTAGAACTGTTGATTATTTGTATCTTTGAATGAGAACTCAGACAAGGATTGTGCTGTAGGATTTTGTGTGTGTGTGTGTGTGTGTGTGTTTGTGTGTGTTTGTGTGTGTGTGTTTGTTTAAACCACATAAATTGGCCATTCACATTGCTAAATTTGGTCAGTCCAGTTGAGTTGACTCGTTTGGTGTAAAAGGTAAATTCTTCCCACCATATTCTTTTTACATGTGGAAAAATAAAATAAAATAAAATAAAATGTGGGCCAATAAAAGCAGTATTTTAAAAGGGATGCGGAGGTATTCTTGGGCATTTGTTTAGGGCGAGTTCACACCAAAGATTCACAACAAGACAAACCGAAACTATATGGTTTGCAACATTCTAAAGCTGCTGCAAAAGTTTGAACATTAAAACACAGCAAATCGCAAAACATCTTTGCATGAACTCATGTTTCCCATTTTCTTTCATTACAGATACAAATGTAAGTAAATGGAACAAACATTTGGAAATTTGATTTTAAGTACTTTTATATTAATTAATCTAGTAAATAAAATCTAGCACATTTTTGGAAAAGCCAACTGCTATACCACTGCAAAACAAAATGTTTTACTGGCCTTGTTCAGACATCGTTGTGTCTGCAAGTACTCCGAGAGCAGTAAAAACAGTGGAACTTTCAGTTGCCATATGGAGGCTGTGCCGCTCGCATCCAGTGTAAACCTGCCATTTTACACCAATGCAATTAGATCCATCATTTACATAGCATTGATTCCTTACTTCAGTGTTTATGTCAGCTTTCTGTATGTAGAACAGTTGTCAGGCTTCCTGTGAAAGATAATTAACATCTAGCATCCAGACTGCAGCCAAACTGATATCGCTAAACAAACAAAGACTTTTAAGATGTTTTATTTGTTGTTGTTTTTCATTTAAATAATTAAATAAGAATGCTTCTCGTTTGCTTGCTTTCTTGTTGTTTGTAATAGATACCTAATTATAGTTTGAATGTCAAATTTCTAACCCTTGCATTTGCTTATATATATATATATATATATATACACACACATACATTTTGCTTCTTGACAAGTGAAATCTAATTATTATTTAGTATTCAATGACATGATAAATAATAAAAATATATTTTTTTATTGTTATCATTAATATGGTAAGTGGTAAGGGACTGTAGCATTGTACAGATTCCATCTCTCAAAGTCACATAACTGTTAATAAAACAAATTAATCTGCCGATATGTTTGAATAAGGCATGGTTACATTTTAACAGATTAAAACGATATAGCCTATTTTTCATCCATGTATCCCCCACCCTACCACATGAACTACCCTTTAGGGTTTTTATTTGATGCAGCTTTGATCTATCTTTATATTTAATCTTTGTCAAAGCAATGGGAATACATTGTTCAAAGTTCAATTCTATGAACATCAAAAGTGCTCTTTTATCTCGTTAACTGGGAGAGAATAAAGTATCAGCGCCGGGGTCATTTGAGAGCAGGCTACATTTGAATTCTGAACTCTTTTTTTACATTGCAGCATTTTACAACTAATGGGTTTTTTGTACGCTGACATCTTTCCACTGACGCTCATTGCAATTGCTTTTCCTAGTGGTTTTGGCATTATGAATATTTCTCTTGAACAAATTAAACATCAAGCTAAACAGTTTATTTTAGAAAACGTCACTTGATACTTTTCTATCATACATAACTATATTTATTGCGATGAAATGAAAGTGACCCAACAGAAACCAAAACTAATGGCTTTGTTGCCACAAACACCAAATTCAGAGAGAATCTCTAAAGCTTTACAATCAAGAGCGAACAAACCAGGATTAATAAAAGTGCGGATGCCATATGACACTATGCCATTCTCTGGTTATGAAGCCTAGAAGCAGTCTTTGGAAACATTTGATGAGATCAGGAGGAAAGACAGACCAAAACGAAAGAAAGAAAAAAGATTCAATAAAGGCTTATGATAGCTGATGCCACCACAAATGCCCCCGTGTATCTTTCCGAGTGGCTTATGGGAAATGCACAACACCCCCAGGCCTCTTCTATCTGCCATTTATAATTTTTAGAGCTCATCATCACATGCAATCTATCTTTATTTCGTCCCGCAGCTGTTCTGTTGTGTCTAATGCCTTGTGCAACTGGGGTATAAATATGCTGGCTTCATTGCTGATGTTTATTCTGACTGCTCTGTGTGTTTGTGGCAGACGAGACAAATCTTCATTAGACCAGGAGCCATCGCACCGTAACCAGACCGGCCCCATCATGTGTTGGCTTATTTGCTTTTACTCGAGAATGCATGACAGGAAATGAGTTTGTACATAGAGATTTGAGGGAAAGATGAGCACAATCCCCATCGACACAAACAGATGCAAACCCATGCACACATGTCACACCCAGGGGCTGGCTATGCTTTAACTAAGCCACACCCCTTCTCAACTTCCACCTCGAGGAGGTCCCCAAACCCGACCCAATGGCCAAACAACACGAGAACAAGTAAGTGACAAAACAATCTTTATTTAAATATTTAAAAATAGCTTGGGGAATAGGGAAAGGGCAATTAAAACTAAACTCTGACTCGGCCCTCCAGATTGGGCTATAGCCGGGAAGAGGTCAGGGAGCAAGGGGGCCACGGGGATCCGGGGCGTGGGGCTCGGGCCCCGGCCTGAGTCTTAGGTATCCGTAGCGCCCTCCTTCTTCCTCCTCTTCGCTGAATACAGCTCACGGTAAGTACTGGTTCACACAGTTCGTTCTCGAGGTGCCCACTCTCTTTCTCTTCCTCCACAGGTAACGGCTCTTCGCTGATTACAGCTCACAGTAAGTACTGATTCACACAGTTCGTTCCTTGGGTGCTCACGCTCTTTCTCTTTCTCCACAGGCAACGGCTGGGACACACAGGCACAGCTAATTCAGCTTGGTTTTGCTCTCACCTCTTCGCTGATTACAGCTCACAGTAAGTACTGGTTCACACAGTTCGTTCCTTGGGTGCTCACTCGCTTTCTCTTTCTCCACAGGCAGCGGCGTAAGTACAGGTTTCCTCAGTCTCTCCTCGTGTTACCCACTCTCTCTCCTTTTCTCTCCACAGGTATCAACTTGGGCACAATAGCACAGTTAGTTTGCTTTGAATGGCTCTCACCTCTGGGCTGGACACAGCGTACTGTAAGTACAGGGTTCGCTCTATTCCTCCTCGTGTTATTCACTCTCTCTCTCCTTTTCTCTCCACAGGTATCAACTTGGGCACAATAGCACAGTTAGTTTGCTTTGAATGGCTCTCACCTCTGGGCTGGACACAGCGTACTGTAAGTACAGGGTTCGCTCTATTCCTCCTCGTGTTATTCACTCTCTCTCTCCTTTTCTCTCCACAGGTATCAACTTGGGCACAATAACACAGTTAGTTTGCTTTGAAAGGCTCTCACCTCTGGGCTGGACACAGCGTACTGTAAGTACAGGGTTCGCTCTATTCCTCCTCGTGTTATTCACCTCTCTCTCCTTTTCTCTCCACAGATATCAACTTGGGCACAATAGCACCGTTAGTTTGCTTTGAATGGCTCTCACCTCTGGGCTGAACACAGCGCACTGTAAGTACAGGTTTCCTCTGTTTCTCCTTGTGTTACTCACTCTCTTTCCTTTCCTCTCCACAGGTATCAACTTGGACACAAAACACAGTTACTCTGCTTTGGATGGCTTTCACCTCTGGGCTGGACACAGCGTACCGTGCTATCTCCGGAGATCTGAAGCACGCTCACAACATATACTGTACTGAACTAGGCCAGGACCAGCAATCTCCTTGTCCTCCCACGCCGAAGTGCGTGAAGGCGGGGGTTTATCTGACAGGACACACGGCAATACACAGCAGCCCACAGCAATATACAACACCACGTCAAAATTATAGGTTTTCACAGCACGAAGACTCACCCACCACACTCAGTGTACGGAAAGGACACCCGTCTTCCTTCACTTCGCTTGGTTCGGATCTGGCGACGGAATATGCGGCCTAGCTAGTGATGTCGTCGTTGTGACTACTTTAATAAGTATTCCTTCGGCTCTCCCACCACACTATATTAGGGGTAGGGCCGCCCTCCTCCTCCTGGAGAGATCTACACCACGCCAGGTCAATATACAGGGCACTTTCGACTGGCTCTTAGTACTCACATCAATGCCACTTCCAATCCCCTTTTTCACGTCGTCTCAGTTCGCCGTATAATCTGTTCACTTCTCAACCTTTAAGGTTCGCGATGTCGTCACAATCATACAATTCCAGCCTGAGGGAGAGAGAGAGTTAGACAGCTACCAGCAGCGTACCAAGACGGGCACAACCCAGTGCTTCACACACACCAAAAAGAGCTTCCCAGACTGTGAAATAACTTGGCCTTAAGTACTGCCTTGTCCAGCGTATCCTCCAATCACCAACCGCTGTCCCTAACTAGGCACAGGTGCATCGAATTCCCTGATTTTCCTTCTTACGGCGCTACCGGAAGTTCCGGTGTTCTGTTTTTCCGGTCCGGGCGGAAACACTTCCGGGCGGAACCAAACTTCCCGAATTTTGGTTCCGCCCCTAAAGATCGTCACCTTGTGACATCCTCCCCCGCCAATCCGTTCTAGTCCCTAGAACGTCCTCGGGCTGTCCACTCCCCATAGCGGGCAGGGGGTCGGCCTCGGTTCTCTCGCTGGGATCGTCTCACTGGTGAATCGGGCTCAGCTTGTTCAGGGGCTGCTTCTGGTTCTCTCGGGGCGATCGGGGGTGGTGCCACCACGGGTCTCCCTGGTACCACAGCCCAACCTTCAATCCAGGGGGCCGCTGGTACAGGTTCCGTGGGGACTTCTTCCACGGCTTCAGGGTAGTTAGGGCATGGGCGAATCATGTTCCGGTGCACCACACGGTCGGGGCCTGACTTCCCTTCTGGCCGGATGGTATAGACCGGCTGCCCCGGCCTCTGCTGCCAGCAGACTACATAAGGGGTGGCCTCCCAACGGTCACTCAGTTTCCCCTTCCCCTGCCGCCGATTATCTCTCACCAACACCCTCTCTCCTGGCAGTAGAGGGGCTTCTCTAGCAGTCCGATCATACAACCGCTTACTTTTCTCTCCTGCCGTCTGTATCCTTTTCGACACCTGCTCGTAGGCGAAATGCAAGCGCTGGTGATGGCGCCCCACCCACTCCGTTACACTTGCTTCCTCTTGGTCGGCTATCACTCCTAGGACCAGGTCAGTAGGCATTCGTATGTGTCTGCCAAACATCAGGTAAGTGGGAGCGTAACCCGTAGTACTATGTATACTGTTGTTATAGGCCTGTAGGAGGTTTGGCAAGGCACTCACCCAATCGTCCTGCCGTTGTTGGTCCAAGGTCCCCAGCAGCCCCAATAGGGTCTGATTGAATCTCTCACAGCCGCCGTTCCCCTGAGGATGATACGAAGTGGTGTGAGTTTTCGTGCAACCGTACAACTGGCATAGTTCTCTAATTACCCTGGACTCAAAGTTGGCTCCTTGATCGGAGTGCAGAAACTCCGGGCATCCGAACGTCTGGAAGACGGCCCGCCATAAAACTGTAGCGGTGGTGGTTGCAGTCTGGTCGAGGGTGGGGATAGCCCAAGCGTACTTTGTGAACAAATCCGTTATTACCAAGATGTTCTGGTAGCGATCTCGTGGTCGGCCCAGTGTCAAGAAGTCCATAGCCATGATATGAAGGGGGGCCTTCGCATGGATGGGTACCATTGGCGCTCGGACCTCCCGTCTGGACTTAAACAATATGCATCTCGGGCAAGCTTGAATTAGGGCGTGCACCGATGCCTCTAGCCCGGGCCAAAAGAAGAATCTCCTAAGCAGGGACACGGTCCTCTCCTGTCCCTGATGCCCCAACTGGTTGTGGTACGCCGAAACTAAAGCCGTTACCTCATCTGCGGGTACCACGATCTGGCGTACTTCTTCGCCCAACTTCGGGTCACTGACCCTTCTGCACAAAACGCCATCTCTCAGCTCCAGCCTGTCCCATTGCCCCAGCAGCCTCCTCCCAGTATCCGTCTGGGCTAACCTCTCCGCTGGCGTCAGCCGTCGGCCCTGTTCCAGCCATTCTCTTACCAGCCGCACATCTTGATCCCTGGCCTGTCTCTCCCTCCACCGACGGGGATCCCATCCCCAGTTCTCAGGCACGGCCTCTTGTCTGCTGCCTGGTGCCTCTACTGCTCCTACCATATAGCCCTCCTCCGGGCTGGCCCCTCCGGGGCTTTCCGCTTCGGGCAGCCTTGAGAGGACGTCCGCGTTCGTGTGTTCACGCCCTGGTCGGTACTGTAGTTGATAGTCAAAGTTGGCCAGTTGGGCCACCCACCGCTGCTCCACGGCTCCCAGCTTCGCCGTCTGTAAGTGTACTAATGGGTTATTGTCTGTAATGATCGTCACCTTGGCACCCCAGAGGTAGTCTTTAAATTTCTCACTTAGGGCCCACTTCAACGCCAGCAGCTCCAATTTGAAAGAACTATAGTTCGCATCGTTCCTCTCGGCTGGGTGGAGGCTCCGGCTGGCGTACGCGATGACCCTCTCAACTCCGTCCTGCCGTTGAGCCAACACCGCTCCCAGCCCGAGATTGCTGGCATCTGTATACAAAAGGAATGGTTTTGTGAAATCTGCGTATGCCAAGATAGGGGCCTGTAGCAGCTCCTGCTTCAATGTCTGGAACGCCGACTCACAATTTGCATCCCAGTCTACGTTGGGCGACCCCCGGCCCCGGTTACGACCTGTGCCAACCAGCAACTGATTAAGGGGTTTAGCAATTTTTGAAAAGTCCTTTATGAAACGCCTATAGTATCCCACAAATCCTAAAAAGGATCGCACTTGCCTCACTGTCCTCGGGGCCTTCCAGTCCTTCACGGCCGATACCTTTCCAGGATCTACGGACACTCCAGCCGCACTGACCACGTGGCCCAGAAAGTTGACTTCTCTCCGTAGTAAGTGACACTTATTGGGCTGTAGTTTCAATCCGTACTTCTCCATGGCCCGAAAGACTTCCTCGAGGTGCCTCAGGTGTGAATCAAAATCTGGGGAGTAGACAATCACATCATCCAGGTAGACTAATACTGACTCCATTAACTGACCTCCCAAGCACCGCTGCATCAGCCGCTGGAAGGTGGCCGGAGCGTTACAGAGCCCGAAAGGCATCCGGTCCCATTCAAATAGTCCAAACGGGGTTGTAAAGGCAGTCTTCTCCCGGTCTGCTTCGGCCACCTGCACCTGCCAGTAGCCACTGGCCAAATCTAGGGTAGAGTACCATGCCGACTGCGTGAGGCTGGCAAGCGAATCTTCGATCCGTGGCAAAGGGAAAGCGTCTTTCTTAGTCACGAGGTTCAGCTTACGGTAGTCCACGCAGAATCTCCAAGCCCCCGTCTTCTTTTGCACCAGCACTATGGGGGCCGCCCACGGGCTGCTGCTTTCCCTAACAACTCCTTGCTTCAGCATGCCTTGCAGGAGTGTACGTACCTCGGTATACAAAGTGGGCGGAATTGGGCGATACCTCTCCCGGCTGGGCCCTGCATCCCCGGTAGGTATATGATGTTGTACCACCTGGGTGCATCCGTAGTCTTCATCGTGGGTGGCGAACACATGCTGCCATCTCCGAAGGAGGGCCTGTAACTTCTGTGTCTGTGCCTGCTCTAAATCCTCCCCTTGTAACGACTCACCCGCCAGGTGGCTCGGCACACTCCTCTCCATACCACCCCATGGGGTGTCTACTTGTGTCAGGGCCACCTCGATGACAGTGGGGCACACCTGACGAAAACTAATATCCCTCTCTTCCCTTACTTGGTGGGATGTAACCGTTGTCAGACGGGCTAATCGTTGGTGCCGATGTAGTTGCACCGCGTATGGATGTACATTCCGTATCCTCACGGGGACTCTCCCCCGCCGGACCGTCGATAGTCCTCGTGCCACTTCCACTTGTGGACAATCCACATGGGGCTCCACCAGCACCCACTCTTCTGGGCCCGCTCTTCGGGGCGGTACTCGCGCCCACACAACAGCCTCACTTTTTGCGGGGACAGACAAAGCAAAACGACACATCACTCTTCCTACCTCTTCCTGTTCCCTGCGGACTTGGCTCATTTGCACCCTTCGACAGTCAGCTACCACACACTCCCACTTGGGCCTCTCTGCAGGTGGTATCTTCGATACGGGCCTAGCCCGAAATAGCTCTTCCCAGCAATCAGCGAGGACATTCATGCCCAACAGGGCTCGATGTGCACCCAGACAATGGTCTTGCACGATAATCACACCTTTCTGGGGGACCATCACTCCGTGAACCTCTAGGTCCGTCAATCGGTAGCCAATATATGGGATGTCAAGGCCGTTTGCGCCCTTCAGAGTAAGCCAGGGGGCCTCCGCCCCTGGTGCCCCTTGTTTCCCAAACACTTCTTCGGATAAACTCTCAGCAAACAACGTCACTTGGGAGCCTGTGTCTACCAGGCATTGAATCTCCTTGCCGCACACTCTCACCTTCGCCACGGGGCTACGCCCAATCATCTGGCTCCTAGAGCCATATCCTCTTCCAGGGTCTTCTCGAGGGGTCCCGGCCACACGACCCACAGTGGCCGGCCGACCTAAAAACCCCCTTCTGACGCCCTGCGGGGCCCACACTGGCGGCTATAGTGACCTGGTTTGCCACAGCGGTTGCAGATGGGTCGCCCTTGCTCGTCCCATTCGAAACGGGGCCGGTTAAAGTGGTTCGGGCGCCTGAACGGCTCTCGGCCTCCCTCTGAGTACACTCGGTCTCGGGGCGCCGGCCGTGGTTCCTCCCGCGCCCGTCCTTGGCGCAATTCTCCTACGAGGGCTTTAGACAGTTCAGACATCTGATCGCGGACATCTTTCAAAAGTTCAGCCTTCAGTGCTTGCTTCCAGTCAGGGCCTCCGGGTGGTGCTGGTGCTACTTCACTGACAACCGCACACACTGGGGAACCACTCACCTCAGTCTCATCACCTTCCAGGGCCAGTGCCTCTTTCTTCAGATCTTCGAACGTAAGACCCGGGTCCCTTCGAAACTGGATACGTAGGCTCTGTCTCACCGGACCCTCCTTCAACCCCAGAAGGAACTGGTCCCGCAATAGAGTCTCTCCATCTCCCAACCCGTAGTCCCGACGGGTCTGTAGTCGGGCGAATTGCTCTCGCAACCTCAGGGCGAAAGCTCTAATCGGTTGGCGGGGGCCCTGCTTACAATTGAAGAACTGGGAGCGAAGGACAGCTACGGGGGTGTGGTCACCATACTGTTCAGTGAGGAACTGGAACACGGTTTGGGCGTTGGCTCTAACGGCTTCGGGGGCGGCATGCACCTCTCGCCGCGCTTCTCCATCCAGGGAGTTTAACACAAATTGAAGCCGCTGGGCTGCACTAAGGCCCTGTAGGTCGGCCAAGTACTCTAGTTGAGCCTTCCATTCAGACAATCGTACCTCGGATTCTGTCCCCCCATATTTTTGAATCCAGGGGCTCCCCATAAAAACGGGCATGGCACGGGGTTGGGCTGAAAGCCCCGCGTTGTCGGTCATTGGACGACCTTGGTTACTCAACTCGAGGTGGAAACCCTGCCGACTACGCCAAATCTGTCACACCCAGGGGCTGGCTATGCTTTAACTAAGCCACACCCCTTCTCAACTTCCACCTCGAGGAGGTCCCCAAACCCGACCCAGTGGCCAAACAACACGAGAACAAGTAAGTGACAAAACAATCTTTATTTAAATATTTAAAAATAGCTTGGGGAATAGGGAAAGGGCAATTAAAACTAAACTCTGACTCGGCCCTCCAGATTGGGCTATAGCCGGGAAGAGGTCAGGGAGCAAGGGGGCCACGGGGATCCGGGGCGTGGGGCTCGGGCCCCGGCCTGAGTCTTAGGTATCCGTAGCGCCCTCCTTCTTCCTCCTCTTCGCTGAATACAGCTCACGGTAAGTACTGGTTCACACAGTTCGTTCTCGAGGTGCCCACTCTCTTTCTCTTCCTCCACAGGTAACGGCTCTTCGCTGATTACAGCTCACAGTAAGTACTGATTCACACAGTTCGTTCCTTGGGTGCTCACGCTCTTTCTCTTTCTCCACAGGCAACGGCTGGGACACACAGGCACAGCTAATTCAGCTTGGTTTTGCTCTCACCTCTTCGCTGATTACAGCTCACAGTAAGTACTGGTTCACACAGTTCGTTCCTTGGGTGCTCACTCGCTTTCTCTTTCTCCACAGGCAGCGGCGTAAGTACAGGTTTCCTCAGTCTCTCCTCGTGTTACCCACTCTCTCTCCTTTTCTCTCCACAGGTATCAACTTGGGCACAATAGCACAGTTAGTTTGCTTTGAATGGCTCTCACCTCTGGGCTGGACACAGCGTACTGTAAGTACAGGGTTCGCTCTATTCCTCCTCGTGTTATTCACTCTCTCTCTCCTTTTCTCTCCACAGGTATCAACTTGGGCACAATAGCACAGTTAGTTTGCTTTGAATGGCTCTCACCTCTGGGCTGGACACAGCGTACTGTAAGTACAGGGTTCGCTCTATTCCTCCTCGTGTTATTCACTCTCTCTCTCCTTTTCTCTCCACAGGTATCAACTTGGGCACAATAACACAGTTAGTTTGCTTTGAAAGGCTCTCACCTCTGGGCTGGACACAGCGTACTGTAAGTACAGGGTTCGCTCTATTCCTCCTCGTGTTATTCACCTCTCTCTCCTTTTCTCTCCACAGATATCAACTTGGGCACAATAGCACCGTTAGTTTGCTTTGAATGGCTCTCACCTCTGGGCTGAACACAGCGCACTGTAAGTACAGGTTTCCTCTGTTTCTCCTTGTGTTACTCACTCTCTTTCCTTTCCTCTCCACAGGTATCAACTTGGACACAAAACACAGTTACTCTGCTTTGGATGGCTTTCACCTCTGGGCTGGACACAGCGTACCGTGCTATCTCCGGAGATCTGAAGCACGCTCACAACATATACTGTACTGAACTAGGCCAGGACCAGCAATCTCCTTGTCCTCCCACGCCGAAGTGCGTGAAGGCGGGGGTTTATCTGACAGGACACACGGCAATACACAGCAGCCCACAGCAATATACAACACCACGTCAAAATTATAGGTTTTCACAGCACGAAGACTCACCCACCACACTCAGTGTACGGAAAGGACACCCGTCTTCCTTCACTTCGCTTGGTTCGGATCTGGCGACGGAATATGCGGCCTAGCTAGTGATGTCGTCGTTGTGACTACTTTAATAAGTATTCCTTCGGCTCTCCCACCACACTATATTAGGGGTAGGGCCGCCCTCCTCCTCCTGGAGAGATCTACACCACGCCAGGTCAATATACAGGGCACTTTCGACTGGCTCTTAGTACTCACATCAATGCCACTTCCAATCCCCTTTTTCACGTCGTCTCAGTTCGCCGTATAATCTGTTCACTTCTCAACCTTTAAGGTTCGCGATGTCGTCACAATCATACAATTCCAGCCTGAGGGAGAGAGAGAGTTAGACAGCTACCAGCAGCGTACCAAGACGGGCACAACCCAGTGCTTCACACACACCAAAAAGAGCTTCCCAGACTGTGAAATAACTTGGCCTTAAGTACTGCCTTGTCCAGCGTATCCTCCAATCACCAACCGCTGTCCCTAACTAGGCACAGGTGCATCGAATTCCCTGATTTTCCTTCTTACGGCGCTACCGGAAGTTCCGGTGTTCTGTTTTTCCGGTCCGGGCGGAAACACTTCCGGGCGGAACCAAACTTCCCGAATTTTGGTTCCGCCCCTAAAGATCGTCACCTTGTGACACACACACCGAAGCCTCATCTTACATTATCCACTGTCAGCATGCAATGTTTATTTGACTATTAATCTGAGGTAGCCAGCTGAGCCCGAAGGATCTTGTGCGTACATGGTGATAAAGCATGCCTAGTTGTTACGAGGGAGACTTACGCATCCAGAACTTATGATTCTGTGAGTTATGAGTCTTACTTATGAGTCTCCACAATCCGTTTTATGATTCGCAGGAGGACAAGGGGCTCATTGGGGCCCTTTCAGCCCTCTTACAGACTACACCCACCCCTCTGTAATTCAAAGGGACGAAATGTGCACGACATTCAAAGCTTGTGCTGACGGACTATTGAAGCCCACGCTTTCAACCAGGTTGTTCCACACTTAACAAATTTCGCCGTAATGATTTCTCCTAGTTTTTAACATCATGTAAAGGCCCCTAATGGGCATCCTTTTCAAAAACGCTTCTGCGCCATCAAATGTAATTTACACGTTCCAGAAACGTCAGCAGATGGATGGAGACGAAAGCAATTACCATCTGCTTTTTGATGTCAGCACCATTTGGATTTTTATGCATTTCACTTTCATCATGTTCAGGTGCTGCGCCTCCAGATGCAATAGGACTTTGTTTTAAAAAGGTTTGGCAAATCAACTTAATCTTGTGACCATCTTATCTGATTTTTAGAATGCAAGAGTCAAGACACTAGCTTTTAATGAGGTACAACTGTGAATTTTCAGATGCTTTTAATGTAATTCCATATGTATTTGATCAGTAACACTTTATTTCGATAGTCCACTTTAAACATTCTATGAACTAGAAGTAACTTTCCAACTACATATCAACTCGCAGTCATTAACGTATTAGTGACTTTCACCATTTTAATGGTCCCCTACAGACATTCAGCTGACTTTAAGTAAATGTTCCAAGTATCTCAACTTATTTTACTAACCCTAGCCTAACAGTCTACTTATACTCTAAACAAAGTTAGTTGACATGTAATTACTTATAGTTAGTAGATTATCTAAAGTATTCTATTGAAGTGAAGTGTAACCGTTATGGCATCAGGAAAATGACAAGAGAGTGCATACTGTCCTCCTTCACACACTTTCTGCTTGTCCATAGAAACATGTGTCTGTTCTTATAAACTCAAATCTTGAAATGTCATCTTTCCACATAAGCACAAAGGAAGAACTTGTTTTTGATGATTTTTATATAATTCTACTTTTTTGCCTTCATGAAAATGGCAAGAGAGTACATAGTGTCCTCCTTCACACACTTTCTGCTTGTCCATAGAAACATGTCTGTATGCATCTTGAAATGCCATCTTTCCACACATGCACATAGTTAAAACTCTCTTGGTTAATCACAGAATGAGCATTTTAATAGAATCTGATCTGTCGTGGTTGCAGTGACCCAACTATAGACCCTCACCTTCTCTGAAATGAATGAGCTCTTATAGACCAATTCATTTAACACTGACCCCAAATTCAATATGAATTATGCATTCAGCAATCTGGAAAGATCTCTAGCAGAATTTCAAGGTGTGCATATGGAGGACTTTTAAGGAGTACCGAACATGTGTGCCAATTCTCAGGTGCTACTCTGTAATATGTAAGGAAGTTGTCAGTGATCAAATAATTTGCTGTTCTAACAATTTTTTATAATTGAATTATGATTCACTGGTATAAAGCTATTGAATGAGTTCTGAAAACTTGTAATATAGAGCACAAACCTTATGGACCACATTTATGGTGCATTTTTTTTTTTTTATTCTTTATTTATTTTTATTAATTTTTTTTGGATGGATGGATGGATAACCATCATGAAGATTAATCAAAATAATGTATAATATATTCCACAGGGGTGGGGGAAATTGAACTTTACTACTGCATTACTTCAGAGGACTTTCACTATACTGCACAAGCCGTTTGGACCACATTTATAGAGTTAATTATCCACTATGAACTCATTGTATGGAGATTACCAGGATAAAGATTCTTCAAAATAATGTTTGTGTTTTCTATTCCACAAAAGAGTAAGTCATACAGGCTCAGAAACGACTTGAGTAATAAATGACATAATTATTCAATTCAGCTCAGAAACACAAACAGTTTACAGGATTTATTAGTTATTACTTTGACAGAAAATATAATCACATGAAAGTTTTTAGAATGCAAATTCAACCTCAAACAGCTCAAACCATAGGGCTATCCTGAAATGTGTTCTCCTTAAAAATGTAAAAAAAAATATCCTGACTGTGAGCTATAATAGCTCAAGCTTTCAAAGCACAGATCTGCTGATTAATTGTTGATCCTCTCCACACTTCTGCTGCACTGTCCAATCAGTGATTGCACAGCAGATAATTAAGAGCGTCAATCAGGCCCTGCACCTTGGAGCTGAATGCCGTGCGCAGATTAGCGAGGGCCATGAGTGATTGGCGGGAAACATCTAAGGCCAGAAGCACAACTCCGTCCCCCACAGGGAAGGACACGGGCATAAATCTTCCCTGTCAATCACATAAAGCTCTTCCTTGCAAACACATCCAGGTCAAGGTTGGGTGAGTGATTTAAGAGAGATTATTAAAGAAGCGCTGGATGGCAGTAAATAAAAATACATGACAGGATGATGTGCATACAGTTTGAAATAAAAAAAATAAATTAAAATAAATAACAAGGCTCTGGATCTGTAGAGTATGAGGGGTTAAGTCTATAATCTACAGATATGACGTTTAGATTGATGAGACATTTCCTTCCATGGCTGGAACTCGCTTGTGATGTATTGTTTTATCCAAGGAATAAAACACACGTTTATGTTTTCACTGTATGCATACATACATAAACCTGGTGAAAAGAAAATCATTTACTTTTCCAAACTGTATCAGCAAAACCATATTATTTAATTAGAAAAAAAATGATAGTACAATAAACACATTAATATTTTATTCAAGATTTCTAACTACATTAAATGTGTCTAGCAGAAATAATAATAAAAAGTCATTTTAATATATATATATATATTTGGAACAATTGTTTATTTTAGTTTTAGCTAATAACCGCATTTATTGCCATTATATTTGTTTAAATACCTTAAATGACCATTAAATGCCATTAAATGTGAATTTGTTACCATGGTATTACCACAGTACAGCCATAGTACTATAATTAGTAATAGCACTGTAGGTTGCATATATTCATTCCTTTCAGGCCAGTAATCATAGTGCAAAGTAGTATTTTCTTATTATGCCTGAGGTGAGAGGTTTGTTTACATGTAGCATCTGAGGAACTGGTCACTAGAAGTGGTTTTTACAGGTCAAAGCCATTAACTCGTCCACGAGGCTTTTTAAGCTTTAAGTGTCTGGTATTAGCAATGCAGGCAGGATGATGTTTGGATAAACGCAGGATTCAGTGGCTACAGCGAGGGAGATGCAGGGCGCTGATTGATCTGGGCTGGCCATCAGCTCCGGCCCAATAGGCAGAATTCAATTAAGCATCATTTGGCTCAGACACCATTTGTGTTTGCATTCGCCTGGGTCCCCAGGTCTGGATTAGCCGAGCTCCAGCAGGGCTGTCCCTGTTATTATGCCTTCAAATAACACTGAGTCTGAGCCAGCAGGTACATACTGAAACCGTGTCTGCCGCTGGTCTAATTTGTCTATCTGTCTTCCGGGATGGGCTTTTCATCTTTGAGCCAAAGGACACAAAGCTGACAAATGCAGTGTGAATGGCGATTTCTAATTTCAGACAGGTTTAGTGTGACAGCACAGAGAGAAAACACAATTATGGTGAGATTTATTCATTTCTAGCCTTCCCTAATTAGTCTAGGGGCAATACGTCATACTGCCCCGGCAGTACACAGCAAGGATTATGAAATGCTCTTTTCTTGCCACTGGCTAAATGAAGGCTTCCAGTTCAACATGTGCCCATGGGCGCTGATGAATAGAGGAGGGAGCTTAATCATGCTGTGCAACCATATCAGTGACAGAGAGCACGAGGCCAGTGTTGGGCAGTCAGCCCCTGCTGGTGGACACCATACCTACACCTTTACACAGGCAAAAATGTCTAGTGACTGCCACTCAAATATCTAGTTCTGTTTAAAAATGCCTATTTTTTCATGAAACTCTAGATGCCACAGGCTGATTGGTTCTTAACATAACTGATTATATTCACCTTGTTAAACAACTTGGCACAAGCTGATTGGTTTGTGTTGTATACTCAGCCAATGAGGTTGCTGCTTAAATTTAAATGGCTGGTTAGCATCCATTTGAGCATTTTGCAGAGCGCTCTCAAAGTTCATCTGAAACCCTTCACATTTCCCAGCTCCACTTGTATATACCTGCTATGGGTTATTTTATATGGTATTTGTGGAGCAGCAGTATGTCTTAAATACTTACAACATTGTATTGGCAATAGCAAGTTCCTGTACTTGCTTGCAGCAACAATAATCTACAACTACAGCCATAACCAACAGCAGCAGAGTAGCAGATCAACTCCACCAAGACCAAATACATTAACATTGTCATGTCCACTACCATGCTAAAAATCTTCTGAGAGATGTCATGATAGAAATATACATGCAAGCATTGAACAATGAGCCAGTTCATGGCTCAGTTCATTTAGTGAATCAGCAACATACTGCTTAACCAGTGTAGTCAGATTCCTGAACTAATTACTTAAGTAATTTCTTTTTAGTGTTTTTATAGTGAAACAAAAATTAACAACGCTATCACTGTAATTCTGTACCTGAATTAACGACTCTTATAAAAACATATACTGTACTTGTTAGTGAATCAAAAATATACAGTGCAACCAGTGTAGTCTGATTGTCAAACAAATTACTTTAATGTCCCAGTTCATTTTAATTATAAAAAATGTACATTGTAACCTTGTAATCCAATTTCTGCATGAATAACTGTTATACACTGGTTAATTTTCATAAAACCACAAACATACAGTGTGACTACTGCAAACTGATTCCTAAACAAATAACTCTCATTGGCACTTCTTTTTAGAGAATCAAAAATGTTCAGTGCAACCACTGCAATTCAATTCCTGAACAAATGACAACTTTCAGCATGTTCTTTTTACTCAGTCGAAAGATATACTGCATAGCTAGCAATGTGCAACCAGTTACTGATTAAATGAATCTTGAATCAAACAGATGCAACTTATAAATAACAGTGAGATACAGATACACATTATACTTTTTGTCAATTAAATATACTGTTTGTTTGGTATTATTTAGTATATGTATATACACCAGTTATTGGATTGCATTTACTGTATGTCAAGAAATGATTGTTAAAAGTCATTCAAAAGTTTGTGTAAACACCTTTTGCAAGAACTTTCTCAATTTTATTGCAACAGAATTGTATGCATTTGTTGCCGAATGTTAATTCATTATAATTGTTAACAAAACAGTTTGGGAATGGGAATAGTTGAATTCCTATCCCTAATTAGACTTTCTTAATGGAGATAAACATCTGTGGTTGCAACATTAGCCTAAGACACTCACTGATTCAGTACTCCACCGACACATCCTCTAAACACACACACACTTCCTGGTTAGAAGGAAATGGGAGTATGGGAATGGATGGAGAGAAGTAATATTCTCTGATTAGGAGTGTGTGTGTGTGTTCCCAGCCGAGGTGTTGTAGAGCCACTGATTAGTCTCTTCGAGTGGCTATGCCATACTGCCCTGAGAGTCATTTTTGTCATGATTCACAGAGGGTGAGTTTTGAGAGTGTTAGGCCGTCACATCTCTGTTATTGCCAGATGAAATAGAGCAGGGGTTTGTGGACTGCCAGCGCTGTTGGAGGGTAAACAAATTACCACAGAGTGAGATGAAAACATTACAGAGCCCATAATGATCCCTGGCTCATCAGTTTGAGTCTGTCTATTCCCCTCACTTAAACAAGCATACCCATAATCCAATCTGTCTAAAGGGACTGCTGAACCTTGTCAAGGTGTGAAGAACAAGTGAAAACAGAAAAGGGAGAGAGAGAATGAGGGAGGAGGCTACTGGGATTGGCTAAACACATTTACTTTATAGTCTGGGAAAACACGCATTGGATAACAGATGTAATCTGGGGGGTTTGTTCTGATTGAGCTGTTTAGATTTAAATATTGATTTGTAAATATGAATATCTGGCCTCGGGTATAAGAACTGAATGTTGTTGTAAAGCTGAAGTATATAATTTCTGCTAAATAAATAAAGAAACAAAAATCAGGAGAGTGATTTAAGAGACAAGAATAAAGAAGTGGAAGTCAATAAAAAAACATTACAGGATGATATGCGTAGTTTGAGAGTAATGAAAAATAAGGAGACTCTGGATCACTAGAGTAAGAGGGGTTAAATCTATAAGCTATGAATATAATGTTTAGATTGATGAGACATTTGTCTTCATGTCTTAAAACTTGCTTGTTGGCTTATGTATTGTCTTATTTGAGGCATAGCATACACTTTTACTTAACACCGCAATAAAGAAACAAATAAGTAAAAACACAAGAAAAAAAGAAAATGACAATACATTTACTTTTGCTAATGTATTAGTAAAATCATGTTATAACAGGAATCATATGTTTAAAAATGGCAACAAACATCACTATAAACATATATAACTGATATAACTGTAACTTAAATATCATAGATAGATAGATAGATAGATAGATAGATAGATAGATAGATAGATAGATAGATAGATAACCGTTGTAATTATCCAATTAACATAGATATTTAATGTTATAAATAATTTGTCACGTTTTATAAATTAAAATGTATAACTACCTAAATTGTCCTCATCAAATCTGTTAAAAATATCAAACAAAATGTTGTCAGTAAGTAAACAAAATACGTTCTAAAAAGACAAAACAATTCTGATTTCATTGGATTTTGGACAGATTTATTAGAAAAAAAAAAAAATAGATCTAAAAAAAAAAAAAAAAATGAGTAATAGTAATAGGGCTATTTATAGTTTACCATTCACACTAAATACAACATTTATAAAGAGGGTTAGTGTTACGTCTGCCTATACTGGTACATTAGCATTAATCAATCATAATCAACAAGATGTCTGCATTCACCCTAACCAGACACGGCTTGTTATTGTTCGATTGTCTTTCCATGCCCAGCTTTGCTTTCTTGATCACGGGGTGTTATAAAGCAGTAGTGCTGTATGAGGGAGAGTGCAGGAATCTGTTGCCTCCACATCAGTGGCCTCCACGCATGGCTGCCTGTGCAGCTGCAGTCTCCAGCTCCGAGAAGATGAGGGGGAGAAGAAGGAAGGGTCTGCTCCGAGGCCGGCTGCCTGAGCATCCAAGCAGAATGCTGCCAGATGTGACAGAAGCATTGCTGAGCTCTAAACGTGCACAAATGCCTCCACCAGAGGGGGTGAACTTAAGCCCCCAGGTCAACCCTAGCTATTCTTTACCCATTCCTCTACATCCCACTCTTGACTGACCTACATATGTTTTCCCATCGCTTGAAGTGGTTTGGAGGAAATGAAACAGGCCAGTATTTTACTGTCCGAGTGGACGCACCAGGTGGTGCAGTGCTGCTAATAGATCACTGGGATATGTTAACCTCTCTGACCAGACCTTTACTTCTTGTTTAATGACCACACTGATAGTGGTGGTAGTAGTAGTAGAGTTCATTTTGTCACTTGTCCCTTTTTAACTTTTAAAATAGTTAGTAAACCTGTCCTGTTTTTTGTTAGTCAAGTTTTGGTTAACTAAAAGCATGTGAATTTTTGTATAGTTTTGGTCAGTTCAAACTTTTGTCACATTTTAGTCATGCTGCATGATGGTTAAACTGATCATCACTGATCATCACAAATATTTTGCTCGAAATCATGGTAAAAAAAGACAGAGGTTGTGGCAGGAAAAAAAAAGAAGGAGTTGAACACAGACTGCTATGGGGTTTTCCCCATACAACCCCCAGCCAGGGTGAAGATTTTCAAAAACTTTGGTTGCAGTGTTATTGTGTAGACAGCAGAATTGGAGATTTTGGCTTGTGACGTCGGATCATGTGCTGTCATCTCTGTCTACTGGCAACATTGTCAGGTTTCTGATTGGCCAACATGTTTTTGCGGTTGAGATTATATTGCCACCTATTGGCTTGGCAGGCATTTGGCAGTGTTTCATAGCATTCTTTTGTGTTCTCATGTGGACGGAAATGTTCTTAAAAACGGAAGAATGTGTCTTCCAATAAATCATTCACATTCACAAAGCAACACATCTTTGTGGCCCCGCTAAAATAGGAACATGTTTGTGATTGTGAGTGTGGAATAAAGACCAAAACTAAAAACTTACAGCAAAGTTCAGAGGCCATGAGATCCATGAAAAACAAGCCCTCCATTTCTACACTCTTATTCTAATTAGCCTTTAGCCATATTAAAAATAATTAACATTCATCATCATAATTAGAAATGTGTTTGAATCCAAGTCCAAAGAGGGTCAGTCTTCTCCTAATCAAACTCATTTGTGATGTTGGTCAGGGTGCAGCTGACATGGTGGTGGGTATTAAGGGACAGTGCAAAAACAGCGGAGGGGTCAATTAATTACTCGTCTTTGTGAGTATCCTCTTTAAAAATAGTTGGTTATGTCTTAAATGAAGGTGAATAGTTGAGAAAGAAATCAGATGCATATCATTATACCAAATTAATTTTCTCTTAAAGTGAATGCGCCTAATTTACAAGCTGCTGTCAGTGTCCTTAATGTTAATCCAATAAATTAAATGGGAGAAAATCATTTACTGCTCTTTTCTGAATTACTTTGTAGTTTTAACAAGAATAAATATTAAATAATATTTAATTTATACAGTGAAGACAATGCAATGCTATTTAAATTTGATAATTCAGTTTCTCTACTTGGAAACCTACCTCCTTGAAAAAAATTGAACATTGTTTATTTGTGCTATCTACACAATTTCAAACAGGGCCCACAGGTAAAACAGGTACAGGTTTGCACCGAGGCCCCGCAAACCCCAGCTACGGCCCTGCAGCAAATACGCTCATACATATAAACCAGCTCAAAGCGCAGGAAACGACAGAATGAGAAACACTGCAGTGTCCAGGCAAGCCTGCTAGCCTTCAAAGATGAACAGCCCAATATATTTATAAGAATTCATAGTACATCTTTGCAGTTGTTGATTTAATAATAGCTTGTTGGAGCAGGATTTCACCAGGGAGAATTTGTATGAATCAATCTGTGGACTCGTGTTTAGCTTTTAACAAGCCATTCATCACATTTTACTGGAGGCAGGACAGAGGTATGACTGATTTGTTTACTAATCCATGGAATTTGCAGCGTTAAACACATCCTACTGGATTCTGGCAATTAATTATTTAGCTGCTGTGTAATTTAGCATTAATCTAGAAATTGTCATATTTTATAAGTATCAGTACTCACTCTAAAGAGAGACGTGGCAATTGCTGACAGACAGAATTACTGCCCAACTGTTTTCAAATAAAGATAATTACTACAGACTGACCCTTACTCCAACAGGAAGGTGCAAGATGACTTTTTTTATATATTTAATTGACTTGTCGGTGGGTCATCTGAATCAATCAGCCACAAACCTTTATAATTATACTGAATTAGCTTCACTATTCTTTGGGTGCATTCACATGCGGCATGTTCTTGTGTTCATAAACTGCTTGACGGAGCGGAACAGAAAATGTTCTCAAGGTGTAATTTTAAAAGATGAACTATTTTTTAATTGAACTGCTATCAAGCTGCAATGCACTAAATAAATAAATAAATACAATGGCCAGTTATGTCTATATGGTGTGCGTGTGCACATAAGGTAATTGACATATATGAAACAAACAATATTTTACCTATAGATGGTAACACTTTAGAATAGGGTTCCATTAGTTAATGTTAGTTAATTTATTAATTAACATGAAAAAATGAATTTATTACTGTATGTATTAATCTTTGTTAATGTTAGTTGATGAAAACAGTTATTCATTGTTAGTTCATGCTAATTCACAGTGCATTAACTAATGTTAACAAACACAACTTTTGATTTGAATAATGCATTAGTAAATGTTGAAATTAACATTAACTACGATTAATAAATGCTGTAGAAGGATTGATTTTGCTTAGTTCATGTTAACTAAAGCAGTTAACTAACATTAACAAATGGAACCTTGTTCTAAAGTGTTACCTGCAAAAAAAAAAATGCAGTACTACTTTTCTTCTAATTCATTGCTATATATATATATATATATATATATATATATATATATATATATATAATCATTATTATATATTCACTAAACTCTAACCTCACTTCTATTACTCTTAAGTTGAGAAAAACAAAACAAAACAAAAAAAACCTTTTATGAACCACTTTACCATCTGACCAGACTATAAAGGTAAAACTGACTTATATTTTATACTGTTTTTGCAAATATCATAGTACTTTTTGAATATACTTTGAATATGGTAATTACAGTACAAGCCTAAGTATCTCCCAAAGGCTGTTTTGCTTATTTCTGCAAACATTTTTTGTAAAGTATAACTAAGTTAGAAATACGCACACATGCAGCCCATCAAGAAACTGAGAGGGTGGTGTGTGTTCCACATAAATGAGTATTGATTAAACAGTACGCTGAGATTTAGAGTGGAATGAGCAATATGAGCCATCTTCTCCTATTATAGATAGGCACACATCAGGGACAGCTGCAGAGTTCAGCATGACTGCCAGTGTGACTCCCATTATACAGTACTGCCAGCAAGAAACTCGTCATCTCTCCACTGAGACAGCTCATTGCAATATTGATAGCCGATGTCAACCATTGTATTTTTAAGCATGCATGCTTGTGACTGCACATGCAATATGTACCACTGGAATCTGAAATACAAGACATTTGTCTTCTAACTACTGTAGATTCCCTTTGGAGACAGAAATCTTAGGGGCCAGCTGTCAATGCTAACCAGTCAAACCTGGACCCCCCAAGTGACATGTATCTTTGGGCTGGTATCTTTGTACCTGTCTGCGGACAGATACAGGAATACTGATGATTCTGAAGGCTGTCTTTTTTGCACTCTATTTTTTTCCCTCTCCTTCTCTTTCTATGTTCTCGTATCTGTGACACCTTTCTTTAAGAGGGTTTCAAGAGGTTATTGCTTACAGCCTTTCCGGGCCACTCATCTCTAATGGAGTTCAACTTCATTTGCTTTAGGTATTTTTCTGTGTGAAAGATGCAGTGTTGACAGGCTGAAGAGAGGCCCTTGGTGCACTTCAACGTTGCGCGCTAATCACACTTGAGTACTTTAGAGTTGTTCATTGAATAAATTCTTTAAATTAGATTGTGTAACATTAAACCACTTCTTAATGGATGTCTGCGGAGCTCTAAAGTGGAATGTTAGTTAAAACATCCAAAATTAAGTCTCTTTTTCTGTCTCTTTTGTTTCAGGAGTGAATGCCATGTTCGCGCAGCAGCCTCAAGACTTGGTAGTTGTGGCTGGTCAGCCGGTCACGCTCCCCTGCTCTATCCCTGGTTACCACGGTGTTGTGCTCTGGATCAAAGATGGTCTCGCTTTGGGTGTTGGAAGAGAACTTATAGGTAACAAAGTCATAAACAGTGAAAACCTCACCAATTTGGGTTTTGATTTTGATACTGTTTTCCCATTGAAGCTTCCTAACTAGTTTAATCTTGGCAAGATTGAAAAGGACATCCTGCTAGATTTGCTTAACCATTTTGGATAGTCAAGACCATATTGGTTGACTATCTTAACTATCTGCACAAAAAACAACAAAAAAACAACAAAAAAGAACATGCTGGTCATCTAGCTTTACAACATTGCAAGACAGACTGCAGCAGTCAACCATCTTAAACAGCTTGACAAGAAAGACCATGCTATTCATCCAAATTAACTAACTTAACAAGATAAAGTTGATAGATTTGCTTAACAATTTTCTCTAGACAAACTATGCTGGTCGACTAGCTAGCCATCTTCACATCTTCAGTCCATGCTGGTTGACTAACTCAACCATTTTCACAAAAATTACCATTCTTGTCTTCTAGCTTTATAATATTACAAGAGAGACTGTACTGGTCAATCATCTTAACTAGCTTCCAAAGAACAGAGGATCAGAGGAAAGACCATGCTGCTTGAATAGCTTAAACAACTTTAAAGAAAGACCATGCTAGTCGAACAACTTAATTAGTTAACAAGATAGACAGTGTTGGCTGACAATCCTAACCATGGTTCACCATCTTCACAAGAGATATGGCTATCCAAAACAGTGAAGCGTCAACTGCTAGACTAACACTAACCTGCATAAACCAACCAAAATGGGCATGGACATTCATACTGATCTAAGCTGGTCATTTGACCAAAGAAATTGGCGGATTAGACTAAAAATGTAAACAATTACTCAAATGACTCTGTGAAAGTCAAACGTGTCCACAGCTCCAGCAAATTTGATTGAATTTTACACTTCAACTAGCAGCCAGTCTTCATATGCCTCTAAAATAACCCAATTGGTTTTAAACAAAGATTTTGCTAATTGAAGCTGACTTTGGTACACAAGTTTAAGCTGGAGGGTGTGATTGTGATTTAAAAACTGTCCAATTGGTGTCAGGCGTAAAAGGACAAGAGCAACTAAAATATAACCTCTTAAGTACTTTTAACCGTTAATAGCTTGTCAAGTGTGTGGCTCTTCCCCACTTGCAAAGTGCTACTTGTTTGGCTAAGTTGATTGCTTAATTCATGCTAACAACCATTTGATTCACATTATGTCCGCCTACAGACTTAGAACATCACAAACTTCATATTCATATCCAGGTTGGTCGGAAACAGTTGGTCCCCCTTTATGACATTTACATTGGACTTCCTGGATTACAGCACAAGAAATCCTTGTGAGGAAAGAGCAGGTGTAAGCATCATTTTGAAAAGTAAAGATTAACAAAAGTCTTAAAGCTGCCACAGCACAATTCCCTAGACTCAATGAGCAGCATAATGGGTAAATCAACGTTTTTCTCAATTTTCCTATCACAGATGTAGCTTTGCTTCACATCCTGGGATATTTCCAGTGAAAAGCATGACATAAAGCCCAGCCTGCCTCTTTAAAAACAGTTGCTGGGCTTATCCTTAAAATTAAATATGTATTCCACTGGAGATCACAGGTCTATTTGCCTCTGACCTTCAGTGGCTGCTGCTCTGTGCCATTTTGGCACTGATAGTGGCCTTTAATTAGACCCCAATAGGCAACTGAGCCCTGATAAATCCATTCCGCTCCCACGTTTGTCATTATCAGACTCCTGGGAGCCAGGCCCTGGCAGTGTAAACACTTGGAGAAGAGCTTTGAAAGTGGTCAAAAAGAAGAGAAGAGAGGGTGAATTGAAGCCGGGTGTGGGGGTTGGGAGGTGAGAAGAGGTGCTGTGCTTGCGGGACTCGCGATTATGAGAAGAGAGACAGAGAGCGGCACTTAATGGCACATCAGCTGCAGTTTAACAGTCACGGCCGGGAGCCGAGGGCCAACCCAATCCGAGGCGAGCCAGCCCCATGTAGCTCTTTATGCGGATCAATGGCGGGCCAGTGCTCAGAGGGCCATGAAGAATTTCAATGAAGTTCTGCGAACTCTTTTTATGGCATGTAATTTTTTTAGAGTTGTCGAGAGCCCGTGCTTTAGACAAAAGAACACTTTAAAAGCAAGATTCTGGTACAAGGGCGGAGGTGCACTGCTTTGACATGAATGACACTTAACAGGAAAAAAAAAAAAACTCTGCACAGCTGCTCCTTTTATCAGTCTTGCTTGCGTCAACAAGTATCACTGCATCCAATAAAGAAAATTGACACATCTACGACTACGTACTCCAAGCTAGCAGCTGCACACATAAAATAGAAAAAGAAAAAAAGGGCGAGTACAACAGCTCATACAAACCCTACACATTTCAATATCAGCCGGCTCAGCTATTCAAGGAAGATGCTTGTCTCATGAAGTGTGGTTTCAGTTCAGGAGAACATTGATTAAAATGAGAAATCACAAACAATATGTTTAATAAATCAGCAGACAAAAGAATCTGATTCGTATCGGTCCCCACATTCTACGCGGAGGTCCTTTTTCTCCTAGTTCTAATTAAAGACATCAGCTCAAGGCTGTCACAAGCACAAAAATAAAAGTCATGAATATGCACTGTGTGCATTGCTGGTGTAAACATGAATACCCAAACAGAACCAGAGAGGGAGACGGTGCAAGCATGCTTGGACATAAAGAGCCAAGCAGCATGCTGATTCCGATTTTGACGCATTGTTTTATTTATACTCCTGGCACATAAGTAATCCAAACCATAGCTTTCGGATTTGTGCTGCTCAGATCAAAGCCAACATTTTGTGGGAGAGCAAAAAAACAAAAACAAATAAAATATATATAGAAAGCTCTATATGCTATGAGGATTTTCACATCAAGTTCCCAGTAGTTGATATCAATGCCAGGAAGTTTCTAAGAACCAGTACCAATTCTCGGTACCAGTTTTGATGCAATAAAAAACTAAGCTAAATTAAAATATTACAAAGATAAGCTATAAGTGCTAAAATAAAATAATAAAATATTGGCATTGTCTCTACTACATGATAGGATATCACATATTAATCAGTACACACACACACACTCTTTTCTGAAGACAAAATCATTGTGACTGGTTAGCTGTTTTTGTCATAAGCAACAAGAGCAAACTAATATTGCTGCTTTATTTTGAAAGATTATCTTTTCTCTTCTTTATTCTTCATGTCCTGAGAATGTGGTGACACATACCTGGCATTATGCCGGAATGGAATGGAAAGATGATAAGCAAACATCAGAAAGTAAAAAAAAAAAAAGTGATGTACCAAAACTGTACCACTAAAATTTAGAAGAGCTGGCGTGCATTCCAGAAAGCAGGTTATGTGAAATACCTGGGTATGTTTAAGGGTAAGTAAGTGAATAAACTCAGCATGAAGTTTCAAAAACAGGGATAACTTTCAGGGTATGTAAGCAACCATAGCAACTTATTATCTGAACATAACCTGTTCTAGAGCAAGTTCTGTTCCAGGGTTAGTTTACTTCAGAGCCATCAGCACATGCATGACCTATAGACAAGACTCCAGTAAGCAAGGTTTAGGTAAATCAAATGAGAGTATATGTGACAGTAAGTTATCCTTGCTTTCTGGAATAGCACCCTGGTATGATTAAATCTTTTTAAAAATGTATTGATTAGTATTGACTTGGAACATAAGTACCATACTCTACCATTCCTGCTTTCTACAAAATATATCCAAATCTTAGTACCCCTTGGTATTCTTCAGAAACAACCCAAATGGAAGAAAATTACATTTGTGTATGTCATTAACACATTTTCTTTCAATAATTTCCGTGGTTCAAGCCATCAGCCGGATGCACTCGCTCACTCCCCGACCATTAATCACTGCGTCACGTCTCCATTCACGGCCCTTTCCCCCTTCCATCGATCTGACATAAAGACTAATCCTTTCCTGTCCTGATGGATTCATTAACTCTAATGGGGCTATTTTATATTGTTTGCTTTGCTTGACGTAGGTTGTCTTAGGGATTCATTGTGATCAATGACAGAATTATTTAATTTTTCTCTCTGACATCCTCTGCTGTGCATTTATTGGGATGATTTATATAATGATATATTAATCTAAGAGGTGTCCAGAGGAGAGATGAAATATGTATCATCCCAAACATCAATGATAGACACAATATTTGGGTTTATAAGGCAGGGCATTTGTATACAAGGGCCCGGCTCAGATAATGATACTGGTGGGTTGATGTAATCTCTAGATAACAGTTAATCAATTTTTATTTTTTATTTTTATTTTTTGTCATTTGACTGGTAAAGGCTTGCACAAAGACTAGCTAGGATTGCTCCTTCATTCTATTGCAGGATCACTGCAAGACATAAATTCCTACTTTAAGCATTCAAAGTCAAAAATGTGTTTTTTTGTGTAACTTGTAACTCCCCTGTATTTATATATATATGTGTGTAAAAGTAGTGCATTTCGCCAGAATGTGTGTCTTGTGGTCCATTAGTCAGTCAATGTTAAGCCATATTGAAGAAGTTGATTTTGCACATTACTGTGAATTAATAGTGCTTGATAAATTAGTAATGTCGTTAGAAGCCAGTGCATATACTCTGCATCCATCTGAGAAATAAGTCCTCAAGATTTGCAGCTAGGCATTAAGTGGCAATAGATGCCGCCTGCAACAAACCCATCAATCTCTAATCAGGAATAAACACAGTATTGAACCAAGTCAGTGGCTATTAAAATGACTCAGTCTGCTTCCCTTGCTTTGATTGGCTGCCATAATAAACAGCACTTGATTTGGCTCTATGTTCACATTATAGACCTTAAATTGTACCCTGACAGTTGGCAAGGTTAATTATTTTGCTCAAAGGTCTCCCATTGAGTTTTCAGTAAGGTTTCGTCTGAGTTTCACAGACTGACATAAATAAAACAGCTGTAACATACTTACTTGCAGAGTACAGTTAACATGGACATAATAACTAGGATATTTATATATGGAATTAATGCTTGAGTTCATACTGAAACTCTGATTATAGACTTTGAAATCACAGTTTGAGAGGTTCTTAAACTCTGAAGTAGGCATATGAGATTATTTTGAGAACACTTTTAAAAGCAAGAGACTTACTGTAAGTGAAAATCTCTCCATTTAATATTTCTGACATATAGAATAAACAAGTGAAATATTAAATGGATAATTTGGATGGATTTTTTTTTTCTTTTTCTGCTTGTTTATTCTCGAGCTGCACAGATACAGAACGAGGAACAATAAAAAAAAGTTCAACAATATATAAGGTAAATAATTGGCCAGTGATTTTAATTTTATATAAACAGCCTTTCTTCTTAATTAATTAAATATTGCCATATTTTTGAAAGACCTTCAAAACAACTTTCCAAAGTAGTCCACTAAATGATGTGGGCACAGTCTGTTTTGATGGCTTATTGAATGTTTGTTTTTTGGGGTTATCCTGCCTCTTTTCTCTCTCCCACTCACTTAGAGAAATTAAAAGCTGTATGTGGGCAGATAAAACACATTGCACCATAATTGTCTGCTGCTCTCTCCTCAATAGGGAAAATGAGAGACACTTCATGGTCTATTAAAAGTAAATGGGATCCAATGAGGCAACAGGCAATAATTGGCATTTTCTGGCACAGTGATTTCAACAGCCAGGCTCAAGGACTTAAATGCCATTAGTCCAGTCCAGTCTATTTTTTACTCCTTTCTACAGCAATATGTTAAAGTACATCCCTCTTTCAAGCCTCATTGCTATAGATTACAATGATGGCTGCAGCAATATCCCTGTGGTAGAACTCAGAAATAGGTTGGACTTTGTACCACACAGTACTAGAAGAAATATAGGTGATATCAGGACACCATTTCAACTTTATAGCGGGTGATACATCTCTAAACAAGTGGAGTCAGTTATATAAACCCAATCAACCACAAACACACATGCTGTTTTAAACCTTTCAGTTTGAAAAGCAGATATGCTTCTCGAAGCCAACAACACTTTAAATAGAAAATGGACTTGCTGGCATTGAGTGCCCCGAGAGCACAAGGGTGCATGACGATTATGTCACAGAGAATTCTCTGGAGCGAACATGAATCATATCGATGGATGCTGTAAAAATCAATATGCTGCCACAGGTCATTCACTGGCAAAGATTCAAATGGCTGCTCCAAGGAGACTGGAAGCGAGATCACTTCTGAAGGTGTAAATTTAGCCACATAAAAAGCTATATTGAAATAAATCGAGGGATAAATGCACAGTGCTTTCTTCTTTGGAGAAATATGCTGAGATCAGCTTCTGATGCCATTAAATCTATATCGCCCATCAGCCATCCATTAACGTCTTGACTTGGAAAGAGAAACTGCACTAGTAGCAATGACAGCGCTTTTTAGGGGCCTCAAGGTAAATTGCAAAACTCTCCTAATTAGGAGTATTTTGCCTCCTGAGATCCGTTAAAGACATTCGCATGGAGAGGCTGTGGAAATGAACTGTAAAGTACGCCACAATCACACGTCTCCTCCCCTGCGTTACATTTTCTATAGTGACAAACCAAGCTTCTTATGCAAATTCCCGACTAATAGTCAGCTAAGGTGTTTTAAAGGCCTTTGGTTTTGCTTGCTGTTGTAAAACCGTCAGTTTTCCCTGAAATACATCCCGCTGAGTGTATTATTAAACTGCAAATCACCATTCCTCTGCATCGGTGGAAAACATCTCAATCTTTTTGGCTCTGTGTGCTGTTTACTAAGTGCTACACCTAGAGCAGCACGCCTGAGGACCAGCTGAACATATTATAGCAAAACCAGCAGACTGCCTCACCTCAATCAACAAACCGTCTCACCTCAATCATCAGTAAGTCTCACTCAAACTGGCACAAAGTCTCACTCCAACTGGCAGAAACTCTCACTCCAACCATTAGAAAGCCTCACACATCTGTTCATCTTTAGTTCATTTTAGAAAGGTCATAGATATGTTATTGCACCTATTCTTGCCTCATATTGGGCTTTTTCACATTGGCCTGTGGGACACAAGTCGTCAATCTTTTCGCTTTGCAGAAGAAGGGGAGAAAGACCATGGATTATGGAGGACATAAGAAGAAATGAATAAGAAAATACATGGTTATTATCATTGTTTTTCACACATCCATGAAACCGAACAAAATATTCAACTTAATTATCCCTTCTAGAGATCTCATATACAAATAATACACAATAAATTCAACTGATGTCCTTTGATATCGCGGTGGTTGCTAACAAACAGCCAGCGTTGCATCAGCCGCCACCACTTACTCCCTGTGGCATTCAGGGATTACTTTACACTGTCATGAAGTGACTAAAAAGCCACTTTAATTCAGGTGCTAAGTTAGTACCGCTCTGAAACCGACAAGGTACAATTTCCCTGGATTTTATCTACCCAGAAGCAGCATTTTAAGAGCAGTCACTGAAGGTCTCGGGGCATTAACCCATCCCTGTTTTCCAGGTTACCCTCGCTATGCTGTGGTCGGGGATCACGGTTCTGGTGAGCACCACCTTCGCATCCAAAGGGTGGAGCTGACGGATGATGCTGTGTTTGAGTGTCAGGCCATCCAGGCTGCCTTGAGGTCTCGTCCAGCTCGACTCACTGTGCTAGGTTAGTTACAGCTGCATGTATACATAAAGACTCACAAAGATAATATTTTGCATACATATACCTTTCAGCAGAAGCGTATGTACTTTCTCAAAAGTCCCTGTTTAAAGGGAAACGTAAAAAAAATAAAATAATATATGTATATATATATATATATATATATATATATATATATATATATATATATATATATATAATTTCTAATAATCTTGCATCCACAAATTAAATCAGGATAAAGTCTGATCTTGAGTATGAGATCAGCGAAGAATAATGTATAGTATTAAAAATAGATTTTTCACTGACCAAACTCCCCTGCAGTGCCATAAGTTCTCCGTTTTCATTTCCTCTTGCAAATCCCACTGTCTTCATTATTAAACAAGAGAGGTCATTGAATCTTAATTAAGTTTTATTGGGTTATTATTCAGTGTTGCTCTTTCTGCAATATTGGGCAGCAACAGTGTTATCTGTGCTGAGGTTGTAATCAACAACCTGGTAGGTTTATCTGCTCTACAGACCGACCACCCACACCCAGCAAATTTTAACTCTTTCTTTGCACCAGTGGGCGCAACTGGGGTCAGGATTGGGGTGGTGTTATGGAAGTGGTGGGGTAAGAAATGATGCAAATGTGCTAGCCAACTGGAATGTGATTTGCTTTATTGATTTCCTCTAATGAAAAGCGAAAATAATGACCTGCATGGGAGGATGTAGTGAGGGAAATTAGAGGAAGAAAGTAGACAAATGATGTGGTCTGAGGTTGCTCTCCCTTACAAATAACTTATTTGCTAATTACAAGCACCAAACTACCACCACCAAGTCACCACTATACTACCAGTATCAGTAGCACCACATGGTCAGAACATCATTCAATGCTAGCAGCTTCCAAATATGTGTGATTGGTGAAATGATTGGTGGAAATGAATTGGAAGCAATGATGCATGGGCTGTTTTGTTTATCATGATTCTCTCCTGCTGTGGTCATTATTAATTGGGCCTTAATTAGCACTGCTTTAAGTGCTACTGCCTCAATGGGCGCAGATAACACTAATTATCCACCACCAACGATAAACCAAGAACCTCCAGTTCGTCCCTGCTTAGTTTAATTTCCTGTCAAGTTGGTCACCAATGGGCTAGTGGCTTTGTGATGTTTGTGGCTTTTCATTGGTTAATTTCACGGGGTTAGACAAGGATCATATCATGCTTTATCATATTCTCTTGAGCTTTTGAGATAAAAAACAAAGCAAAATTACCTCGCCAGTGCAAAAGAAACTTAGCTGCAAAAACAACTTATTCTAAACTTTCAAGACTTTTAGATGTCAGTCAAAGGAATATATTTGAACACACAAACAACAATATTTACATGTCAATAATGTCTATCTCAGAGAGAGTTTGAAGAAATACTTTTACTATCAAAAAAATAAAAATAAAATAAATAAAAATTGTGTAGCACCTGCAGCTCTGCAGAATTGGTGCTCAGATCTTCTAACCTGTGCTTGTAATATATGTGAGCTCTGTAGCAGAGCGATCTCTGGGCTGTCTTTTATAATGTCAGGAAGCCTGGTCTGAGCCGTAGTGATGGCAGGAATGGGAGTGTGACTCCACGTCTCCCCAGTATTTTATTACCTGACAGCTGAAGTGGTCCCTGAGCTTCTCAATTCATGACACATATGGACTGAAGGCTGAGGTTAGGGCAGGTGTACTCTCTACAGAGCTCAGCACAGTCCAGATCAGCCAATCCCGCTAAAGGCTTTGATATCTGATCAAGCACTTGAAAGTAGGGAAAACTGAATCCCAACTCTGTGAATTACCCTAAAAAATAATAATAATAATTTTATGAACCATTATTGGTTGCTTGCCTGAAAATCTTGGGAAAATCTCATGGGGAAGAGGGAACATCTAAATCCTTTCCTTCATCAAAGAAAAACCTGCATCGTGTACGCAGTGGTACGCGATGGTAAAATCAGAATTTTGAACTCTACATTTGCAGAGCTGATGTGGGTTTTTGGGATTGTGGTTGACCTCAGGAGGTCACCTTTTCTGAATTAGTTATGGAGAAAAAGCAATTCTTTTAGCAGTTGCCCTGTGGGCTAATTATATAACCCTCTAGAAGATAGCCATCCTTGTCTTCTCACGTGTCCCCTCAACATTAATCTCAGCCTGGAAGAAAATAGACTGCAGAGTAATGGAGGAAGAGAGCTTGCATCTGGCCTTATAAAACTACCGAAAGGTTACTTACCGCTGCCATACTTCTGAAAATTTTGAATGCATTTATTTATTACTCACCTCGGGGTACAGAACTTCTAGATTTGATTGTTTTTTTGTGAAACCATTATCAATTTCTAACACTCTACACATTTGTCCTTCTAGCAATTTACTTTTTCATCGCAATTCTCCATCCCCAATCTTAAACTCAGTTTTGCTCTTTCTAATTGTCTTGTTAATGGTTCTCATTGCTCGCTCTCTACAAGTAAAAAGTAAATATTTAAAGTAATAGCAAAGCATTCCGATGATCTAAGTCTGTAAGTCTGATAGTCTGTTATCTTATAAGTGCTGAAATTGCCCATTAGAAAATATTTGCTTTTCAAAGGATTAAATCCTTGGAAGATGCGAGAGCTAAATCTGCCCCACTCATTTCTCATTCCCTTTTGCACAAATTAATAACTATGATTTCATAACTAATGGAAGATCAAGTGTCCTTGCGGGAAAAATAAATAGGTGAAGAACTTGGAATCTGTATTACTTCGCATTTGAAAATCTCAACATCTTAGCCTAGGATTTGATAAACAGCTTCAAGGCATGGAGATTATTAACTTTTAATTGCAAATCATGAGATGCGAACTGCTCGCATTTTTTTTTCAAAACGTCCTGCTTATAGTCTTATGAAGATAAACAAAGGTCATCAATTCAGATCCAGATTTCATTTCCACACAAGTGTGACGCCCTGAACAACATCAAACTTAATTTAATCTTTTTTTCCACAAGAGAGGATGTTTTTAAAATCTACTAAATATGAGTCAAATACAAACAAACATGCCAAACCTAAAAGTACGTTTTTCACTCCTCAGGAGAACAACAAACCGTTCTTATAAACTTTAACTTGGAAACTTTGATCTGGATTGCAATTAAAAGTAAGTTTAGAAACACATTAACAACAATAAAGCCGCCTCGTTGAAAACCAATGAGACTTTTCACAACTCTTTTGAACCGACAGTTATTGGCAAACATTCTGAGCTTTCCAAATCCCATAAACCCAGAGTCTGTGTTTGTGCACGTTTGTTAAAAGATGATTCTTACTAAATCAAATATCAGAGACTAAATTGATTAAATAGCTGGTTTATGTACCATTATGTTTGAACTATTGCACATGTAACTGTGCACAAAAATCAAGCAGATGTTATTTAAATGGACGATTAGCTTTGCTGGGAGATCCACTCTGCTGGGCTGTGACCTCAGACACATCTGCAAACACACTCATGTGACCTGAATGACAGATGAGAGTCTGTACAGATGTTCTGTTACTTACAAACATCAAGCTGCCACTGCTTCTGTGATGTAATTCTCTTTGACATGTTGAGTAAGGACAAAGGGACACTTTTGGCTTTTCCCAATTCCTTTTTTACAATCAGTAGATCATACACCCAGTTTTGATCAGCACTTATTTTTTACATGTTTTATGAAATTATTCAAATTAAACTTCAATTGTAATTTATACATACTTCTATGATAAGAATGTTTTTAGCTTCTAAATCAAAATTCAATATGATTTTTTATTTTTATTTTGGAAGACATACATTCAATATTAGGACACAGCTGTACTGATAGCATTATATATATATATATATATATATATATATATATATATATATATATATAAAGGAATTCAACTATTGGAAAGAAAACATTAAGTAGTTTAGAATAAGGTTTATCATTATTTAGTCAAAAAAGCACCTTTACTTAATATACTAAAATTGTGGTCTGATCAGCACACAGAAACTAAATTCAAAAATACATAAATAAATTGATAAACAAACAACCAATAAGTGATATCAGTAACCCCTGAAGACCATATCTATAATCTTAAATATTACATATTTTTTTTTTTTTTTTTAAAGGCAAGCCCAAACAATATAATATAATATAATATAATATAATATAATATAATATAATATAATATAATATAATATAATATAATATAATATAATATAATATAATATTCTTGTTCTTCATCATGGACACTCTTGTACATCACTGATTAATTGCTTCTCTGCCTTATGGTGAGGTTCAATTATGGTTTGTACACGTATGGTTTTCAAAATTGTTACTATCCTAGAAGAGACCACATCAGCCTATTCCAAAGTGTACCTTATGTTGGTGGGTCTTTTTGCTGCTTCATTGTTATCTCCACACCATTATAAACATCTCACCAGCTTCCACCCACCACTTATTCACGATCTGACCCCTCCATGCCTCTTCAACTAGAGGAGCCCAACCGCATCTCATTACTTCCTCTTTCCAACCTCCTGCGTAGTCAGAAGCCATGTCAAACCTCTCAGAAAACAAAATGAGTCTGCTTGTAGTGGTCACGCCAAAACCCAGCCTACGCTCGCCGCCAGTGCCCCAGCACCTCTATTTCCTGCACACTTTGATGCTTATTCAAAGGAAAATCTTATTTTCTTTCCATCAGCTTTGGTTTCCCATCACCTGACTCCATTCTGCTATAACTCAGGCAATCTGGCTGGGCATCACTCATGCATCGAGCCATTGAAACCATACACGTACAGCACCTGCCAAATGGAGAGAAGTGAAAGTAATGGAGAGAGAATATGGATCAGTTTGTGTTAACCTCCGAATTCTGCCTCCTGAAAAGCAACACATTAGTGACAGCGCTGTGAAGGGAGCTCTGATTTGGGCCAGTGAGCCACGTATGTCACTTGTCTCCATTCCTGGCATGTTTTCGATTACACTTCCTCTTCTTTCTTTGTTTATTGCTGATCTTTCCATCACAGCCCGTAGCAACCGCATGAGCAGGTGACGGGAGCCGTTGCTGAAACAGACTGGCCTCATTGTAGTGCAAAACACCACCTCAGCTATTCGGTTCCTAACAGATTGCTTTCCCCCATCTCAGAAGCCCCTGCTCTTCTAGCCGTGCACTGGATTACAGGCCATATCACCTCACTCTTAAGCAATCTTGTTTTTGATGTCAATAACTCAACCTGTGAAGCCACTGCCATAGAAGCCCACTGTAAACAAAGTGAGATTTCCACCTCTGCAATTACTATAGCATCAAATCCACTCTGGAGAATAAAGACATCTCTCTCACATTCTTCCTTTTAGCTCCTGGAACCGAAACATCACCCATCTAGTTGATTTAAAAAGCTTGTTGCTGGAATTCAAGGTCTCCATTTGACTGAGCCAATGTTTCAGTCCATTTGGTTAATTGCAAATCCATTTGCCTGCATGCAATTTATTGTTTCTTCAGTCACACGCTACAAGTTAAGAGTTCTGTCACCTTGAGGTCTTGTGAGATCTGTCCTTTTCTCTAGCTACACATTGTTTATTATTTAATAAATGTTTTTGAAAACACGCCAGTCCCAGAAGACCTTAGATATTGTACAAATACATTCACTGTGAAATTGCTCTTCTGTTCAGTGATATGTAAGCTCTTTAATGAATTATGTACAATGCATTCTATACAAACCCTATACAGTCATATTCCAAAATTTATAAAATGTTCTTTATTCTAAATTTCTAATGCAAAAAATTTGTGAGATGGAAAGCCTAACATTTAGGTCATTATTTGCTGAAAATCTCTTCCAGTGCATATGCCACATTTAAATTTATTTATTTGACAGGATATGTATTCATTTTAGAAGACCAAGCACATCAGACTTACAAGTTGGTACTTTCATGTTGCCTTTTTTATCTCTATTCTTTTTTTTTTTTTTTTTTTTTGCAGCTGAACAACATCCATCTTCGGTCACCGAGGAAAGTTTGTAAAATTACTCAATTTGTGTTGTTTCAAGGAAAGTTAGTTGGGTTTTGGAATTAAATCATGTTGAATAAACAAAGTAGAATTCATTTAGACTTTAAAAGTAAGTAAGAGAGAGTAAGAGAGAGTGCTAAAAAGACAATATATGAGGACATGTGGAATATAAAGAGAGAATTATGGATTAAGGTTTTTCCAGCCAAGTGGAAGGTGGAAGAATTGCAGCCCAGTGGCCAGTAATTAAAAAGGAGCGATCAATCCGCACTGCTGACCGACTCATGAGAAATCTATTGAGTGACTGCGGTAAAGCGCTAATTTGGAGCCATTAAGGGATGCAGAGTTTGCAAACAGGCCGGTAATGATGATGGCTTGCATGGCTACAGGGTTGCCCTTTGTACTGCTGTCAGACTAAGAGTGTCTGGGAGAGCTGAAATTAGATAGGGAATGTCTGACAAAACCTCAACGCCACAGACCGAAATAACAGCTCCTTCCTCAAATGATCAGTGCCATTTGTAGTGCATTGGCTCAGCCATCAGTAGTGAGAGGGCTTTTTGGCAGAAGAACAGTGTACAACTGTGGATCGCTAAAGTCTGCAATGAGAAATACAAGCTCATCGACCTGCCTTTCAGATGTGTAATAGTTCCATATTAGGAGCTCAAATAAACCCTTTTGAGATGGACAATCCTTCTTTTAGTAATTTGGTGAGACTAAATTCATAAAAAAATCTATCAGAAAAGAAGCCTTCATTTCTCCCCATCATCTTTGCTACTAAAAGTAGTTGATTGGAGCTGTGATTTAGCTGATATAAAAAATAAAAAAAGAGAACCATTTCTTCATCTTTGCCTTACTGTGATATGAACGGTCACACTAAGAAAGTTACTTATAAAAAAGGTACTTAATCTGAATGCCCTTATATACAGGTACAAAGAAAAAAAAGAAATGCCCTACCAAGGACACCCACCACAGAAATTTCATTCATTTTGTCGCATGTGGAACTGGCTGTTTTTAAAATGGCCTATCATTGGAAAATTAATAACCATTCACACAGGTCAAGAAAGAGTCAAGACTGCCTGTAAAAAGCCTGAAGCGGAGCAAACTTACAGTGCATTTATATCCATTTAGAGATCTACTGTACTGTATACTTACAAGGCTGCAACAGAAAAGTCAGACCTCCAAGTGGCAAACAAATGATAACAAGTAAACCATAGTGGAAGCAGTCACAGTTCACACCTCCAAATCTATTTTTTTTCCTTGACAAAAATATATCTGTTAGATCTACAGTTTGCAAGATGTAAAAATAAATATATTCGATTTTATTGCCATTATAACTAGAGGCAAACCTTGTCATTACCTGGAAACTGCCAATTACCTCTTTCATAGGCAAAACAGAATCTCAGCCAAGAAACCAATTACGCAAAAGTTCAAAGGGAAAATGAATCACTGTTATCAGTCCTCGTTTTATTGTTTGTCACTTTGGTTTTTGAGGAGGTGGTCAATGGTCATCGTCATGTTTTATTTATGCAACCAGGAGCGCCATAACGGGGGTGAAGGTTAAGATGATTCCAAGGGCCCTTATCATAGAAACCATAGGGGCATCCCTGAAAGCAACTGGAGCTCTCTGCAACATTACATGTTATTGTATTTGATTTCTTTGGATAATGCATACAAAAATAATAATACAAATAAAATAAAATGCTCGATAGAGAGATTGCAAATAAAATTTTCAAACGCACCCACTTGAGTACATCAATGCAGATTTATGTAGTTAATGTGCATGTCACTTGCTTAAGACACATTAGCTAAAATAGAAACTTTTTTTAAAATCCCTAAATAAACATTGAGAAAAATCATTTGACTAGTTTTTGATCGTGTGAATGATTTTCTCAAAGAAACCTGTTACTCTTGTCATTCTGAAATGCTAAAGTCTGTCACAAAACTTCAAGTTACGTATATATTACTCTTCATAAAAAGCTCCCATGGCTTCGCTAGTCACTACAACTTGCATTTATGGACTGCACCAATTTTGTAATAAGGTACAATTTTGTTATCTTTAGGGATAGAGATAATTGTATTTATTTATGTCTTTTATATATATATATATATATATATATATATATATATATATATATATATATATATATATATATATATTATCATATTTTCATTGTTGGTCTAACATATACAGTTGTGGCAGTTAAGAATGCAATTTTTTTTTTCACCTGCAGCATGCAATTCACCACAGGTGATCATGGAGCTCCCTTTAGGTGGTGCAGGAACAGCATTCTGTAGTTAAACACTACAGCCAGGTCACACTGCTTTTGATGAGAAACAATTTTCTGATAGTGTCTGATAGTTTAATATATAAAATAGACTATTAGAATATCCCTTTAAAAAATAATTTATACAAATATTTAGTAAAAAGAACTTGAAAACCCATTTACATATTCATTATTTGTAAACACACACTTCATTGCACTTTCATAGGCACACTTCATAGGCTACTATATATACAGTAGCTAGTCAAGACAGCACACTGATTTAATTAGTCTCCATAAGATTTGAGTGATGCAGAAGTGGTCATGCATGCATATTTTCATGAAGTTTTATATTTAGTGGTTTTGACGGTGTATTTCAATTCCACATTTCAAGTTGCCTAATATACAAAAGTAGCTAAGCAGCTTGTCCTCTAATTCCAGATCTTTAAAATTTCATCTGTGGGAATAATTTATATTGTTTGTGTGCACAGCTGAACATACTCATTGAATACTTTTAACAGTGTAAGCAAAGACTGAACAGCTTTCCTTTTTTCAGGCTAATTAAAGACCTCAGCGACATGCAATTCTGAACAACCCCTTGACTGTAATTATCTTTCTCTTTGCCGTGACCTCTCCTCATTGTGTCCTTTTCTCTCTCTTTCACACTCGACTTCTCTCCGCCAGCTGCTTACTAAGTTTGATTTTCTCTTGCCCCAGATCTGTTTGGTAATGAGCATGCAGGGCGATCAATAATTCACTGGAGTTTGAATTAAACGCAGGATGATCGGGTTTGGGTGTGTTTTAAACAGAGAGAGTAATCAGTGCCATTCATGAACTTGTTTTTTTTCTGCTGGTCTTAACAGCCCTCACACAATGTCTCCTGGCTGCTCTTAGATTGCCTTTACACCCCCTCAGTCCTCACTCGCGTTATTATGTTCATTTCACATGCACATTCGACTGCTCCTCGCTCTGAGTCCCACTGTGTTGATGGCTTCCACATACATACAAATCACACCTGCTCTCTTTAAATGCAGATAAAATGAAACCACTCTACTATGATCAAGCCTCATTTCTTGATGCTCGGCCCACACCATTCAGTTCAGAATGCCATCACGTGCTAGAAAGATGTTTTCCAGCAGCAACATTTCTCTCTCCATTAAGATGATATGAACTGATCTAAATTAAAATGTGCAGGCACTGGCAGTGACTCCCTAACCATTGGATGTTGTGTAAATGTTTCCCAGAGGAAAATCCTGTAGCTCAAGAGTTCATACTGTAGCACGAGTTCATAATGAAATCTCTGAATCTGGAATCTTGTCAGATCTCTCAACATTATTTTCCTCTTCCATCTTGTGTAGTTCCACCTGATGACCCCGTTATCATCGGAGGGCCTGTGGTGAGCCTGAGAGCGGGCAACCCCCTCAATCTGACGTGTCACGCAGACAATGCCAAACCCGCCGCCTCGATCATCTGGATCCGAAACGGAGAGGTGCTGAACGGAGCCACGTACTCTAAGGTAAATTCTGAGGAATTGAAGTTGTTATTTAGTAGGGTCTCACTAGCCAATTCAACATATAAATGTGGCAATATGTATATATGTGAATGTAGTTTGAACAAGTACAACATTTTCCTGGATCAACATATCTGTTGATCCCGGAAAAAAACATTATAATCAACCAAAGAGAACAGAAGGTTAGGTCTACAGGAAATGTCAGTTTTAGGCTGACAGGGTTAGGTTCTACATCTTTGTAATTCAGCTATCATTTCCCTTTTTTTATTAATATACTGTATTTATTTTAATTATTTAATATTATTTTTTTTATTATATTATTATTATTCAATATTTAGCATTTTGAATGTATATCATATTACTTCTATTCATATCTAATTTATTAACTTTTTTTATAAAATGTAGAAAAATAAGAAGAAAAAAAGGTTTTCAATTAATGCAATATTTAAGTAAGTACATTGTGTGTATATGCAATGTGAGTGGGGTCAATGAGTTTCGTACCATTCAAATGAAGTAGCATTTTTTTTTTTCAGTCTACAATGACTGAACCACACCAAGGGGTTAAGGATAAATTATGAACAGGTCTCAACAAAATGTTTGCAAAAAAATGTTTGCAAGTTTGTGAAAAATGATTTGTCAGATGTCAAAAAAGGGCAAATAAGGAGAATCTGTAACATGTCTCTTATGATTACAACACAAAGCATGGCAAGACTTCATCTGCAAAGAAGAACAGTGGGTGACTAAGTACAACAGAACTGCTGCAAAGTGACAGCAAACATCAATATTTGCCTTGAAGACTGTTTCCAAAAAAACTGATCAGAGAGAACTTCACAAAATCAACATCCATGAAAGAGTTTCAACTGCTAAATATTTAATCACAGACGCTAAAAAATGAGTCATGATTATAAAACTTGCAGTTAGAGCACAAAGATGATCGTCAACATCTGCCCTCTCCACTTTGGATGGTTTCTAAGAGAAGTTTGAGAACATTTAACTGGAGACTATTCAGAAGTTGTACGAATGAAACACAGCTTACAAGATCATTAGAATAAAGTCAAATGGTGGTAAAACATTCATTAAGAAATATTGCACATTTCCAAGGTGTTCAATTTTATTTCTAACACCCGTCCACTCTCAGAAATTTTTTTACAAAAGCTGTTACTGAGCCGGTACCTTTTCAAAAGGCATGCCTTTGTACCTAAAGGGTCCATATTGGTACCTAAAAGATACAAAAGTGTGTTTGTATATTCAGAAGCAAAACCAGGACTAAGTCCTGGTTTTAAATATACTGTATATATTTATTTATTTATGAGCATTTTTATAAAAAAAATTGTATTTATTTTAATTTTATTTAATGTTTTATTTTATATTTCTAATTTTATTTGTTTTTATTTTATCTATTTTTTTTATTAATATAGTTTTTATTTCTTGTTTTATTTTTCATTTTATTTTTATTATTATTATTATTATTTTATTGCAAGATAATACAGTATATGCAGGTTTTCTTCAATTTCATATGAAATGGCCTCTCGTCGTGAGAGCCATCTGTGGTCATGATTGCTTGCACCATCTGCACTCATTCGCTTTAGCCCTTAGCTCCATTTGATTGGAAGAAAATCCCTGGAAATCCAGCCTCTAACTGAAATGACAGAGACATGTTTGTCCTCCTTACCCTGCAAAATGTGTCAACACAAACAAACAGATGGCAAGATAAGGCAAAGCCATATTGTTTTCCCGGAATTACCCCACCCCCCACTTGAACGTCCCTCCTATAAAAGGTTTCGCTCCCCTATATACAGCTGATGTTTGTATGCATTTATATGTGATCCAGCCCAAATCTATTTGTCGTAATTATATTTGAATGCAATCAAAACTCATATTTAATTTCGGCTTCCCATTGTGATCTTCTACTAGGGTCATTCTGAGTAGAAAGCAGCAGGAGTGTAATCAACACAGCCGTATAAGTATACAGTGCTTGCAAGATCCTCTTGTCTAACGCTAATGCTCCTCCTCCCTCCACCTGATCTGATTATTAGCTGTTTCTAAAGAGCAGATAAACACCATTGATTTAGCTGCTGTAACTGGATGCCATATTGCCCATCAGCCCACTCTCTAAAGGAAGCGCCACTAATCGAAAGATGAGCACTCCGGGTTATTTTTTCTGGTTATCGTGATAACGAGTGTGAGGGACAGGGCAACGTGATGGATGTAGGCAGTTGAGCTTTCTAATATCTCTATTCATGCTATTAAAAAGCAATGCAGTCAATTAAGCCACAATCACTTGGTCTGAATAATGGAGAATGGGACAAGCAGAATCCCTCTCACACTCCCCCTTCATCAGGCTCATAATCTGGACAAATGAAGGCCAATATCTGTATGAAGTATGCAGTGAATATGTCTTTCTGTTGGGCTGGCATTTCTGGAGACGCTTAATGATTCAAATGACTAATGTGTCATCTTTACATTGCTGAGGTGTCGTCTTTTCTGTTGGCCTCTGAATGTCATTACCTGATGTGATGAGCTGCCGTAAAACACTGATGGTGCTGTAGATGTGATGATAAGACACAACAAAGGCAAAGCAGCATATGGACGGGACGGAGGAAATTCAGAACAGGTCAGCGATTTGAGGTTTTTGCCAAGTGTGTGAATTTTTAAACAGATTTCAGAGAGGTCAGCTTTTTAAAATGACATTTTATAGTTTGTTTTAAGTTGTGGCTCATTTTGCAGAGTCCAGATTTGGTCACCACTAACATAGCTAACCATAACAATCACCTATTTTAAAGACAAATTCTACTGTGATTCTATGGAAAGTTATGTAAACTTATCTAAGTTAAGCCTAATTTATCTAACCTATGTTAGATACCAAAATCCAGTATCACATGACTGTAGATAGATATATCAATTAACCAACTTAATTTTTTTTTTTACTTTTTTTGTTTACTATTTTCCACTCCCTCCTCCACAACTTCTCAAAACTTCACCTTTCCCTCCTCATCTGTCTCTAAAATTTAAATTTACCCCCAAGACTTAAATTTCTGTATAATTAGTGCAGGCTTTTAAATAGTAGTGCCCGCCTTGAGAGAATATTTCAATATTTCAGATAGAGTTCTAATTAACTTTAGTATCAAACTGAAAGTGGCAAATTATTTCATGCTGCTGAAGCAGGTAGCATGCGGCGCAGCTCCGCAGACACAAGAGATTGACTGTCGCCTTCACGCTTTAACTTTGCCAAATTTAGCCTCTTCTGTTAATGCTTGAAACATCACTCTGCCTCCTCCCCTTCTCTTCTACCCCTCTCCCCTCAGCACCCCCCTCTTAATTAACCTTCTTGCAGTTTTGCCACTGAAATTAAAAGTGGGAGAGGAGAGAAGTAAAAAGGCATCTAATTAATTGCACTGTAAAATGGTGGAAATTAATCAGAACTGGAGGTGCAGGATTAAATAAGTTAATCAAAGAATGGCTTTTAACCCCAGGAACAGAGATGGAACTTTACACTCCTTTTGAGGGAGATGGAAAAACAAAGCCACAGAACGCTTATCTCTCTTATAGTGAAATTAATACGTCGTAATAGGCGGCGAAACGTGTGGCCGTGCCAGTCCTCAATTATCATGGCTGATTCGAAACACCTTCCAGCGACGGCCCGCGTTTAAAAACGTGTTAAGGGACTTTGTGACGGCATGCTAATGTTGCCTAAATTATTAGTATCAATGCGCCTTGAGGTCTAATCAGCAAATCGCTGTCGCTGTTTCTCCCCCCACCCAGACGTCAACCTTAATTTCACACAATTTTGTCTGCACACTTCAAAAGGATGTTTACTGACATTTGCTAACCTTTAAACTGAGCAAACGGCTAGATGAAGCCAACGCAGACACTTTATTTTCAGATTCTGACATTTGACAAGGGACAGGCCTATCTGACATGCACATACAGCTGAGGCATTGTGCCTTAAAACACACGTCTAGTTTTGACATTTCTAATTCTGTCTCAGGCCTCATTCTTAAGCTGCATTCTTCACTCATGATTCCCAGCCTTCACTTCCTGTAGAGAGAGCTGACATGCTCCAGGCTGCACCACCAGAAATTATCTATTTGTAATTTGGAGCTATTTTCGGCCCGGTCCTGGTTAAGTGTTGAGTCCTTGGCTGTTTCAAGCTCCATTCAAGATTAATGACTTTAGACAGGCCCTGAGCAATGAGGGAAACAATCCGGACTGTGTCAGGCAGGATATTACATTGACACATCCTGCGGCTGACAGCTTGTGTCTTTCAGCTGGTGAGGTGAGCACCTAGTCTGCAGAGCAACAGCCTTCACTGCTCGCCTCTCAGACAAACACGATATGCAGAACAGTATGGAATGGCCTACATTACAAACCCTTTCAGCTGAATCGCAGTGGCAATGCAATGTATTCAGTCTACCTATTTTTTATCTTTCCATATTCTGATCTAAGTATTATTGCAATGTGCCTCTGCCTGCATTTTTGCAAAACTCCAAACTCAAAACTCACTACAGTAAAACGACAGCATTTTTATTCCGTTCTAACAATAAGTTATGATTATAGGGGCAGATTCTTGAATAAAAAACGTGTATGTTTGTGAGGTATCTTGCACGCCAAAACACTTTTAACTTTAATGTTTTGTAAACCAACACATTTTGATGTTTGCATCACATAAACAGCTGTGTAAGTCTGGGTTTTCTGACATAGTAAACTTGCTCAGTAGCGCACCCGGTACAGCATTTGAATGTGTTGCTAAATTTTTAAGAAACAATGCAATATCATTCTGCAAAAATCTTTCCACAGGCACATTTTTTTTTTTCAGTGAGCCTGATCATGTTACTTAATTTATCATTTAGAGCCTTATTTTTTAAATGAGGGAGAATTTGTAATATAGCAAGACTAATATTGAAACTAATAAGTATTCATATTAATATTTATCGGATATACTAGTGCAACCTATTACAGACCCTTATTGTCTAGTGAGGAAATCTCACTTTACTACAAATTGTGAAAACTAAGAATACAAGGAAAAGTGACTAGCCTACTTAATATACGTTTGCTAAGAAAGTTAAAATAACAAACATAAAGATCACTTTAATAGCCAAAAAAGATAAAGCAGAGAATAAAAGCTTAAACAGTCTCCTAGTTAGCTATCATAAAACAGGGCAAGACCTTCATTCATCATCATAAACTTGCATGTGACTCAAGCAATGAAAAAACATACTGACACAGGAAAACACTTTCTTTTCTGTAAACCTCAAAATAATAAAATATGAGATGCTCATAAATAGCAAATGTGCTCAAGGAGAAACTATAATAAGCCAACAAAAGCTATTAAAATGAAAAAAGAAATCCTACTAATCACATATACACATAAAAATAGCCCTATAGCACAAACAAACACATTTCAGTGGGATTTAAAGTAGATGACTTGCTTGATAAAGGTGAGAAAGATGAGAAATGTGGCTTTGCTGGAAGTGTTTCTTTGTGGCACCCATAATATTCCTCTCTCTCTTTTTATCCTCGTCTCTTATGTCTCACACTCTTTTTCTTTCTTTTTCTTTTTCCTCTCTGTTGGTGGGATGGTGAGTGTGAGGTTTCATTACTATATTTTAGATCGGTAACAAAAAAAAGGAGAAAAAAAATTAGTAAAAGTAATTACTACTATTAGCGAACTCCCTATCACTGGCCTGTGCGATGACATGACTAATTATTAGCGAGTGACTATCATGGCTGAAAAGTATATTATTCTTCTAGATTCTTTGGGGGAGCTGATGACATTAATTCATGGTCTTATAGAGACACAGATGGGGTCTTGACTGGCCACCCACGCAAGTCAACGCTTCTGGCATTAAAAGGCCACAGGCTGCTGTGGGGGTTTGGCTAAAAGGGATATTTTACTGGAACACTTTCACATGCTTGAAATTACTCTCTCAAAAGTGAACAATGTACATAGATAGATTTTGGTGGTAAAAAACTTAGCATATATATATATATATATATATATATATATATATATATATATATATATATATATATAGTAATCTATAGATAGATAGATAGATAGATAGATATAGTAGTGAGTATCATGGTGCATCTCTCCCATCATTCTGCAACACAAGCCAGGGAGAGTGCCTGCTGGGAAGGCCAATTTATTCTGGTGGGTGACTGTTGTGATGGCCATGCTGGTTAGCATCCCTCTTTCTCTCCGCCTCTTGGTGAGTCATTGCTGTGTGGCAGAGAGTGTGGATTCTGTCGAGCGCTTCCAGATGGAGCTCTATGCTGGGCAAGCAAGGCCTAACACAGACTATGACCACTGGAAAAGAAGATTGATTTCCTCTGTGGTGTACGACATGCCACGCACCAAAGCTTCACTCTTAAGCTGCACTAAGGAGCCCCAAAACATGCTGTTTTCTCTCAGAAACAATCGGTGCATGTGCAGAGAGACCATGAGCACAGAACGGACTGTTTGTCTCCATTTCCTGTGGGCAGCTGGGGGGAAAAGGGCTTTTGTAATGCCAGTCTTGGGATTGATTTTGAATGATGTTGTTTTGTGCTGTCTTGCACCCTAAACACGTATGACTGCAATTGAAAAAAATAAAATAAAATTATAATAACAATAAAGAGATAAAATTCAAATAAAATAAAATGACACAATTTAGCTGTCCATAACCCTACTTTATTCTCTTCCTGTAGACTCTTCTTCGAGATGGACGAAGGGAAAGCACTGTAAGCACCCTCTACATTTCAGCCTCCAACATTGAAACCGGGCAGAAGATCATCTGCCGGGCGTCCAACAAGGCCGTGCCCAATGGGAAAGAGACCGGTGTCACTATTGACATTCAACGTAAGTGATGTCACTCTCAGATTGTTTCCTATTTTTAATGTACTTGCACAAAGTCAGCATTTTTCTCTTTCTTTTGTTTTGGATCATGCTTGCTTTCCACTAAATTAAACTTCTAAGTACTGTACATTGTGATACTAATCTAAGAGCACTTTTTTTTGTATTAATGGGAGAATTGTCTGCTGGATTGTCATAATTGATGTAGATTGGCAAATCCTCTTGCGATAAATAAACGTTTGCTGGAATTGTTAAAAATTCAAAATGGGCAAAAAAATAAAAAGTCACCACAATGTGGCTTCTAGTAACCCTTAAAATAGTTTTTAACTCTAATCAGTTCCAAATCAGACAGAAATCATGTTATTCTCCTTTAAATATTCAGTAAAAAAAAAAAAAAAAAAAAAACATTTTCTTTCACATCTCACCCACTTATTCTAGTTCATTCTTTCTGCCCGTTTAGAGGAAATCTCTTCTCACAAATTGGCACTGAACAATACCGTTATACTTGCATTGCTTGAAGCCTCGAACCCTCATCAATAATGTTAACTATGACTAATAAAGCAGAACATGGTATTTAGAGACCCATTACTAGAGACAGATCCATTGTGCAACTTTATGCATGACATAAGAAGCACCTTGTAACACAAAAGGGATTCGGGTGGAGGCTGAGGCGTTGTGGAGCAGAGCAGATATTAAAGATGATTAACATTTGTTAGTGTTGCACCAGCTTAAAAGCTTGCACGGATGTGTTTATCCAAAGCACCAGACAGCAGTAGTAGTAATATTTTGCATGTGTGTGTGTGTGTGTGTGTGTGTGTGTGTCATATTAAGAATGGGTAACACTTTAGAATAAGGTTCCATTAGTTAATGCTAGTTAATGTATTAATTAACATGAACAAACAATGAACAATACATTTATTACTGTATTTATTAATCTTTGTTAAAGTTAGTTAACGAAAATACAGTCATTCATTGTTAGTTCATGCTAATTCACAGTGCATTAACTAATGCTAACAAGCACAACTTTTGATTTGAATAATGCATTAATAAATGTTGAAATTAACATTAACTAAAATAAATAAATGCTGTAGAAGGATTGTTCTTGCTTTTTTCATGTTAACTAACATTAACTAATGGAACCTTATTCTAAAGTGTTACCTAAGAATGTTTCACAAAAAAAATAGACTCCAAAGCAAACCAGAATTAATAGATATAGTAGCTAGATAGATAGCTACTATAGAGAGATAGAGAGACAGAGATACGTAAATAGACATTTAATGATAATGAAGCCTATTTTTAGGATATAATTTTCACATTATCTTCTTTGTTTCATGTATACGACTATATTGTATCATCACCAAGCAACAGCGTGTGAATACTGACAGGCAGAGATTCAAAACATAGCGAAACGTTCAGTTGTAAGAAATATTTGGACTAACTGTTGTATAAATTTATGACATTCCCTCCACTCATTTCTATGTCTCCCACTCGCTCTACTGCAAATGCTCTGTAGACGCGTAGAGATGCTGTACACTCCACTGCTGTCCAGATCTGTTCCCTATTCTATCGCCTGTGTTTTAATTAAACCACGCGAGAAATCAGGCCTACTGTAATTGCCACAGAGCAGACAAATTTGCCAAGTCTCTGCACTCTCTAATTTCATTACCCCACTCTCACCACCTCTACACAGAAAGATGGAAATATTTCAAATGTATCACTGAGACGAGCAGTCATGTTGCAAAATTCTGCACGGCTGAAGGGAACATCCCTGAGAGAGAGGCAGGTGAATGTGGAACGGGAGCCATGAAAAGAGGATAATGAGGTTTTCAGAATTACATGCAGTCAGAGGCCCGGTCCGCTTCTGAATGACTAAATGAATACCCGTCTGAGTGGGATACATTTACATCACCCTGCTGAGCTGGTGCTCTGCAAAGCATGAGACATTAACTCAGAAGAAGCGAACAAATAGAGACGGTGAATGGTAAGCGATGACGGCAAGCTCTCCCTCTGAGGATCAAACACTAGCAGGTGTTTAATGAATAAGTTATGGCCGTATCGGCAGGTGGGATGAAGCTAAGGATGCAAACCCGTTGCGGAGGCTACGAGCGCATCCTCCAGGCCACAGGGGGGGGCTGTGTAGCCATGCAAATCAGTTAATATTGATGAAGGACAGCTGTTTTCCGATGCACAAAACAGATGATTAAGGGTAAAGAGAATTGTGCACATCGCACACCACTGCAGCATGCAACCATTGAACTCACTGAGATCATTCCAGTGGAAATGATCTAAGCGTTTCATATGAATAAATGAAGTTGATGCATAATTACATAGAAAAGTGTGATCTCACAAGCATTCCCTCAACTGTTCAATCACGAGTATGTTTAACCCATTTAATCCTACCGCTTACAATAGTGACCCTAAAAAAAGTTATTCATGAATGCTATAAATTCAGACCTACTACTCTATTCGTATACTGTATACGAATAGGAAAGTAAACAGTAATAAATAAACAACGTATTTGCCATACTCCCTGAAAATAAACAACCTGTAGGTGAGGACAGCTGTGCAGTTCCCAGACTCGGTCTTAGCAAGAGTAATGAGAATGAAAAAGAAAAAATCAATAGGTTTTATTTTACTTTTTTCTCTTTGTGTATGTGGTGTGCGTCCGTGTGTAGCAGGATCGATGTTTTGAGTGCAGTGCGGTGAACATGTTTCCATGTACCCTACACAGGCTGAGACACAGAACAGACAGAGAATCGATGGCTGACCCCAGGTGAACGACAGATATTTTTTCGTCTGCCTGTTTAAGGGAGTGACAAAAGGGTAAGAAGAGAACCTTAAAGGAAAAGGAAACCAGGAAATATTAGAATATCGATCAGAGACTTTGATATATTTCTTTAGCCAAATGAAAGATACTTACTAAGACTGACAGCTCCACTGGATGAGTGGATGAATAAAAGAGGGATGTGTGCGTGCATTTCATCACGTCCATCCTCTAATGTGCCCACTCTAGCTATTGTCAGTCCTCATTCAGAGTCCACTAATTGACCACTTGGTTCAATGTGATAATGTCATCTGCAACAAAAGTAATTAAAGGCTTTCTGGATTTTTTTCTCAGCTCAGATAATTCTCATTCTGATCAGCGCAGGCCTCTGAGACAGCCGCTAGCTTTCGGTCAAAATGAGGCCTAAATGAGACGAGTCCAAACATTATCCACCATAAAATTGTCCATTTCAATGCATGTTCCTGCCTGTATTTGCAGTAATCATTTAAACAAAGGAATTAGATTGACATCAGAAATTTAGCTAAACATAAGCTAGGACCATTTGACCTGAGGTTAAGCGAATTAAGCATCTAAATCTGAAATTTACTGGAAAATCAAAGTGGGCATTTCTTTAAGTTCCTAAAGACTTCATATGGTACTGGCATTAGTGGGGTTACATAACTCGGCAGCAAAACCAGTTGCTCTCGTCATGCACATTATGAAAAAAAAAAAAAAAACTACAGATAAATAAAAAAAATTAACAGAATTTTCTTAAGAAAAAAAAAAGACAATGTATAACCCAGGGTTATTCAAATCTTACCCTGGAGGGAAAGTGCACTGCAGAGTTTAGCTCCAACCCTGATCAAACCCACCTACCTGTGATTTTCTAATGATCCCAAAGACATTGATTAACAGGCTCAGGTGTGTTTGATCAGGGTTGGAGCTAAACTCTACAGTGCATTGGCCCTCCAGGGTAAGAATTGAATAACCCTGGTATTTCAGGGTATTACAGCTCCATGGGGCAAAATCTGCAGAGTTTAAATTCATTGCACAGAACTAAAGCGCTAGATCAAAAACACTATATCACCACAGAACTACATTTTGAAGTGAGACGAAAGCTTAGCCATAGTGGACTCAGTGATTGTACTTTTTCAGTCCTTGAGTAAGCATTTATTTGGGTTTGGTACCATCACAAACAATCTGTCATCTTCGGGGTGGGACTGTTCATATCATTAGAGTTGCATTTCTACCTAAGGATGTTGATTTTTTGAAGGCAGCTGTCAAAAGTAGTGAATAAGAACATAGTTTGTGTTACATTATCAGTATATTATTAGCTGTTTGGTAATGTAGTCAAGCCAAATGATAACAATATCAGCTTTGTGTCTGATGCACTACGTTTCTGATATATGGACTTATAGAGGACAATGTATAATTCACTCTTCTCATTTCTTTTCCTTCAGAATCAGTTTCTGGTACAAATACATATGGATAAATTAATCTAATATTGCCATTGTGTACCATTTAATAAAGTTAACAGAGTGAAAGTGGAGCAGGTAGTCTGAGCTGGTGTGATTTAATGGAGGCGGGGCTAATTTGCATATTCACGGTTCCCAGTATACTTAATGAGGCAAGAGTGTAGAGTTATATCCAAGCCATTTTAAGACATTACAACATTTAAGCATTTTAATTGGAAGAAACTTTGAATATGCAAATTCTGAGTTTTAGGACATAAAATTTGTGACTGCAGGGAGATTTTACGGCATACAGTAAATTAGTGATACATAAAGAGGATTAAGTCATATTGTGTGTGTGTGTGTGTGTATCTTTCTACATTGCTTATAACTTTCTGCATTATAATATAAAAAAATCCTGCCGGGAACCTTTACTTTGTCACCAAATAAACTCACTGCAAAGGACCTTAATATAAACGCCTGAACTGTGTTCGCAGAAAGTTGATGTGAGACCTCAGTGTCAGTGAAACCCGCGCTGTGGCACAGATTCAGTCGAGTTATAAAGAGATTAAATCGCCCTCCTCCCGCTGTTATGAGGCCATCAGCTCTCTCTTTCTCACCGAGAACAGCTGGCCACTCTGACCCGGGGAGAATGGAAATCAAGCTTTAAGAAAGACAGAGAAGCCATTTTCTTTGGCACCTTCCTCGTAACTCTGGGGAAGTTGGCCGATTGTTCAAAACCGCCATCTGCTCTTCGCTTTGAACCTCCGATCAAAAGCTGTCAACTCACCCCCACCACAAACCTTTTATTTTATATTATTATTTTTTTAGATCGCTCCTCTCCTCCAATCCCATTGTTTTGAGGGCTGTCAGTGTTGCAGCCGCGTTTCAGACCTTCGTGCTCTCACTTGCTGATGAAGCGGAGGAATTAGCGGAGCTGAATATTGATGGCCTGTCGCGTTCCTCTCAGGCCTTAGAGACTCATGCATTTATACATCAAAGTGACAAACAGACTTCTTTATTAAGACACTGTCTGTCCATAGATTTTGGGGTCACAGGGGGTCTTGGCAAGCTTCTGCCAGCCTGCCTCTGGAGCCAGGGCTTTTGAGAGGCACTAGTCAATCCTCTATGGCCAAACGTCCATCTAAAATGCTTATTTCATTATTTAAGACAGAAAGTTAGTGTCACTCATTGGCTTTGTCATAAGTAGAAGACACATTTGATGGCTTTCCTGTCCCTCAAGGGTCACTCTCAAAAGACTTGAACTGACATCAAAGGCAATCATGATGTACGTGCTTCAAAACAGCCAAGGCCAAAATGAATGTTAACATCATTCAGTGTTTTTTAAAGGGACAGTTCAGCCAAAAATGAAAATTCTGTCATCATTAACTCACCGAGTTACTCATACAAGTTGTTTCAAACCTATATGAGTTTCTATTGAACACAAAATAAGATATTCTGAAGAATATTAGTAAGCAAACAATTAATCTAATCTCATGTTTGTATGTAAGTATCTTATTTAAGGAGACGCCCAAACAGAGCAAAAATATGGCCAAGCGTAAGATTAAAGTCTGATAATGCAAATATATGATTTTTTTGAAGTCACTTAGATCTTTATATACATATATATATATATACAGTATAGCAGAGTTCATAAATAAAGTTATGAAATATGAAATAAAATAATATATATAAACTTCAGTCTAATAGAATTTAATCTTAAAATATTTTTTTACATAAAAGTGGTAGCACTTTATTTTAATGTCCTAGTCTCACTTGTTGCTTATTAGCATGCATATTTTTAGCATATTGGCTTTTTATTAAGCACATATTAATGAGTTATTGTGCATGACCATGTTCTAGATCCCTTAACCTGACCCAATGCCTAAACTTTGACAATATCTTACTAACTGTTAAGTAACATAGCATTAGTAGCATATAGGAGTTTATTGAGGGAAAACTAATTAGTTAATAGTGAATACATGTTCCCTAATCTAAAGTGTTGCTATAAAAGTTTTTTTCATACATTTACATTAAAACCATAAGTAAATATTTCACAGCAAAAAGGCACATGAACCATAAGCTGAAGGATGTTTTTATCATTATACTAAAAGCCTTCTTTACTGGCTAAAACTATCAATCAGACGACAGAAAGCATGCAGTACATTCTGTAAAACCAAGTTTTGATCATGTTGATAATGCAGTAGGGTTAATGTTAATTGCCAATATCATAATAAATGATGCTTCTGCCAGTGCAGACTATTAGCCCAGCTGTAGCTGTTCATTTCAAATGGGCATTTACAATATACAATCTGTGGTTAACTATCTGTTTTATAAGATGTATCAGAATATAAACTGCATACAGTTTAGTATAAACTGATCTGATACCCTCCTACCTGCATGCTCAATTAGCCAGAGTAAACGCTTTACACGAATCCTGCTGGTAACCGGGCAGCACAGAGCACTGATCAGTTTGTCTGTGGTTTCGCTGGTGTATCCCGCGGGCTCAGGAATGACGGCTGGTGTTGTTCAGCCAGAGAACAACCTGGTACAGGTGTGTGTGGTTGAAAAGGCAGATGGGGAAAGGGCAGCACCTGCACCCACTGCTGGGATGCCACTCTGCCCAGCTGTGCTCCTGCGGGCCACATAGTGCACTTCAGAGCAGACATGCGCCCACACACAACAGCAGCGGCCCGGTGACTCCAGCTGAGTCAGGCCTGTCTTCTTTTGGTCCGCTGATCTGTGCTGTTGAATACAGCCGTGCCAGCACGGACTAAATTAGTGTTACTTTAGTGTAATAGGACACAGAAAACATACATGTAGAATAGCTATCTGTCAAACGCATGACTAACTCTGGGTTTCTCTTTCTCTCTCTTCTCAATCTTTATCTGTTCCCTGTGGACGGGGAATCGCTGATGTGTGCTGCCTAGCATCTGCGCTTACCACTGTCCGGTCTTGGTAAAAGCACAACAATTAGATCTCTTTTCCTTTTTTTAGTCTCCCAAGTGACCCAGAAAGCTGTTTTTGTTCTACATCGTCATTGTTCTCAGTGGGCAATACAAAATTAGGCCTGGGATGAGAGACATATGAGGGACATGCTGCATCTAATAATACTATTTCACATTTAAATATGCTAAACAAAGGTTTCTGGTAACACTTTAGATTAGGGAACACATATTTATTATTAACTAAGCATTTTCTTTCAGTAAACTCCTAATTTGCTGCACGGACCTGATGGGATTTCTGTCCGTGTTCTGCGGTCCAGCGCTGATTAGCTCGCTGGTTTGTTTACATTAATTTTTAATGAGTCTCTTGCTACATCGGTGGTTTCCAACTCATTCAAAAAATCTATCATCATCCCTGTGCCTAAGAACAATAAACCCTCTTGTCTGAATGACTATCGTCCAGTTGCCCTCACATCAATAGTCATGAAGGTCTTTGAGGGACTGGTTAAAAACGTCATCTGCTCCTCCATACCGGATACTTTGGACCCTCTTCAGTTTGCCTATCGCCCAAACAGATCCACAGATGATGCCATCTCTCACATCCTGCACTCTTCTCTCACTCACATTGACAGCAATAACAGGAAATACGTAAGGCTGCTATTTATTGACTATAGCTCAGCTTTTAATACTATAGTCCCCTTTAAGCTAGCTTCTAAACTCATAGACCTCGGCCTGAATTCTTCACTCTGCAACTGGATTCTTGATTTCCTCACCGGCAGACCTCAAGTGGTGAAACTAGGCCAGTACACCTCCAGCTCCATCACCCTGAATGTAGGAGCCCCACAGGGATGTGTCCTGAGTCCCCTGCTCTACTCTCTCTACACACATGACTGCGTGTCTTCGCACAGCTCCACATCTATAATCAAATTTGCTGATGATACTGTGGTTCTGGGCCTCATTCACAACAATAATGAGACCGCATACTTGGATGAGGTAGAGAAATTAACATCATGGTGCCAGGACAACTGTCTCTCTCTCTGAATGTGAGCAAAACTAAAGAACTGATTGTGGACTTCAGGAAGCGACAGCAGCAGCCCTATACACCTCTTATGATCAGCGGGACCCCTGTGGAGAGGGTGAGCAGCTTCAAGTACCTTGGTGTAAACATCTCAGATGACCTGACTTGGACTACTCACATTCAAACACAGGTTAATAAAGCCAGGCAAAGACTGTGCCATCTGCGACAGCTGAAGAAATTCAGGGTCTAACCAGCAATCCTGAAAACTTTCTATTCTGGGGCTATAGAAAGTGTATTGACCCAGTGTATCTCAGTGTGGTATGGGAACAGCTCCAGTCAAGACTGCAAAGCCCTGCAGAGAGTTGTGCAGGACATCTACCTCAAACGCTGCAGAAGCAGAGCTGCTAAAATCATCAAAGACTCCACCCACCCCAGTAACCATCTTTTCAATTTGCTGCCATCTGGTAAGCGCTTCCGTAGCCTGATGGCAAAAACAGAGAGACTCAGAAGGAGTTTCTTCCCCCAGGCCATCAGGCTCCTAAACTCAAAACCAGCCTCTTAACATCCTCATGCCTCCACTTAATATACACTCTATCAGTAAGATATTCATCATTTACTACCTCACATAGACACACTGACAGTGTCAACCTGTTTGCACATTTGCCTTTTGTAAATTCCTGTGTATCTTAATATTTAAGACTACAGTTTACTTTCATGCACATTATTTTGCGTTCTATATTTAATTCTACAATATACATCTTTTTTTATATTTTATTCTTATATTTTTATTGTTTACTTTTATTTCATTCTTACATAGCTATATTTATGTATATTTTCATCTCTGTTGTTTTCTTTAATAATTGCACTGTCCATGGAGCAGACCTGACTCACATTTCACTGCTGGTTATATATGCTATATATAATTTTGTATTTGACAAATAAAAATCTTGACTCTTGAATCTTGTCGATAGTAAGTAAATAGTTATGTTTTGGTATGGGCTAGGGTTAAGGGATCTAGAATATGATCATGCACAGTGTTGGGAAGTATAACTAGGTACATGTAACAGAATACTGTAATCTAATTACAAAATAAATGTAACTAATCTGAAAACAAACAAACAAACAACAAAAAATATTGTAATTAAATGTCTTGTGTGTGTGTGTGTGTGTGTGTGTGTGTGGGGGGGGTTTAATTGTAATATAATGTTTTGTGATTAAACTGTTGTTCTAAATAGTTCTCATTTGCAAAGATAAAAAGGTATACCTCTCATTAGTTGACATACAGTTCTTTAGTTGCTTTTCACAAATTCACATCTTTTGATGATGCAGAGTTAATACGCTTGCAATTATTTCCTGCCTGAACAATTCCTCAGATAATAGCAAATTTCCACCTATTGGTTGCAATTAATGTGCATTTATGCTAAAAAGGGAAGGTTTTCCTATTAGTTTCTTTTGTCTTCTTGCAGACTTG